>NC_080847.1:5938449-6260564 GCF_030435755.1 Ochotona princeps
CTCTAAAAGCTTTGCAGAGGGTAGAGTGGAGATTTCTGGAACTCGGGGTCCGTGGGCCACCCCTCGGGGGTCAAGCTCTCAGAGGCATCCTACCCTCAGCTGTGAAATGGGGCCACACGGGCCTCCCCAGTACATGCAGAACACATCAAGTGTGTCTGAAAGGACCCAAGGTGACATTAACCTGACTCTCAGGGAAGTCGGAGAACATTTTGAAGTGTTCCAAATGGATTACATGACTACCACTTAATAAACTCTCACAGGAGCCACACGGCGGCTTTGCACCCTGGAGTCCTCTACTGCCCGCGATGTGGTCTTCATGTTCCCATTTTATAGATGAGATCGTCAGTTCTTGAAAGCTGTAACATTGGCGCCCGATCTTTCTGTTGGCAAGGGACGATGCTGGAATTCTCAGGCAATCTTGGTTGATGCCAAAGGACTTATCATTTTGCTTGACCTGTAAACTGTTCTCAACCGCTGAAAAGTAAGACACCTGCAGGCAGGGTCCCCACCACCCCTGCCTCCAGCCTCTTCCTGTTAGTGGCCCGCGTAGAAGCTGTGATGATTTCAATGTGTAACGGCCTACGTGATCATTTCATGACTGTTGAAACAGCTTCTGAGAACTGCCCCACAGTTTCAAGTGCAAGATTTCTGAACAAATAGAACAGGCCCTTGGGAAGGAGTCGCCTTGGGCAACTGCACAGAACAGAACGCTGTCTGGTCAGAATTGCCGTGTTACCTCAGTGTCCACCGGGCGTGTCTAGACTCAGCTGGGCTCTGCACGTGCTGGCGAAGTCCCAGCACCGCCAAGTTGAAGACCCAGCCCAGGTTGCCAGGGAGGCACAGCATCTCTTGCAAGGGGATAGTTAGGCCAACAAACATGAGCTGTGTCACATGATAAGACAAAAGTTAACACCAGGGTTTCCCTTTTAAACACTTCTGCAGGTTGGCAAATCCTTTAGAAGTGAGTGGTTGGGGAATACCCGGGAAAGCCAGTGAGAGCCATGTGTACTAAGATGGGAACTAACTTCTCTGGGATAAAAAAAAAAGTGAAAAGTGAAAATGAGCCTTTAGTAATTTTAAGGATTTTGATCCAGGAAAGTACCGAAGCTGTTGGTTACACAGAAAAATACCCCAAGATGTGAGAAAGACCAGTGCACATTCCGTCATGACACGGGGGCGAGTGTTCCGGCGTGGAGACTTACACGGTAGTTTCTTCATTTTGGTGGTGTTTTGAGATTTGTTGGTTGAGATTTCTAAAGGAGTCAGATTTATTTACTTACAAAGGGAAGCGTGTGGGGGTCAAGGCAGTGCAAAACTGGTGTCAGGATCACCAGGGTGGCTCCTGGTAAGGAAGCAGGAGAAGGCGAAGGAGGCAGCAGTGCTGTTAGAGGCCGACTCATCCGGGAGATTGCCAGACGCTGGCTGTGTGGCCCTAAGCCAAGGGTTCCAGTGTGCTGAGCATCAGAATTTCCTTGGGGAAATATAAAGGAAAACAGTAGCTTCCAGTCCGCGGCATGGCGTAGGAAGCAACTGGCCGGGAGACCCCAGGGAAAGCTCGCTGAGGAAGGGTTGGCTGCAAAGCAACTGCTCTGTTGGTTGCATCTGTGTGATGACAGAGCAACCCTGTTTTCATTGGCCTTGAATGTGTGGGCTATCAAGGCTTTCAACCCCCTCATTGCAATTTCCAGGAAGACTTTAAAGGAAAAGCTAAGTACGTGTGTGTGTGTGTGTGTGTGTGTGTGTGTGTGTGTGTGTGTGTGTGTGTGTGTATGCGTGAGCAGACCGGAATTTGTGAATGTGTGTGTGTGTGTATCCACAAGTACATGATGGTGTGCACATTTGGTTGCGCAGATGGAAGTATGTTTGCATGTATGGTTAGATGCACTGTGTAAGCGGTGTCTTAGACAGGCCTCGTGGGTGAAGGCCGCGATGGCTCCCATCTGAGAGGCAGCCGGATGTGGCCCAAGAGCTCCCGTCATGGTTCCTTGCCTGGAATCCTTTCCATCACTACTGAAGCATCTGCTGCTTGAGTCTGGTCTCTCCTTGCATTCTTTTTAAGGATGTATTTATTTATTTGAATCACCTAAAGAGAGGAGAGGCAGAGACAGAAAGGAAGAGAGAAAGATCTTCCACCTGCTGTTTCTCTCCTTAGACAGCTACAATGGTGGGGCTGCACCAGGTCCAAGTCAGGAGCCAGAAGCTTTGCCTGGGTCTCCCACATGGTGGCAGGGGCCTAAATCCTTGGGCCATTTTCTGGTGCTTTTCCCAAGTCATTAACACAAGTTGGACTTCAAGTGGAGCAGCTGAGACACAGTCTGCACTCATGGAAGGCCAACGTCTCAGGCTGCTGCTTTATACGCTATGCCACGTTTCCAGCCCTTCTTGGCTACTGTGGCCAGAGAAGGAAAATAGTGACTGCTGTGGGCATACCACTCTTTTCTGTATAACCGTTTATATTAGTTTATCTATTGCATAATTTTTAGTAGAAAGTAAGATATTTATGAGTTGCTATTCTCTCTACTAAAATTATATGATTTATTAAAGCTCTGTCTTATTAAGTGATTATTTATTAAATATACATTATATAGTAAAAGAATATACTTTTAGCAGTGTGATGGTTAGCATACTATAATACGTAATATGAAATATAATATGTAAATTTAAGAATGGAATCTTGTGAACCAATGGGAGCCAGCATCTCAACCTCTGGAACTCAGGGTTAAGGCCAGTTATCCCATTTGCAGGAATTTTTGCAAGTCCGTGGACTTCACATTGGTAGCTGGAAATATGTCAAATTGGAAGCATTTACACCACAGATATTGGCAAACTTGACAAACTAAGATTTCCCTTCCTCTGATAGTGAGCTGGTGGTTATGAATCTGAGAGCATGAAGAATGAGTGAGTGAGTGTGTGTGTGTGTGCGCGCTGTGAGGGCCTCAGCTGAATCGGTCACCGTATATCTATTATTATTCTACTTAACTTTCCTGCAAGTTTCCAACACTGGCATTTCCTAGTTCCTGGGTCTTGGGAAGTTTTCAAGCCCTGCTGTGTAGCTGAGCTAGTTGTACACTGCACAACTCAAGAATGTCCCTTCCCAACAAAGCCTGTCTGACCCCAGCTGGCCCTTTGTTCCCTCCTCTGTACAGTGGGAAGGGCTATCACTAATGCATTGCTTTTCTTTCTTTTTAAAGATTTATTTATTTTCATTGGAAAGGCAGATTTACAGAGAGCAGGAGATACATAAAGATCTTCCACCCACTGGTTCGCTCCCTAAGTGGCTGCAGTGGCTGGAGCTGAGCCAGTTTAAAGCCAGGAGCTTCTGGGTTTCCCACATGGGTGCAGGGTCCCAAGGACTTGGACTATCCTCCACTACTTTCACAGGCCACAAGCAGAAGTGGAACCCCAATCAGCACCTGTGTTGGATGCAGCACTTGGCATTGGAGGATTAGCCGGTTGAGCAATTGTGCTGGCCCTTCTCTGAGCATGTCAGAGGGCACAAGCTCCACACGTGGGCTCTGGGGGAAGGAGGTTGGCAATTACTGGGGACTGTGGCAAATAGGGGCATAACTCACTTCTAAGAAGCCATTGTAGTCTGTCATTCTGCATGAGAGTGCCAGGAGACCAGAGATCCCAGATCTTTTTGATTTATTAAGAAGGAAGAGAAAGTGTGGATTTTTAAATACAGTATAATATCTCAATTTCTGAAGGCGCTAAGGCACAAAGTGTTGACATCTGCTAGGTTGAGAATAGTAACATTTCTTCCAGACCTCACATAGTAGGGGCTTTCCTATCATAGCATGAAATTTATCTCTCTTCTAAGATTCTTAGGCTTTTCTTTCATGTCCAGTGTTTTAGAATGACGCACTAGGCGAGCACCAAGTTCTTTGCGTAAGTGGCCCCTGAGCGCCCGGCCTGAAGCTCAGAGCCACATCTCGGGCTCAGGTGCCCAGATCATCTGAACTTCCCAGTGGTCAGAATGCCAGGAACCATGATAACTTGCACAGTTTTTATTGTTCAAGAAGGCAAACCTTTATCAACCTCATCTTCCAACCAACTCAATTTATTTTTCTGCCCCTGCTTTTATTGGCTGCTTATCTTATTTCTCTTAATATCTTAGGTATTTCTTATATCTTGTATTTCTCAAATCTTGGTGGGGAAAAAAGAGGTATAAATGGTTGCAACTAGCTGCCTCTGGCACTGGGGACTTGAGATTCCTGGCCTTGGCCACATGTGAGCCGTTGCACTGCGGGACTGTGGGCTTTGCTGTAGCACAGATCGGCTCGTAGGAGGGACTGTGGAGTTGAGACATATGAGGAATAACTCTCTCACCCAAGGCATCTGTGGCATTACCAAAGACCACATATTAAGTCCCTTTTTCCTGAAGAAATGCAGTGTGCTGTGGCTCTGGACCCCGCGAGTCCAAGCTCACGGCCCTGGTGGAGTTGGCTCCACCTGAGGGCTGAAAGCAGAACTGCCCGGGCTGTCCGCTCTGAGCTGCTGGGCTGGGCTGCCCGCTCTGAGCTTCCCTGGGCCTGAGCTCTGGCTTCACGTCACGTTCTCCCCGCCTAGGTGGCTGTGTTCAAATTTCCTCTTGTTAGGAATATGTCAGTCATACTGGATTTTTAATGGATTTCGTCTGCAACGATCCTAGGCCCTGCTTCCAGATAGGGCCCCATTCTGAAATACAATGGGCTGCTGCATATGGCTGAATAGGTTGTTCACTGAGATCAGTTGAGGATGAAAATCCAGGCTGCAGGTGAATCTGCAGACAGTGGGCCAGGTGCAGTTGGTGTGTGTGTGTAGGGGAGGGCTGAAGGCAGAGGGTGACCTGTCCTAACTCAGACGGGCCCTGCATGTCCCCAACACACAGTAGGCTGTTCAAGTCATGTGGACTTAAGCCACTGTGTGCAGGGCTTGTAAGGGATGAGAAAGTCGGGGGTCTACCACTCTGGTTCCAGTAAGAACTTCCCACTGACCCAGTCGGAGCTCCTACACACGCTAAAAATCTGAAGTGCCGTTTATCCTCCGAGAATGTCTGGCAGCCTTGTGAGGAGGCCAGGACCTGAGGGCACAGCAAAGCTGTGTGTTTGGCAGCCAGCAGCAACTCCAGGCCACGCTGAGCTTGCTGGAGAAGGACTGGTCTTTTTTCTTGGACCCAAAGCCCAAACCAGAGCCAGCTGTTGGGGAAGCTGGGTGCTGTTCATGCAGACAGCACCCTGCCCCCTGCCCCCTGCCCCCTGCCCCTGCCCCCTGCCCCCTGCCCCCTGACCCCTGACCCTGCCCCCTGCCATGCACAGGCCCAGGGCTCTCCTTCCCCCAGGTCCACAGACATTTCCTCAGAGCGTGCTCAGTGCCTGGCAGAGAGGCCAGCAGGCCGTGGCCTTCCTCCAGGTGGGCCTGCGGAGCAAGGGCCAGCAGGGAGGGACCTCTTGTTTCATGGGCAGAAACAGTTTGCCGAGTGACTAAGTGTGAAGCTCAGTGGCTCCTTTGAGGGGTAGTCTCAGTGAGTTTGTCAACAGAAGGGAGACTTGGCTCAGCCCTGGGGAAAGGGAGCAGACAGCCCCTTCCCTGCGGATTTCAAGCTGGCTCTTTAAAGCCAGCAGGTTCTATGTGCCCAATATAGCTCCAGCTTATTTCATAGTAAATTATTCAGATGTTAATTGCATTGTAAACAAAGCCGCTGCTTTTCTTTCCTTCCCAATTATCGTCATAAAATGTGTGGGTGCAGGGAAGTGGGGCTGCAAGCCGAAGCCTGAGGCGGGGTGGAAGCTCCAGGGTTGGGATTTTCTGGGGTGAAGTGACCGCAGTGTGGAGGCCTGGCCCAGAACCTGAGGCAGCCAGGAAGATCCTGGGCTGCAGCTCCTAACTCCAGGGTCGAGGACTGGTGCTAGCATGAGGGACACATGGTTTCTGCTCCTCCCCTTGCCCTCAAGAACTGTAAATGATGGTGCCACTTTCCTGTGGGGCTGGGCTCCAGAGAAAAGTGCCCAGGCTCCAGCAAGCGTGGAAAGCACAGTCCTGATAAACTGTCAGCATAGCACTTCAGCATCAGATACAGAGCGGACCCAAGACGTCAAGATTTGGCTTGCTTGAGGAATCTTTGGTCCCTGGGCATGTTGACAGGGGCTGGGAAAACAGGGCGAGGAGCCCAGCTCTGCTGCTCAGAGAGGTGGCTGTCCCAGCCCAGTGTAGAGATCCACGGGACTTCTGCAGAGCTCAGCCTGCTCCCTGCTCCCGTTGGAAACACCTGTGGTCCTAATAAAAAGCAAATTGCTTCATCTTGCGGAGTCAGGCAAGGGTGGTGCGCCCCCAAGGGGAGGCCTCCTAGCAAGAGCCGGGGAAAGCTGCACAGATGAGGCTGAGACAGGAAGAGGAAGGAGGTATATGAGAAGAAGGGACAGAGGGGGTGAGGAAGAAAGAGAGGAGAGGAGGAAAGAGAAGGTGGGGGAGGAAAGGGGAGAGATGGGAAAGAAGAATTCTCCACGGGGCCTGCTTTTTTCTTTGTGGGCCAGTATCACGCCGGTGGGCAGGTTGTTTGTGCCAATCTGTCACAGAATTAATTGAGCTATCCCCTGATGCACCAGTCCTGCATGAAGCTCAGTTTCTTAATTCTGGGAAATGAGTAGGCCCCCAAGGTAAGCTGCCGTGAATGTGCCCAAGAAAAGCTGGGCTGAATTAGTTCCAACAGGCACTTAAGCCATCCACACCGCTCACAGCACCTCTTGGCCTCATCCGTGCCCAGGCATGGGCTTGAGATGTGGTATTTCCAGAGTCCTCATCACCTTGTCCGTCGACAGAGATTTTCTGATTGCAGCTGTTTCAGAATCCTCTGGTAACCCTAGGACTTGGCTAATTCCCTTCTCTGCAGGATCTCTGGGAGGGAGAAAGTGATACCTCTCCCCTTCCTCCCCAACAATTACAGGGAGGACACCACGTTGACAAGTCATGATACTGTTTCTGTGTTGTCCTTAACACAGCTGGATATCAGCTGGGGGTGGCTGCAGACACCCCCCAAAACGGCTGCTGCTCTGTGCTGCCCAGCTCTGCCCCTGAGCTAAGGGTGGGATGTCAGAAAGTGGTCCCCTGCCTTGGAAGGGTTGATGGGGAGATGGGGACAGCCCTCTGTGAAACCTCTGGATGCTGAGAGACCTACCACCTAGACCGTCTAGAACTGCATCTCTAACTCCCAGCACAGCCCAGCTTTGGAGGTCGGCTTGCCACAGACAAGTTTTGAAGCAAGTTAGAAGCTATGAGAGATCAGAGTACTCTTCCAGCCACGCATTCACTCACACGGACATTCATTTATTCATGTCATACCTGCTCATCACCCCTGGGTTCCAGCTCTGGCGGGCATGGAGCCAAATACAGTCCGACCCCTTCCCTGCAGGAGATTGTGGTGTAGTGGGGAGGAGCTCAGCAGTGACATCCCAGAAGTGATGGGTGCTAGGTTGGTGAACTCGGGGGGAGCTGTCAGGAAGGACTTTCTGGGCTTGGTGGTGCTGAAGGGAACATGTGGATGGTTCAGAAAGGCTGTGTTTGGAGCGGGGAACAGTAGGGAGAAAGTGTCTTTGAACAGCCTCCACGGTGAGGGCAGGGGAGAAGCTTCCTCCTGTGTGCCCAGATGCAGGTGGCGCACTAGCTGGTTCTGCTCAGCAAACAGTGCCCTATCACTGAGCTGACATCACCACTTCCAGATCAATAAACAAGCAAATGAACAGTTGACTAAGTCCGAGCAGCACCAGGTAGATGCAGCTGATGAACAGCCTGCTCAAGCTGGGCTGAAGGAGCAGCACGTGTTTGGGGCAGCCCGGGACACAGCAGCTACCCAAGGGAGATGCCGCGCCAGCGGCAGCTGGAAGGAGATACCCCTGAGCCATCTAAACAAAGCTCCTTGCAAACATGGGTTCAGATTGGCTTCTGCAGCTGTTGACTGAGATCTGCTGAGCCTCACAGATCTCCTCCCTAAAGCAAGTAAGAAGACCCGGAAGGGCTTTAAGATGCTAGGTTGGTGCTCTGTGTATGCGGTGATTTTTACCTTGTGTAAGTGGTGACCACTAAGTAGATTGGTTATTCGAGTGTCAACTGATTTCCACAGCAATTCTAGTCTAAATTCAGGTGGGGAAAGAATGGGCAGAGTGGCCTAGCTCTTCCAGTAAGCTCCCCACCCATGGCTGCCAGCTCCCTTCAGTCCTGACAGCAGAGCTTGCCACGGTGCCTGCACCCTTGGTTGGACACTTCAGTTGTGTGCCTCTTCCAATCCAGACAGTGTAGTAAGATCTTTTTTTACCCATGGAGGCCACATTCCAAATAGCATTAATCCCACAGGAATTGCATTTTAAAAATAAAAAAAAAAGACATCATGGAGCTATGTCCAAAGATGTAGCCACAAGAATGTCCATCGTGGCATCGCCTGTAATGGTAAATTAAAAAAACAGAATGGAATTCTGATGAGAGGAGATTATATAAATAAAGATTGGTATACTCGCAAGATGTGATATTAGGAAAGATGATGATATTACAGAATGGTTTGGTAAAAATAGCTGTTATCTTGGGGTAAATGAGGAAAAGGCAGATCTCCACAGAAGCGTGTGCCGAGTATGACTGTACTCCTTGGGCCGCAACAACTACCTGTGCTTAGGCAAGGAGTGGGAGGGCAGGTGCCGAGTGTCGGCGTGACCTCCATGGGCAGTGGCACACAACAAGGGGCTTTTCCTTTCTACTCTGTGTGTTCATCTTTATTCTCCTCATTTTCTGTAATGAAGATCTGTGAATGGTAGGAGTGAAGAGAAACACATTGGAGCTTAAAGGCATTGCTCAATAAATTGACCATAACATGGGTGTTCTGACTATAGGAAGATGTACACGTCAGTGCACAGTAACAGCTGCAGTGTTGGTGATTCCAGGGTCCCTTCACACTCTCTTTCTAGTATTTTCTCACCCCGTGCACCTAAGTGCATGGGACCCAGTTCACACACACTATCACACTGGGTCCTTTTAAGGCCCATGAAACATTTTATTTTTCCTTGAAAATCACAAGAAATAGAAAAATAATCTACCTTGTACTAATACAGTCATAAAAATATCACTTAATTTTTTTGAAGTCAAGCGTTGAACTTAGGAGGGGAAAAGTGCCTAGAGTCCAGACACCAAAAATGCGCTCGTGAGTGGGACTGCTCTCATTTTATGAAGAGTGAAAGCTAGCTCACGGCACAGAGCTTGCCGAAGCAGCAAGTGGTCTCATAAATTCTAACTAGAGCTGGTCGACCCTTCACCACGTGGCAGTATTTCTGCTTCTAACATTAACTGTTAAAAAGAGTTATTTTTCAGCATCTTAGCAGAGCCGTGTCATATTAGTCTCCTTAAGAGGAATGGAATATTTGTAAAATTCAGCCCTTTCCCCTTCATGACTGCCCCTGTGGTCAGGTGATTTTGCACAAGTCCAGCGCTGAGCACCAGGCAGTTTTTGTAAACTATGAACACATGACAGCATAGGTCGATGTCTGCCCTTCTTAGCAGTGAAAGTACCCGCCTTCATGCGCAGTCTACACCGTGAGGAAAAAGTCTTCCCTCACGATTGTGTTGGCTAATGAACTGTTAGCAGCTACATGATGGGACCAAATTAATTTTCTTTCCATTTTTGTGTTACACTGACAATTATGAAGACCGTTTTCAAGCCTGCATCTAAAAGTTTAATTTCTCATTTAATGTGAATCACAAAGAGAGAGGCCAGGAAAATAGGCCTGGTCCTGGTGGGGTCTGGCCCAGTGGCAGCGTGGGTTGGTCCTGGTGGGGTCTGGCCCAGTGGCAGCGTGGGTTGGTCCTGGTGGGGTCTGGCCCAGTGGCAGCTGTTGCAGCCATCTGGGGAATGAACCAGCCGATGGAAGTTCTTGTTCTCGTGGTTTCTCCCTCTCCCTGTGTAGTTCTGCCTTTCAAAAAAAAAAAAAAAAACACAAGAGTTCTAAGTGAAAAATTTCACACCTTTACTTCCCGTAACTGGTTGCAGGCAAAACAGAGGCACATTGAAATACTGAGTGAAATTACCTCAGGCCATGTGTATATGAAACACAGTTCAATATCCTGTTTAGGCTCGAGCCCATCCCAAGAACATTGCCGTATTACGTGCAGATATTCCAAACTGTAAAACAGTATGAAATCTGAAGCAAGCATCTTGGGGAAGGGGTCCTGAGCCTGGAATCCCCAGTGCCTAGGACAGCACCTGGCCATAATAGTTTCAATAAATATTTGTTGAATGTACCAGTAAATGAATGACTTTCCAATTGTGCTCACCCCAAAACTAAACATACCCAAAAGGGACAAAAATCTGAAACAAATCAGAAACTGTTGAGATTAATTGTGTGTCATTGCCCAATTGTTGACTCTGTCCTGAACTGCAGAGGCTCCCAAAGTAAATGAAGCTCCATTTGAAGAGGAAGACAGGTGAACAGGCCAGGGTTTGTGAAACAAGAAATGGCGGAGGTGGGAGGCAGGCCCGTCCTTCGAACCCAAGACTCTAGAATTCCCAGAACTGTTAAAAAAAAAAAAAGGTGCAGCGGAGCAATGCATGTGTGCCTGCCCTGGGGAGTCCATCTCACTACAGCACTCGTAAGCACAGACAGAAGGAATCCTGTCCTTGGAGGAAGGGAAAGCCACCTTCACTCTGACACTTAGACCAAATGACTTCTCCATTCAAGCTAAAACTCAGCTGTTGCACCATATGTCAAATGAGACTCGCAAAATGAGTGGCTGTGACAACAACGTAACGCATAGCAAGACAAAACGATGCTTTCGCCCTGGCTCTGTTTATTCAGAATTCTTGGTTCTCTTACGTAGAGTGACAGTGGTCCCACTTGACCCTGGTCCCGTGGGGAGTTCACTTTGCCACTTTGGCCGCCATTCCCTCCCCCCCACCCTCTCTTTCCCCCTGACAAGTTCTGGACTGTCTGCTGCTTTCCCTTCAGAGGTGTCTCTCAGGAAGTTGCAGGAATGTCAGTACGCACGACTCCTCTGCAAAGGCTCGCAGTGTAGATTCCATGTGGGGGACATTGGGAAGGCAGCAGGGGTGCCACGGTAGAAGGCCAGGCATGGACGGGCAGAGCTCAGAATTTTCACGTGTGAATCCCTGCTTTGTGAGTCTGAAGTAGTAGACGTGGGTCTTTGCCTGTGTGTCCTGACCCGCAGAGGGATCCTCAGACTGTGAAGGCAGCGTGGACACATCCGTGGCCACAGACACGCCGCTCTGGCAGAGGCTGGTGATGACAGGGCAGCCCTGCGGATGCGGGGGCGGGCGGTTATGGGAACGCCTATGTGTTCTGCTCAAGTTTTGTCATGAATTCAGAACTGCTGTTAACAACTAAAATGACAGCCACCCGAGGCAGCCTGGTTGCCTGGTTTGATCCCTTGGTGTGGGGAGCGTGTGCCTGCTCTTGCGTTCGTAAAGGTGACCGTGTTCTGTTTCTTTTTCTGCCACTGCTGGGGCCCCCTGTGGGTGTCCTGTCCTTTGGTGGCCTCATGCCCACAAAATCACATCTAAAGTGACACACACTTTGTTCGCCGTCCAAGAACATGAAGGCACATCTATAAACTGCATCTGAAGGATCAATCTTATTGATTTTTCTTTTTCCAAGTGCCTCTGTCAGAACGCACACGGAGTGCCGCCCCGTCTCCCCAGCGCACAGGCATGTTATTGGATTACACACCATCGCGGTTGGCATTATTTTTTTTTCCTTGAAAAAGATACAGGAAAATTGTCAAATAGCTCTAAAAGGAAAATCATGTGTTACATTCCAAAACATCCTTTGAATTCACTGTTGGCTCCTGGATTCTCTGAGAATAGCAAGAATGGAAAAGTTTTTGTAGAAAGCGGAAACTGCCTCAGGTCGTGATCAAGGGAAGAGACCGAGCCCTGTGGCGTGGCCTAGCGGCTAAAGTCCTCGCCTTGAAAGCCCCGGGATCCCATATGGGCGCCGGTTCTAATCCCGGCAGCTCCACTTCTCATCCAGCTCCCTGCTTGTGGCCTGGGAAAGCAGTCGAAGACGGCCCAAGGCATTGGGACCCTGCACCCACGTGGGAGACCCGGAGGAGGTTCCAGGTTCCCGGCTTCGGATCGGCGCGTACCGGCCCGTTGCGGCTCACTTGGGAGTGAATCATCGGACGGAAGATCTTCCTCTCTGTCTCTCCTCCTCTGTGTATATCTGACTGTAATAAAATGAATAAATCTTTAAAAAAGAAAAAGGGAAGAAACCAAATTTTGCAAAGGAGGACTGGCTCATTTCTGTGTGGATGAGAGGGTGCGTGCAGTGACGCCCGCGCAGCCGGTTCCCTAAAGCTTCCTGCACCCCAGGTTGGCTCACGCCCAGGTAAGTTACTCCCAGGCGTTCCCCTGGAGTGCTGCTAGGTATCTGAGATGCGGATCTCCCTGGCTCCAGAAATGCATTTCAGTGGGGCTGCTCACATTTAGCCTGTTTGTTTCTTCAAAGAGAAACATGTCAGATCCAGCTTTTCCAGAAGAGATGTGGAAGATAAGGGCTGGAGGACTGCAGACAAGGGAGTGGTGCCAGCTCCTCCGGCTTCCTCTGCAGGTCTGAAGGGGGCCTGGCGGTAAGCTCGCCCCATTCCCAGCTCTCCCCGGGCAGCAGCTACCACGGGCACCTCTGTGGCCCCAAACAGAGAATCACCGCAGCGTCTCACCACGAAAACCCGAAAACCCGTTTGCTCTGTTTGCCCGAACCCCTCGCCTTTGTGCTGATTGTAATGTAGGGAAAGGTGAACTATTTGACATCGAGAGGCGAAGGCTTGTTCCAAGGAAGTGTTGAGCTCTGTGACTTCCTTCCTTTCAGCCTCCTCTGATTCTGCCTTTATGGAAGGCACGGGCCGGGAGCCAACCCTTGTGTGTGTGACCAGTGCTGATACTAAACACGTGAGCAGGATGTGAGCAGGGTGCCGGCCTCCCAGCAGCCACACACCTTCGACCTGGCATGAATGGTCACTCCCCTGGCTGGGGGCGGGGGTTGGTATTAATTCTGACTTTGGTCCGCTTTTAAACTGGTGCATTTCCTGTGCAAACACTTCTGACATTTATGAAATCTAAATTAATAAATGTCTATGATATAGCACTCATTAACATACCACAAAATAGCTTCAGAGTAGCCCATTTTAATCAAATAAATTGGCGCTACTGTTACCACAGGCTGTTCCTTTAGGAAGGGGGAAGGCAGATCTAACCAGGGGCCAGCGTTAGTTGGGGGCCTGGGGCTCGGCTCCCGCAGCTCTCTGCCCCGTGGCTCTGTATGGGGCCTGTGCCTCTGTGTGTACACTCCTGATACGAGACGATGAAAAATTGCTGATCATATATCAACTCCATAAATCTTACCGACAATACGTCATAAAACCTTGCAGCCTTACATATGGCAGGTGCCTGGGGATCTTGTTGCCTTATGTGGGCTGTGGCTTCCGGGGCGGAAAGGGGAGGAGGATGACTATTGCTTATGAAAAATTTCTAGAATGGCTTTCCTGTGCCTGTAGAGATCAGGGCTTTGCTCCTCTCGAGCGCTCCTATTTAATTTGCCCCACCCTCACTCCTTGGCCATGGGGCTGACTCTTTTTGTTCTGAATCACCAACAAAAGTATTTCCCAGTGCGCTAATTAGGAAACCGGGTGCTTTGCCAACAATCCCTTCTGTCCATCACAACAGAATAGCCACTGGCACCCTGATGGCCCCAGCCAGCACAGGGCACAGGTACTCCGGTTCTTTGCATCCAGAGCAGGGGCTCTTGTTTCCCAGGCTGCTCCCAGCTGACTTCCAAGGCCCAGCCTGAAAACTGTCCCCAGCTAATGAGGAAGGCCTGTGCATTCTTAACACTTGGCTGTCTTTCCCATGTCTCAGCTAACCTGAAGGAGACAGAAGATGGTTACTTAAGCCCAGCATGACCAACATCTGTATTCCTCAGACAAAATGTGACGGAGGCCTTGGGCTGCAGGGGCACCTAACGCATAGCTCTGTTTGCTTACTTGGGCTGTTTGCATCCTTAAAACATGAAAGAGTAAAGAATCTTTTCCACTTTTAAAAAAAGATTTATTTTTGCTTGAAAGGCAGAGATATAGAGACAGAGAAATCTTGTATCTGCTGGTCAAAGAAATCATGTTATTAAAAGAATGAAGTATCCAGTGTGAAGGAAAAACAGTGATACTATTCCGATAAATTAATTTTTGTAAAGCTAAGATTCTGGCGTCACTTTTTCTTTAGTATTTATTTAAAAGACAAACTTATAGTGAGAAGGAAAGACAAAAAAATGAGATCTTCCACTTGCTGAATCACTCCTGAGATGGCCACAACGGCCAGTGCTGGACTAATTCACACTGGGCTGATTCCAAGTCAGGAGCCAGAGCTTCCTCCAGGTCTCCCATGTGGATGTAGGAACCGAAGGACTTGGAGCAACTTCTGCTGTTTTCCCAGGCCATCGGCAGGGACTGGATTGGAAGTGGAGCAGCTGGGACATGAGGCAGTGCCCATATGAGATGCCAGCGCTGCAGGCAGAAGCTTAGCTTACTGCACCATGGTGCCAGTCCCCAGCCTTTTTCTTTAATTAAACCATTGGATTATCTGTTACTGCTTACTCAGGGCTGGGGCCTTGCACTGGGAGACAACAATCCCCCAACACATCCACAGGCAAGGCTGCTGCCACAGGGGTGTCTTGCGTGAGGCCCAAGCATAGGCGCCCTGCCGTTTATCTTTGTCCAAAAATGACCGTTTCCAGGCAAAAGCACCGAAACTTTATCGTAGAATGTACGTGCGTCCCAGGCTTAGCAGGGGCCCTGCAGTGTCTTATCTGAACCCAAGCGAGGACACTCCTTTCCTGAGATACTTTATCCGAAAGTCATAAACAAAACCAAGATGCTGATATTTGGTCAACGAAGGAAAAATGCTTGGAGAACCAGGCAGGAAGTTCAAAAGCTGCGTGGGCAGGGCTGGAGGAACACACTGGGTGTATGAGAAATGTCAGGCGGGGGCTCTGGGGGTCCCCCCCAGAAAAACCTTCCATGTCCCTAACCTCTCTGTTCCTCAGCCCTAAGTCCTAGGATTCTGTTGGGGAAGCTCACCGTTGCGGTCTGCCTGTTCCCCGACCCGGGTTGGTGGATCCCATGCAGGTGGCACACCTTACACCTCGGCCTCATTGTTAGAAACCAGCTGAGCAGGGGGAAAAATGAGGCCTCCACCTCCGGCGCAGAGGGAGGCTGGCCGGAGTGCCTTAGGATACTTGGCACCAAGTGGCAGACAGACTGACTTTGTGCTATTTTTATGCTAATTATTTTACCAAGTGATATTTGATTGTTTCTATAAAAGGTTTATGTTGGTATAATTCACCACAGGCTTTTTAAAGACCTCAAGATACACAAAAGAAATGCACCCAGAATCCATTAAAGAATGAAGTTCTATTAATGCCCAAGTCTGCCGAATGGGGCTGTGGGCACCTGCTGAGCCTCCGGTGAGGATGGGAATGGCACTCCCCTCACTTGGGAACCTTGCCAGAGGCGGGGAGGGAAGGCATCCTCTCTGAGTTTGACTCTGAATGCTCCCGGGGAATTTGAGCATCTCCAAAAGAATGTGTTTGCCTGGATTCTGACTGCAAAACTAAAGCTGGTGTGGAAATGGGAACACTTTGGGCAGCTCTTATGCTGCCCACAATGACAGCTTGGCTTAGCAGAGATGGCACCGCTGTGCTCAGTTCTGGCAACATCAAGCTTCAGGGTGTCTCCTTTATCTACCAAGAAATGGTCATGGACCAACACAGCAGTGTCTCCAACTTAATCCAAGTTGTCAATGCCATCCTGGTTGCCGGGACTGTCTGACCCATCAATTGCCTGCTCTCAGATAGAACTGGAGCACTCGGCTCCTAGCGACAGCGTTTGAGTCACTCTGATTTTTATCTATCAGTAAAATTGGAAAAGAGGAATCTAGGAAAATCACAACAAATACCTGACTTTCTGGAAAATTCACTCACACACACACCACTTTTTTCTTTTAGATTCTTCATAATGTTTTCTGGCACTATGACAAGAAACAGGAGCCGCTGTCTTTCGCAGAGTTTATAAGAGGTGTGTTCATTGTCTTCCTCCCTGTGATGGGGATGTTGACACAGAACCTGGAGCAAGACCCAAGCAGATGAGCAAAGGGAATGACTTATCCCAGATCCCTGAATGCCCCCAAACCTCTCCAGCTCAGTGCAGAAGCGAGATGGCTCTGCAGCCCTCAGCCCTGGTTCCGATGCTGGCGGCTCAGAAGTCTCCCAGAGGTGTCCTTGTCTGTAATTATTAGCGGTGAGTAATCACCCCTGCGCCTACCCCGTGCAGCATGTGGTGGCTCAAGGGCACACGCAGCAGCTGCCACCGGTCCCAGGCTGGGGACGCTCCCTCTGTCAGTGTTGTAGCCGAGGGACAGGTGCTGTACTCGGGCACACCCAGCACATGGTGCTTTGCTCAAGGGAGACTGGGAGGACCTCACCCAATGACATGTTTGATGGGAAGCTTAGATTTTTATGGTGGGGTGGGGGAAGGGACATTCCAAGGGCTCCTGAGGATCCTGGGGTGTGGCTCTCAGAGGCAAGAGGGCAGCTACCATGTGTTGAGGGGTCTGGAATTTGGGCAGGTCATTGATTCATATGGAAACTGAGGCTCAAAGATATCAGGCAACTCCCCAAAGGCAGGTAGCAGAAAGGGCAGAGGCAAGAACAGAACCAAACTAGCTAGCTAGCTAACTAACTTCCTTCCTCCCTCCCCCCTCCCTCCCTCCCTGCCTTCCTTCCTTCCTTCCTTCCTTCCAGAACTTCTTGGCTTTCCATTTTGTCCCAGGCACTGTGCTGATGAAACACAAGGTTGTGGGGCCCACAAGAAGCTCCACATTGGCAGCTCATTCATTCATTACTGCAGTTGAAGCTGGAGTGGCTCACTGATACTCCTAGCCCTCATCTTCCACTTCCCACCCCACCCCTTCTGGACACAAGGCCCCTGGAAGATAGACATGGGCATGTGACTTGTTTTGTCTGATGAACTGTGAAGGGAAATAACCATGTCTCTTACAGATGGAAGCATCTGAGATGGTGCAGGATTCCCTGTGGTCTCTCTTCCTTTGCTTCAGTGAGTGAGGATACCCTGACGAGCCATCATGAGATATGAAGATATGACACAGGGACAAGTGTTTAAAAAGCATCTCCTGGTCCCGCAGTGGATTTTGTGTGCATCTTTGCTTTTCAGTTCCCGGGGATGGAAGTTGTCTTGCAGTATTCTGCAGCTGTCTGTTCTGACTTAAAGAACTAGATTTTAATCTTGATTTTCTGCTGCATCATTCCCTATAGCTTCTCTTTTACCTTCTCATTGAAAGTTTGGTGTTCGCACTAGATTATGAGTTCTCTGAACACAAGGACCCTGTCTTGACTTCTGTATCCTTCATGGGACGGTCAGATTCTGGCAAAGATGCTTGCTGGGTGGGCAGGAGTGTGAGTGAAGTGAGCATGTGCAGCCACAAGCCTGGCACAAGCCGTGTTGGCAGATGGCATTGACCTGAGGGCTGCAGAAGGGATGGGCTGGCGAGCTCAGACAGCTGAGATGGGCCAGGAGCTGGACTCAAGTGCGTTGACTACAATGTCCGTCCTGTTTCCAGTCTACCACACCCACTGACTTCCGCTTGATTTGACTTCTGTTTGCTGAACTTTTCTCTTCTGATGAGTGATAGGTGGTGATGAAATGCTTTACCCAAAGTCATCATTCTCCTGGGACCATGGGGATTGACTCTTGGGAAAACTTGTTGGCCGTATTATTATTATAAAAGGAGAATAACGAACATTCACTATTGACTAGGTTCCAGACAGCTGATCGCACAGTGGACACTATCTGTGTGAAAAAACACATATATTGTTGACATACGTTATTTCACTTAATTCTCCTGATATCTGAAATAGTTCTCATTCTCATCTCTAGGTTATAGAGAGAACAAATCTCAGAGAGGCAGAAGTCACTGAATCACAGGCACACAGAAGCTCTTCACAGTTATGGCATGTTGCAGCTTACTGGGGGAAATGTGTGTGTTCATGACGTGTGTGTGTGTGTGTGTGTGTGTGTGTGTGTGAGAGAGAGAGAGAGAGAGAGAGAGAGAGAGAGAAACAGAGAGGCAGAGAACAACTTCTTGGGGGCTGGTAATGACCGAGGTGTCTTTTCTCTGTTTGAAGCTGTTTATCCAAGTTTGTCACTTGTGTTTTTACAGGAAGCTGTAAGGACTTCCTGCTTTAACTCTCACAGATGCTGGCCCTGATAATTCCCCTATTTACATACCTACAGGGCAAGGCGAAGCCCGGAGCTGCTGACTCTTGTGGGATTTCAGGACAAACACTGATGGATCACCTCTTCCCCTATTATCTCTGTCCAGCCTCCCAGAACTCTCTGGATGAGGGTGGGGGAAGGGAGCCTTTCTCCTATCATCTGATGTGGCTCTTTGCCCGGTGCAGGCCCTGGGCTGGGCCCTTTCACCTATTTTATCTCCTCTGATTCTAACCACTGCCTGGCCCTGCCTGTAGCAACTGTTATCCACATTCTGCAGCAGAGGAAACCAAAGCTTGCCTTGAAGGAATGGTTCCCAACAGGAGAGCAGTAGTCACAATGTGCCACTGACACGCTGTGACCCAGGGAGACCACAGGCCAAGGAATAGCTGAACAGGTAATGAGCCTGAAAAAAGCCTAGGAGAGCCCAAGTCATGTCAGGTCTAGAAGTTTCTAAGAAGAAATTCAGTGACCAGACAACATTGGGGGCTGATGAGCTATCTGGCATCACACAGCTCAGTGTAAACAATGACAGGTTGGGGTGATGCGACTCTGTATGTAGAGCTCCTTCCTCACTCAGGGCAACAGTCTCCAGCTTGGAGTGGTTGACAAGACTCAACAGAGAACTCGCCCGAGTCCCTGCGTGAGCTGTGATTGCTGGGCTATTCTCAATGCTCGTTTTCAGGCAGACTTTAGAAGCGTCCTTAAATAACACTGTTGTTCATGATGTAATGTGTGGATGTTGGGGAGACCACTCAATTGTTCATCACACAAGATTACTCAGGTGGATGTTGAGTGCCAAGGCACTAAGGATGTGACTTGGCAGACCCAATCAGTCCGTGAGGGGTGGTTCTCTACTGAGTCCCTCGTCTGCTCTTGCACATGCAAGGGACAGAAAGAATGACAATGGTGAGGGCTGTGCCTCCAGGACTTGATGTCCTGTGGGAAGCTTGCAAGGTAAGCCAACTAAGAGCATGTGGAAAAGCACTAAGTGGTGACAGTGTAGTGGAAACCCAACGGGAGCAGCGAGGGCCCTGGGTCTAGACGAGGGATGCCAAACTCCCTCAGGCAGCACCTAAACTCCATTGTTGTCTGGGCATCTCTGGCGTCCTTGTCTCCGCAGCCTGGGCCCCTGCTAGCCATGCTGGTGAACGTCCCACCTGCCTTGACCTTATGTCCGGGAGCTTCTCTCAGTGCGAATACTTCTTCTGCTCTGGGAGAGGAACAACCTTCTCTGCCTCTTTCATGCAGTTTTGCTGTTTTTTTGCTGCGTTCTTTTCATATCACAGCCCTACGTGTTACTGTAAGTAGATAGAACGTAAGTAGATGTTTGAGATCAGGCATTGGGTTAACATTATACGCAGTGTCTGTGTCCATGGATTTCTCATCCATGGATTCATCCAATAGTAGGTAGGAAAAAAACCATCTGTACTAAACATGAACAGGCTTCTTTAGTTCCTAGACAACACACTAGCTCTGTACAGATACTTACATAGTAGTAAGGTGTTACAAGTCATCTGAAATAAACAGGAGGATGAGCCTAAGTTATATGCAAATACTATGCCATTCGGTAAAGGCACTCGAGTTCCAAAATGATTGATGTCCCTGAGAAGCCTGGACCCAATTCCCCACGGGTGCTGAGGACCAACTTAATTTCCTTCCATGTCTGTACCCAGCACAGGAAAAGACTCAGGAACATGTGCTGATCACCTACCTGTTAAGTAGGAGAGTGATTCAAAGTAGGCAGTTAGTAGCTTTTTCAGTAAGCTGAGACTCAGGGTGTGTTTGGAGCTGGCCTATCCAAGATGGTGGCCACAACTGCACATGGCTATGTAACTTTCAGTCAGTTACAATGAAATCAGTTCGAACACAGTTCCTCAGTCACACTTGCCTGGTTTCAGTTGTCCCAACAGCTGCATGCGGCCAGTGGAGTGGCACCAAACAGCACAAATGTAGGATATTTCCTTTTTTTTTTTGATAAAAGTTTCACAGGACAGAAGTTTTCTAGCTTTTATGGAATCAGGAATGGCTATCTACTAAGCCCCTTTTCTTTCCTTTCACTCTCTTCTTCAGTTTGATGCAGTTGATGGCTTTGGGCGACTGAGTATGGCTCTTCCTACTACAGTAGCTATGGTGGATGTGGGGGTGGGAAGTGGTGAGCCTGGGTTACTGAGGGTTATTACCATTGCATGCAAATCAGATTAATCCCCGTGGGTGGCCTTCAGGCCTGCTGAAAGAACCCAGGGGCTGCTGTATTAAGACACAGGTACCTGTCGAGAGAAAAGCTAGAGTCAAACTCGTGAGCAAGCTGAACTCAGCGTGTTGGGCTGTGCGAGGTTCAAGAACACCTGGCAGGCTGGGAAGCACAGATGTCTCCCAGCTTTTAATTGAAAATGTCCTGGGTGGGCAGAATAAGGCCAGTGCTGTTGCAGAGCCTCCTTGTCATGTTTCCTGGGTAAAACAGAACACAACTGCCTTCTTTCATGTGACTGTTTGGTTCTCTGATTCAGGATAAAGGTGTTTACTGAACCTTCAAATCAGTGGGTCTCAAATACTACTCATTTCTCTTTGAAGTCCAGTTTACAAAACATAAGACAAGTGACTGCCCTGGGTGACGTGGGCAGGGTACCTGGAGCCCACCCATTCAGTGTCCTCGGTGCTATCACACTGCCTCCTGGAGGGGCTGCCATGCTGTGTGGAAGGAGGCAGGCACAGCCTCAAAACTGGTCTCTATGTGAAACCTTCATCTAAAAAAAAAAAACACAGAGTATAAGATGCATGCTCCCACAATATGATAACAATGTGTTCACAAGTGCTTTCTACATGGTGCCCTGATTGCAACCCAAGCTGGAATGAAGTAGCTGGATTCAGGGACACTTCCTCTTCCTCTCTGTAACTCTGACACCCCGTTTAGTTTCTGCCAAATAGTGAGTGATAGATATACTGTCTGGAGTGGAGACGGAGTGGAAGGAGAGAGAGAAGAGGGAAATGGGCTGGGAGTATGTGAGAAGAGAGGAAAAGGAAGAAAAGCAGCAGGAAAGGAGGGAGGGAAGAGGGGCAAGAAGGATGTGTTGTTCCTAGTTTCAGATCAAGCAACTTCGGGGCTGAAGTTGATGTGGTGTGCTGAAAGGAGAAGGCGTATGGTGCGAGCTTGGTTCTCGGGCCCTGTTGTGCCTGCTTTCCTGTAGTGCCTGTCAGACCTCTACCACCCCCAGCTTACTTCTCCTAGGAGCACTCCCATAGCCTTATTACCTGTTCCCTGACAGCCCTGACTTCTCGGATACCACGCTGGAGAAGAGTTTCCCTGCCGGGAGCAGGAAGCCTCCCCTGCTGTCCTAGGGCCCTTGGACCACACTTCTCCCCCTGAGAGAAGCACCCCCTCCCTGGCCAGCAGCCTGTAGCAAGGGTGTGCTTCACTGAGCATGCACCTGCCAGCACAGGAGTGCCCAGGGAAGCACCGTGAATTGAAGCTTTGAGTGATCCACCTTCCTAGGGCAGCTAAACCGAATGGATCTTTAAATCCAAGCTGTGTGGGGACACAGGGGTTGTGTGTGTGTCGGTGCCCTCTTCCTAATGAAGCTGTATGTCTGGACGTGGGGGAAAGCAGCTCTGACACAAGAGCAAAATGAGTGATGCGATGTGTTTCCGAGATTACCGGCGGGACTTCCTCCAGCAGGCTGAGCTATTGTTAATGGGCAGTGCTACGGTCATGATGTTCAGAATAATTAAACGGTGAGTTCAATGGAATCCCAGCGGCAGGCCCACGGCTGCAAGCCTTCACCACTCTGGCTGCACACAGACATGCACCTGCAATGTGGTGCCTTCCAGAGGGCTTGTGAGAGGACAAAGCTCAGTTTTTACTATTGCAAAATCTTTACAGAGAGCCATCCTGGAGGTGACGTTATATCCTTTATGGCCACATTTTGGTACTTTCCTTAAATTATTGAAGGCATTTCATAGGGCCAGTATCCCTGGAACAGAGCTCGAGAAGAGGTCCCGGTCCCCCATCTGGAGGTGGGTTAATGATGGCGTGCCTTGTGCAACACGTCCAGGACACCGAGGTTAATAAAACCCGTAGCTCTTCTTCATGGGCACCAGGGGATGGTTAATGGTCGAGGCTGTGCAGGACCTCGGCTTAATGTTCCGCATGAAGGATGACACTGCCAGATGACACCCTCCCTGGTGCCAACCCCACGTAGCCCAGACTGGAAGGGGGCTGAACACATTGGGGCAAGTTAGGTGCTTCTCTCCCAGCTGGCTCTGACAGGCTGACAGCCTCGTCTTCCCTTTGAGGCTACCGAGCGCCAGACATGGAGCAGCGAGAGCCTGTCCTGCCCTGGTTCCGAGCAGTATGCATAAGGGGTAAATGCCTCTGGATCTGGTGCTCTTTCCTTCCCTGCCCTAGGAAAGTCTCGAACCAGCTGTGCCCATGTCAGATGTCATCTGGGAGACCTGGTAATCCATCCATCTCATGGTTACCAACAGGTTTGAGGTCATGAGTGAAATCCCAGGGTCGACTGCGGTGGATAGAAAGTTAGCCATCCTCTCAGTTCCTTTGTTGAAATCACACCCTCCCGCTGTGGTGGCATTAGGAACTGGGACCCTGGGGAGTGACTGGATGAGAGTGGAATCTTTGATGAGGCCCTAGGCAGATTGTCTTTGTTGTCACGAGGACCCCGCAGGAGTTCACCATGAATGACCTGGGTAGCTGGCCCTCGCCAGGTACTGCATGTGCTGAGGCTTGGCCATGGACTCCCCACCTCCAGAAGTGAGCTGCTTGATCAGCCTGTGATACTCTGTTTCAGCAGCCCAGACAGGTGCAAGACAATCTGAGTCCTGCGCTACCCAAGCAAGTTGTTTGACCACTGTGTCTTGATTTGTCTACTAATCAACATAGGCCTGAAGACAGAGGAACTGAACTGGGAGGAGATCCTCAGAAACAGAAGCAGGAAAGCGAGGGGAGTGCAATGGGAAAGGGATGGATGTTGCTGACGGATGGGTCACATGGTTCCACTGAGTCCTGGCAGGGGAACAGGAGGGAGTCAGCAAAGAACTCACTTGCCAGAGTCATTCCCCTGAAGATGAGGGAGCCAGGACATTCATGCATCAGCTCCTGTCAACTGTTGGGTGATGACTGCCCACAGTGCCTGCAGCCTACCACGGGCAGGCTGCTGCAACCGATGGAGGCCTTAGCCTGAGAAATACAGAGGGTGCTGGCAGTCAGAAATCTGGATGGCGTGTACTGAAATGTGAAGAACTGGAGAAAATGAGAGAGTGGTGATGTCTTTAACTTGAAGTCTGAAATTCTTTCCCTCCAGAATGAAACCAGTACTCCATATCTCCCAGTACAGCCTTGCGTGTTAAACAAGGTAATGCAAGAGCCCACTAAATATTAGTTATGTTCCTTACTGGCCTGAGGGGCGATGCTCCATACAGCAATAAAGGTTACCACTTGCATCTGGGCAGGAAGCCTGGTGAACTACCTGCATTTAAGGTCTTACAGGGACTGCAGTGATGTATGCTGCGGGTCAAACAACACAGTTTCCTCCTTGGGACAGGAAAGTAGGCATAGAGGCATAAGCAGGGAACACAGCAGGGTCTAGTGGCCTGGTCTGCCCTGGGGAGAGTTATTGATGTTCCTGGCTACTGAGAGTCTGTAATCCATCCAATTGTCGCTCCAAGTTTCTGGCCAGAAGGTCCTCATCATTTAGATCACTTGGAACTTCATTTCTGCAGTACAGTAGGTCTTGGGATTTCTTCACCATGAAGCAACACCCCTGTGTACGTGCTCAGAGCCTCTCACTAAATACCCCGGGGAGTACAGGGGGCCGCCCAGTGGAGCAGCTGTCTCAGAAGCACCTCTCCATTGCACAGCCTTGCCCCTCTTCATTGCGGCATGAATTCCTGGGCATGTTGATGGATTCCTAGATGAGGTGACTTTAACACTCTGTCATTTTTTTTAAAGCTATTTGCTAGAGAGAGACCCCACTCTTGTATCTGCTGCTTCATTCCCAAAATGTCCTCAACAGCCAGGCCAGTCTAGGTCTAAGCCAAAGCCAGGAACTAGCTGGCTAGGTGGGTCTCCGGTTGGTATGGCAGGGGCCCAAGCAAGTACTTGGGCCATCTTCTGTTGCCTCCCAGGTGTATTAGCAGGAAGCTGGGTGGGAAGCAGAGGAGTGGGGTCCAGTGCCATGCACCCTGAGAGGGGATGCGAGCAGACAGTCTAAGGTGGCAGCAGAGGCTTGACCTGTTGGGCCACACTGCCTGTTCCTCACTCTGACGTAGGCCTGCCCCACTTCTGGGTTGGGGAGTGTTCGGGATTTTCGTGACCGCCGTGTCATTTATCCTGGAGAAGGGACACCTGGGAGGCACCTGGGAATGAGCATGACAGATGTCTTCGTGTCATGTGTGTTGATGTGGCTAGGCACTAACCAAATGGATTTGCAATGTGTAAATGCTTAGCATGCGCTCACGGAGTGAGTGAACACGTGTGGGAGTCACATGGAGGCCAGGCAGCGGGAGAGGAGCCGTGCAGGAGAGGGAAGGCTGGCTTTGGGGGAGTGTGCAGCTGCGTTGACTGCCACTCCGGATCAAGCTAAGAAGCAGGAAGCCGAGCTGACACGTTCAGACACTTCCATGAAAATTTGAGATTTCCCTTTTTGGTTTCTCAGTTCTTGCCTGCTGTCGTCACTGGGGAGACCTCTCCAGTCGTACGGTTAAGAATAAATAGCGTTAAAGCTGCTAGGGAAAAAAATGCCGCATTCACCGGTGCCCGTGACACCCCAAGCTTTCAGCAGAGCAGTGGTCTGGGGGCAGCTCTCAGCAACGCCACCTTCCTCCGGCTCTGCAGGGCTTTCCTCTAAGAGATTAGACACGCATGTGCACTGCAAGAACCCTCCAATGCCAGCTGTTTTCACCAGTGACTTGTGGCAGGTGGTGGGTGCAGGTCATGATGGTATTTCCAGAAGGACAGGGAATGTGTAGTCCTCCAAGCAGGGTGGAAGTTAGTTTGTTCTCATTGTATTCCTTTTTCTTCTTCACCCCAACTCTAGCCTTTCTGGCTAAGGAGCATGAAAAATTGAAGGTTCCTCCCCTTAGGGTCCCGGTCTTCTGATACCCGTTGGTGATACCTGGTTTGAGTCATCCTTTTGCTCATCTTTTTTTGTCGGTGTGTAAATCACTCGCTCATCCAGTGTGAAGACCTGTTCTAGCCCAGTGTCCCTGGATTTCACAGACCACACGGAGACCGGACGAGGAGTGTTGCTGTCAGGCACCCGTCCAAGAGCTGGAATGCAGGCACCCACTCATCTGCTGGCTCTGTGACTGTGGGTGATGGCATCTGAGTTTTGGCGCCCTTGGAGCTCCTCCTCAGAGATGCCTTGTTGCCACGATGCCTGCTGTGAGAGCCTCAGGGGGAAGGTGCTGCTGTCTTGCCTTGTCACCCAAGAGCGACTTACCCGCCTTGGTCTGATGCCAGTCATAGGAACTCTCAGAACATGCCCTGCCAGGCGGTTGTGCCTCCTTGGCCTTTGTCTGCCCCTCCCCCTGCCACCGGCATCTCTAACCTTTCCCCTTCAGACCTGGCTGGCCGACCCTGCCCTGCCCTGCCCTGCCCTGCCCTGCCCTGCCCCTGGCCTCAGCTTGGGCGCCAGCAGTGATCCTGGAGTGCGTCCAGGCCCCACCCCACGTGCTCTCCCCAGTCCTGCTGGCAACCAAGGCTCACAGGACAACTCCTGTCCCTTCCTGGGGGTGCCCCTGGTGGCTAGCTCGGCCTGTTGATGGTGGAACCCAGGGAGCTTCAGCAAGGAACTGACCAGTCTCAATGTCAAGGGCAGCCTTTCCTTTTCCCTTTTCAGGGACACTGGCCCTTGCACCTGCTGACTCTGTGTCTGCCCCTGTCACAGCACTGCTGGGTTCACACCTTACATACTGGCCTGCCTTCAGCAGTCATTTCCATCCCGCAAGACAGTGTGAGTTGACAGTATCTCTCACCTGGTCCTCACTGCTTTCCTAAAGGGGAAGCCACCACTCTCCTGTATCTCACAGATAAGAAAACTGAAGGTTGAGAGCATGAGACAGTCTACACAAAGCCTCAGGCAGTAGGAAGTGACTCAATCTAAATCCAATTTTTCTGACTCCCCAGCTCATGCTCCTCACTGCTTCCTGGCTATATGAGCTTGTTGGCCCTCTTGGCCTCAGTGGCCCTCTCTGTAGAATGGGGACAATAGCACTCGATAGCCAAGGCTTCGAAGAAGATTAAGTGAACTGGTGGATTGCAGGGAGTGCCACGTGCTTACTCCTTGATATGTACAGCACATACTTGTGCAAATGTTGTCAGTGTCCCGACTACCAATGCCTGTGCTTGGGAGCCCCCACCTGCTGTGCGTAATGTAAACCCATGCAAACCGGATGGATCTGCATCGTTTATGCTTTTACTAATCTTGCTGTGAGAGTACGTGCTGAATGCCAGGAGATCCCAGCGTCGTTTTCTCGCAATGTGCGCGCCTGTATTTTCTCAGCTAGTTTAAATTCCTCTGCTGGACTAGCTTACTTCTCACGAAGATAGGCATGGGGAACATGGGGAACTCTCCTTCGTGCCTTCACAGAAACTACATCAGGTGCATTGCTTTTTGATTTATTTGTTGATTTGAGAAGAAGAGATAATGAATGAAGGTGAAGGTCCCCACTCACTGGTTCAGTTTTCCTAAATGCCCACAAAATCCAAAACTGGGCCAGGCTGGTGCCAGGAATTCAATGTGAATCTTCTGTGTGCATGTTCAGTGCTAGCCAAATGCCTATTCCTAAACCTGGGGTTTGAACACTGGTTCTTCCACTTGGGTTGCCATGTGACCTGAAGAACTTCCTCCACATCTCTGAGCTGTGTTTCCTTTGCAGTTTGGCCGAGCAGGAGTTGTGCAGGACATTCTTTACAGGGTTTTGGCAAGAGTGCCAGGGGCATGGTAAGCCGGTGCCTGGCATACTGTGAGTGCTGAGTTAAGGCCTGAATTAGCATTAAACGCTGCAGGTAGCTTGTGGAGCAAAGAAGGAAATTTAAAAAAAAAAAATTGTACTTTGCTTGTATAAATCCACTAGGGAGAAGGAAGTGGATCAGAGGGTGGGGCTGACCAGAAGTGAGGCCCCAGCACCACACCGTGTCCCAAGCCAAGGAGGGGGGGTTCGGGAGACTGTAGGAAGGGCAAGATCCCAGGCCCCTCCTGCGCTGACTTCTCACTTCCTTGTGGAATCTGCAGCTTTCCTTGAAAGCAGAGTTTGACTGTCTCTTATCAGTGGCTCAGAGTCCACGGCTCCAGGGCTGGACTCGTGTGCGTGCGTGCCCTCATGCGCACGCCTCTCGCTGTGCTGGGCGGGGCACACGTCCAGGCTTTGGACACAGTTGTGCTCGAATGCGGCAGTTCCTCCTTCCCCAGGGATACCCCAGCCGGTTTCTCAACATTCAGTCTCCATTAAAAAAAAAAAAAAAAAAAGGTTGAAAGTCAACCACTGAAGTTTCACAAACATCAAGGCCAAGGTCGAGGCACTGCTTGGGCGCCAGCACTCCTGGCTGCTCCTTCCGGCTGTCTGAGCACTGTCATATCCCAGGGTGGGTGATGATAGTGTCACCTCTGAAGCAGTGGGGCCCACATCGGCAAATAGCGTAAGGCTGGTCTCCTCTCTGCCCGGCTTTATTGTTGAGGAGATCAGGCAGCAAATGACAGGATGTGCGGGGAAGAGCTCCCCCCAGAGCCCAAAGTGGAGCTCCAGGGAACAGCACTTTGTGCAGGATGCTCAAACGTAGCCGGTTAGTTCTCTGAATCCCCCTCATGGTGTTACGGGATTGGAATTCTCACCCCACAGGATGGAGCGTAAAACAGTGCCAGGAGAGGCTGAAAAATGTCCCCAAGTCACTGAGCCAGCAAAGCCTGCAGCCAGAATTAAGCTACGCAGTTGGTGGAAAGTTTTCTCACTACCCCATGAACCACAAAGGAATGCTCTCCAGCCCAGGCCAGGACTCCCAGCTGTCATGCCTAATGATATTTGGGGACAAATCAGGTCTCTGTGGTGGGGATTCTCCTGTGCACCTGTAAGACGTGACGTGGTGTCCTTAGCCTTGACCCACCAGATGCTGGCAGCACCCACGTCCCTCCTTGTGACAGCCAAAACTGTCTCAGGTGTTGGCAGCTGTCACCTGGGGGAAATAGCCCCAGTGAGCCTCTGCTAAGGTGCTGTGATTGCTGTTCATGACTGGTTGTCATGGAGATTGTGGCCGTGATTATGATGTCTTTGCTACTATGTCAGATTTGTACCTGGGTGAGTATCAACTTGGGTGGGCTTCACTGGAGTGATCAGGTAGTTAGTTGTTGAAACCAAGCCCTTTTAGAGATGAAAGCAGGGGCTGGCAATGATTATGTCAACTTGGCACCGCTGTTGGCAGACTAGGATGAAGGCAAGCCCTTTGTTTCTACACTCCAGGTAAAATGGCCAGGTGGGTCACTGCAGAGCATCTAGAAATTACAGCATCATTTCGTTTAACCACTTCTGTCCTTCAAAGAGACCCCAGATGGTCACATGCACAAACAAGTTCCTGGTTTTTCTAAATTTGATGGAAAAGCAGAAAATAATCCCAGGGAGTTGGTACATGATGTTAAGTTTCTCGGGATCATCACCTAGATTGTGAAGTCCTGTATTTTACATAGGAGATGCAGTTTGAGGGATGCCCTCCCAGCCAACCCTGCAGGAAGTGCTTTAACCAGGAAAGAGTGGATGATGCTCCCTCCTGTCAAAGCCAAGGGTGGTGGGATGTGACAAGAATGGAGAACTTAGCATCTACTTGGGTTTGTCGCAGGTACTTGATGGAGATTTTTCTTTTTTTTACTTCATGTTTTTCACAACCCATGGTATCATCTTTATTCCCATTTTGTGGATATGAGAGCTGAGGCTGCAGCGGGAAAAGTAACTTGGGAAAGGTCCACTAGTCACAGAAAAGTAGAGTCAGAATGCCAAAGCCCCATGCCACATGAGCTGGATCAGCCCAGTGGCCACCCGTCTGTTGGCTGAGGACTGACGAACAAGAGACAGACGAGGGTTCTGCCTTCCAGGAGCTGCCAGTCCGGTGTGGAGACAGATACTGCAGCAGGCAGGTAGGGTCTGGGCCGGAGCCTGCTCTCAGAGAACAAGGAACCTGGGGTCCTTGTGGAACCAGTGCTGCCACAGGGCAGAAGTTTGGCTCAGCTCTGTGGGTGAAAGCATATGAGTGGTCTTGAGTTGGAAATGAGCAAGACGTGGAAGAAAATGTCAGGCCAAGGGGCAGAGGAGCGAAGGTTGGTATGGGATGAGAGGTCAAGGCCAAGGTAGTGACTGGAGGGCCTTGTGCTGCTGCTGTAGTACAGGCCACACATACACATAAACCTGCATACACACACACTCATCTACTCGACATTTGCATGCACACATACAGTAACACTTGCACACACAATTTATGCTCGCAGTACACAATGTGTATTTGCATATGCTCACATGCACATACAGAAACTGACCTAACACACAGTGCATTCATGCATGTGCACACACACACGTCCACTCACATATATAACACATTCAGAGACATATCTGCACACAAATGCGCTCATACACACATCTACTCATATACACCCACTGCCACTGAGACACACTCACAGTAACATATATACACACTTTACATTTGCATAATCACGGATGCATAGGTGCTCACGCACATGCGCTCATATATATGGCATTCACATACACACTCACAAGCACACCTATGCACATACTCACACTTATGCACCTGCACACCTATACACACTAATGCATATTTACACAATATAGTCATCTATGCATAGACCCAAATTTCCAAATATACCTGCACACACATTCACATATACAGATACACTCACACACATAGTATACTCACGGATGTGTCCGCACTCATACACAGACATGAACACACACACACGCAGATTTTAGCCACGAGCCTGGAACGTTGCCGCTGTCAGACCCCTCCTGTGCCACCCTGTTGGAAGAGCCCTGGTGAAGAGCACCATTTCCCTCCATGTTCTACTTCCTCTTCTGCAGCACCTGACTCACCCCAGCCTCCCACCCAAGGCCTAATCCCAGCAGTCTGTGTGTCTGTAAATGTGGATAAACCACACCAGGAGGCTGTTAGGAGTCAAAAAAGTTACAGTAGTAAAGTCACTGGTCACCTTTGGATGGACACATTATTCTGGATTATTGGGGCCCAGCAGCACCACAAGGGACGTTGTAAGAGAGAGGCATTGACAAAGTAGGAAGATAACTGGTTGTGGGAGCAGAGGCTCAAGCAGTGTGGGCTGAGGATGTAGGAGAGGGCCACTCGCCGAGGGAAGCAGGCTGCCTCCAGAAAGGACCAAGGGCGAAGAGGTTAATTCCGTGCTGGCTTCTGGAAGAAAAGCATCTTTGCTCTCAGCCTGGTGCATGTCCGGTGCCTCACCTGCAGAACTGGGAGGTGATGTGTGGGGTTGTTTGAAGCCACCCGTTGACCCTTATCACAGGAAAGCCTTGCAAAGCTTTGTACCTCTTCCAGTGCTTACAGTTTGGCTGGACAGCTCTTCCACCTGCTCTGGGCAGGGAGGAAAATGTCTGTGACAATCCTGGGGCAGAAAGGGAACCCACCCGCCCTGGTGCTACAGATTCCCCACACTGCAAGCAGCTGGCTGCCACCAGCAGGTTCGGACCCCTAGGTCATCTTTACATACTCCTTTAATTCGTTTAAAATAACAAAACACAAACTATGGCAGCTGGGTTTTTATCATTCATACTGATTTGTAAAAAAAAAAAAAAAACCAAAAACGGAACATTCTAGCTTTAATTAGAATGAAAAATACAAGCAGTAGAAATATTCAAATATCACAGAGCTTCCTTATTTACACCATTGATTCCGACAGGCAGATAAACACAGTGTGAGCCATGTGCCCGGCACTATTTAAAGAACAATGCAGCATTAATCTGCTTCAAGTCTGTGCTGAGATCCTGTGCTTTCCTGCCCTTGCACTAGAAAACCATGGCAAAGACTCATGTGCATGGCCCCAGTGTCAGGAAAGACACGGATTGGGACCAGTCAGGCACTGAAACAGCAGCCCGTATCCAGTGCACACTGTCACATCCCAGGATGCCCAGTAAATGACTTCCATTCATTGGCTCACCTCATCCTGCTCAGGAGCATGGCTTACCTCCCTGCATGTAGTAAGCAACCTTGTCCCATTTTAAAGTTCAGTAAATCAATCTCAGTGAAGCTAAGTGACTGGAATAGGCCCCTGGTTGTGCAGTGGTGACACAGGGCCAGCCGCCCAGGGTGTTGGTGCCCTTCACACTGTGTAGCGTTTGGGGCTAGGCCTCCCTGGAAGAGCACTTAGAATGCATGTTAAACCCCTCATGTCAGTGATCTTCTAACTTCCCCACTCACTGGGATCTCCCTGGGAGCATTGAACACCTGCCACCGGGGGCATCCTGTCTGTGGCAGCGGGGCAGCTGGTGTGCAGCCCTGTTGGGCAACCTCCACCTTCCACGTGTGCTCCTGCCCAATTGCCCTGGGCCCCATGAAGGAAAAGGTGACTGCAAAGTTGCATGAGTTGAGATCTTAACCAAAGTATTCCCAAACCCTCATCTTTAACCATGTATGGCCTTCCTAGTGGAATAATAGTAGTGGGTCAAAACAGGCTTTTTGCCGGAGTGTGCACTGAGCCTTGGGGAAGTATAAAAGCTGAAATTGAGTGTTTTCCCATCGTGTGGTTTTCCGTTTGAAGAATCATGAGAGTTATGATTGTCCCCCTTTTCCTGTGTAGTCTTAAGGCCCTTGTTGAACGCACCAACCCTGTGTGTTTTCTGTGTGTGTGTAACTTATTTTCATTTATTTGAAAGGGATTCAGTTCGACAGACAGACATAGGCAGATACAGAAGGAGGAGAAAGAATGTCTCATCTGCTGGTCCAGGCTCCAAATGCCTGTGCAGCTGGGACTGGGCCAACCTGAAGCTAGAAGCCTGAAATTCAATCCTGCTCTCCCAGGTGGCTGGCGTGGACCCAAACACTCAACCTATCACCCGTTCCTCCCAGGCTGCACATTAAGAGGAGTCAGCTCTGGATCTCAGGCCCTCTGGTTTGGGATGTGGGCATGGCACATTGTGTCCTAAGTGCTGTGCCCAACGAAAGCTTCAGCAGCTCCCAAGGCTTGGTCGGAGTGCACCTGGAGTGGCCAGGAGAGCTGTTATATCCAAGCGCCTGGAGTGTGGCGTCTGGTGGCCCTGTCCCTGATCTGTTTGTCCCACAGTGCAACCACCTTTCTCAGCAGCAGCCCACACCACCCAGGTCCTGCAGGCACCGAGATTGGGGTGTTTTCTGTCTTGATATCTTGAAACTACCCTGGAACTCCATGACCTTGGGGAAAAGCTTTTATCTGCTCAAACCGGAGCTGCTCAGCTGTGGCCTAGAGCCCATGTGGTGCGTGGAGTCACCTCTGTGATTGCCTGTTCCCCCAGAATCAAATAGAGCTCCTTGGCCTGGCCTGTGGCCCTGATGGATCCTGGTCTCTGCTGGCCCTCAACCCACAGCCCAGTACATGCTTCCCGGGCCTACCTCCCTGGGCTGGGTTCACCTCTGGCCTCTTGCCTCGACCACGCTCTCTGCCCAGGACAGACCCCTGGCACAATTTACATAGTTGCGTGAATGAGTACATCCTGTGGACACTCAGTTAGCACCTACTGTGTGCTCAACTCTATGCCTTGTGCTGGGGTTTAGAGAAGAATATGTGCTGTGTGTGGTTGCAGACACAGATCGTATGATTACAGTGAGTCAGAGCCCGGAGCAGGTGGAGGAGCAGAGGGCCCAGGGCTCAGAGGAGGGAAGAAAGAGCTTGGCTTTGGAGGCAAGGAGGAAGTCCCAGCCCCAGCAGAAAAGCTTTGACAGAAAGCCTTGGAGGAGGACTTCCAGTCTGTTCCTGGCTGCCAGGAACAGAGGCCCTGCTGCGTTCCCCAAAGTGTGGAGGAGGCTGTCTGCCTCTCAGAGGAGTCTGGACCCAGGTCTGCCCCACCCCCATCTGCAATGCCTCTTCCCTTCAGCTCTTTGATGTGCTTTGCAATGTCTCTCTGGAGACCCTCCTGGGCAGCCAGAGAGTGGGACCAGAAAGTGTTGGAAGTGTTCATTTTCTGTGAGCAGGAAGTGCTGCAGAGTGGTTTGTGGGGTGAAATGAAATACTAGACATTCCTCAGTATCCACAAGGGGGTGGGCTGTGTCCTACACCCCACGAGGATAGCAAAAACCCGCCTGTGGGTGCTCGGGTGCCCTGTGCGTACTGTAGCATTTACACAGAGCTCCCTGATTCTTCCAACAACTAACACTGGGTACACACTAGATAAACAGTTATCACAGTGTGTTGTATAGACAGAACCAAAAAAATCTGCATGTGGTCAGGACAGATAGAATTTTCTCTTGAGTGTTTCTGACCTGTGGGTGGCAGGTGCACACGTGACTCATGCTCAGGAGCTTGCAGGCAGGTGGGCACACGGAACAGTTTGCTTTTCGCACTGTTGCTTCTTTCCTGCCAGTCACTTCACACGCCTCGCTTCTGCCCTCTCGCAGATCCCCCTGGCCCCGTGCCCCCTTGTAAGCATCCTCTTTCTAGTTCAGATCCTGCCCTTGGCAACTTGGGGTTTTACTGTCTCAGTTCAGACAGCTGGAAAATACAGGGCTGAGAAGACCAGGCCTCTGTGTCCCAGGCGACAAGGCTGCCTCTAGATGAGCTGCCTGTCTGTCAAAGACCACACCTTGGTCTGATTCCCTGGAGATGATGGAGTGGATACAAACGTGGCTGCCTGGAACCCACGCTGGTGCTGCGTCAGCTCCCCTGAGTCGGGTTAGGAGGGTCAGTCAGGAAGAAGGTCTGTGAGGAAGAAAATTCCAGAGGAAAAACATGTGTACCCCTGAATCATGCTCTTCTGTGAGGGGCAACCCTGTGTCACCTGGGACAGGGCAGGCTCAACATCCCACACCCTGCTACCCCTGTACATGGGTCCTGCCATTCCAGAACCTGGCCAGTCCTGGGTGTGTGCCAACCCTGCAGGTCAGCTGTGGTCCAGCCCCCAGAGAAACCATTTAGGCGTCTAGGGTGTGTACCCAGCCCAAGGGCTGTGGAGGCTTTTGTCTGTTGTCTCTGCAATCCAGGCTGCCAAAACCTATTGGGAGCATAATGAGAAACAACGGAATCAAAATAATGTAAAGGAAGTAAGTGCTGAAGAGGATGATCAACATCCTTTCTCGATAGATTTCCTGCCAGGGAGACGGGAGCGGAGGGGATGTGTTCCCCCCGGGACCCAGGCAGACAGTGGTCCTGGAAAGGAGAGAAAAAAATCACTTCCTGGAAGAGTGTCTTTTAATTGTTCTTCCGAGAGGGTGGCAGGAGCTGCCAAGTCCTCCCTTCTCGGGTGTCTCCATGGCTCAGTCTTTGGGGAAGTGGCGACCCCCGCCCCAGCACAGGCCCAGGCAGGGCAGCCCGGCTATCCTGTGGAGCATCAGTGCTGTCTGGGTCATGTCCTCTATGCACTGGGAGAGTCAGCTGGGTCTCAGCTGTGCACCTGCTTAGTGTGGTCATTTGGAGAGAGTTTTGACCCTCTGCAAGACCCTGGTTCCAATAATCTGAATTCGTCCTCGATGGCAAAGCCTTCGATCAGTAAAGATCTTAGGCACCAGTTTCTGACCGCACGGCTTCAAAGAGACACTACACGGAGACATGTGGTTGGGCTCTGTTTTTCTTTTCTGCTCTTTCCTCCCGTCCCCTCCCCTTCCTTCGCTCACAGGACAGTGGGCTCGCATTCACGGATCACCTGTTTTCCCTGTGTCATGGAGCCTTGTCTCATTCCCAGCAATAAGAATTTGCTTTGCTGTCAGCCTCGCTAGGGAAGCAGGCAACACCCCCCGCGGCAGCCATCCCTGCCTTTTCCACTTCCTTCCTCTGCTCACCATTGACCAAGCTCCTGCCGGAGGCCAACCCTGGCCTAGGCTGGGCAGAGGCTCCCGGAGGGGGCACCGGTGCTAACAGAACCAATGAGCTTACATTCAGGGCGCCCCATTTGGCCCTTGCTCTGCTGCTCAGCACAGGCTAGCTACGGGTGTCTCCTCCAACCTCTAATGAGAAGGCTACTGCCAGTCCTCACACCGTTTCCTGCCCTTTCTGTATTCTAATCCTAACAACTGCTGCGAATCAAGACCTTGTTTCCTTCTAGAAAGAGTTAGAAGGTTATTCCCAGGGCAACTTTGTACTCCCTTAGCTCTGTGATCATGCAATGAACCTCACATCGCTCAGCTGGCATCATAAAATTACCAACTAGCATAATCAAATAATCAGCTCATCGAGCCTTCTCTCAGTGTTTCTCATTGCTTATTTAATTCTCCAGCCGTCCTTGAGAACAATGGCATGATGAAACCCATTTTGTACATGGGAAAACTGATATACAAAGACTTAGGCAATTTCTGCTCATGGTTCCAGGGCACTGGTTTGCAGAACCAATGTTTGAGCCTGAGTTGTTTGGTTCCAGAGTGCTGGGGACTACATGGATGGAACTTGATGCTGTTCCCTGATGAGCCTACACCTGAGAGCCAGAGGGAGCGCTAGGCAGCAGATCAGAACAGCATGTTGAAAGGGGGAGGGCCGCTGCGGTAGCATAGTGGCTAAAGTCCTTGACTTGTATATGCTGGGATGCCATATGAGCCCTGGTTCGTGTCCCAGCTGCTCCACTTCCCATCCATCTCCATGCTATGGCCTGCTAAAGTAGTGAAGGATGGCCCAAAACCTTGGGACCCTGTACCCACATGAGAGGCCTGGAAAAAGCTCTTGGCTTCAGATTGTCTCAGCTCCTGTCACTGCGGCCACTTAGGGAGTGAACCAGCAGAAGGAAGATCTTCCTCTCTGTCTCTCCTTCTCTCTGTGGATCTGACTTTCAAATAAAAACAAATAAATCCTTTAAAAAGAAAAGGCAAATGGTCATTAGGACAAGCACTCTGTCCTGAAATAAATTCAGTATTAAGGACTAAAAAGCAGGTTCTCAGAACCTGTTGACAAGCATCTCAGGCTGAGCAGGTGGCCTTGGAGAGCGCTTGCCGGGAACTAGGATAGAAGCAGAGCTTTGGCCAGCGGAGACTCTCTGTAGCTGTCCCAGTTCCCACATAGTGCTGTGGCTCGATTATCATGCAGAAGTAAAGCAGTTGTCAGCCCTGATCTTGCCTCCTACACCCCACAGGCCATTTCCAAGTTGAGTTTCTAGCTCCCCATTCCCAAGCCCCAGCAGCCCCAGATGAGAGTTCAGAACCCTCTGATTCAGAGTGGCCCAAGTGCACTCCAGAGCTGAATGCCCGCTCCATGCCAGGTTTTCATTATTGGTTTTTCAGAGCAGCCTGTTCCATGATGTGTAATTGTTAGCAGTTGTAAAAAGATAACTCACATTTTTAAAAGCTTAAAGCTTGCTCTGTGCAGATAAAAACTGTGACAAATTATGTTCCGAAAAATCATAAAAGTAGAGAGAGACATGTTAATAACCAAAGGTGGCGTTTCATTCAGAGGTCAGCCTGAGCTATTAAAGTGGCCAGGAATTTCAAGCTTTGGCAGGAGTGATTTGACCATATCACTTATCTCCTCCAGTCCATGCTGAAGTATCTCCCTTGGTGAGAAAAAAAGAAATAATAATAATCCACAGGCAGTAATATGGCAGTTCAGGGGTTACTGGGGAGAGGAGTCGTGTTGCCAAAATGAGCCTGTGTTCCCAAGGAGCCCTTCAAATTCACCAAAGCCACATGATCCCAGGGCTCCCACATTCTAAGCTGCCAATACACTTGCCCAGGCACATGCGTGCGCACACCATGAAGTCTCCTGAGAAGGTTCTCCAGGCCAAAGGAAGGAAAGCATGTTGAGATTTGATGACACACACAGCGAGCCACCGTGGGAAAGGCCTTCTGCTTTCCCGAATTTCAAGATCAGATGCCTTTGTCTCCTAGCCAACATAGAAGCGAATCCAGGAGAGAACAGTTGTCATCCAAGGAGAAAGACTGGGGTTCTCCTGTTCCCCACAGTGGTTGGGAAGGAGTTCCATGGAAGCTGACCCTTGGCTGTTTTAGCTTTGGGTTGAGTCCACTGAAATGTTTCATACTCCATACTGTTTCCACAACCCCATCCGGCTACCAGATGAATATTACAGTGTTCCGTGGGGCTGGTCTTCTGCTGAGAATGCTGTTTCTGGGATAGAACGATGCTGTGTGCCTTGGACGTTCAGGTTGTAAAGGTCTCCTTGCAGGACAGTAATGGTCAGGTGAGGCAGTGAAACCAGCCTCGCGTTGGAAAACACAGGCGATGTTGGCTTTATGACTAATTACCCTGGGAACTCGCTCCTTCCATTCTCCTCCTTCAAGATAATACAAATGTTCCAATGCTTTTGTGTCCTATAGAGACGAATAAATTTCAGTTCTTTTTGGAGTACTTAAATTTAGGTCATTTTATTGGCTATGATTTCTTGAAAAGAGATCAAGAAAACCAGGGATAGAGAGCTGTGCTTTCAGTACCAGTACCAAACAACCCTTTGTTGTTTATTTTTTAAAGGCATTTAATACACATTAATACACACACACACACACAAATAGGGAACCTGTGTGGTTGTTGAAGGGGAGTCAGGTGGGATGCCGGGGGTGTCAGGTACTTTTGCTCCCAGCATCTTCCGCTTGAGGACCATGTTCTGTGGCAGCACAGAAATCCATCCAAAGGGCAGGCATTTAGCTGTTGAAAACATCTGCGTGACTTAGTTTTATGCCAATGTAGGAATTTTAACAGCCAAGAAATAAGAACTTTCTACAAAGGTTATAAAATTCGTGTTATTTATCCACAGGCTAGAGCAGCGCACATAACTTGGGCAAATATATGGGGCTGAGTTTTAATGCATTGTAAATGAACATCATTATGCATTTATTTATTTCGCTCTTCATAGATCTTCTCTACCATTTAAGGCCCAGTCAGTGAGAACAGCAGAGAGGGCCCTGGCCTGTGGCACTGAGGCGGCAATGCATTCCTTAGCAGCACTCAGTAGGAGGTGTGAGGGAGCAAATCTTACCAGTTACAAGTTCACTGTATGTTTTTCCCACTCATAAAATTATTATTTGATTACAACTTACTAGGTGTTCTACTGTTTTGATAGCCACTGAGTAAAAGTTCTGTTGTTAAAGGATTTAATTTGTAAGACATTGCTTAAATTGCTGTGTGAACATCCTCTTACTAGTTTTCTCTATTTTTTTTTATCATCCTAAAGATTTGTTTTCATTTAAGTTGCCATAATGTTTATAAAAAGCAACTATTGGGAACACATCTCAAATATACTTGATGTAGACATTAGAAATCCAGTTTGTTCTCTTTATTCTGTTTAAACGTTTTGCCTTGCTCAAAGGTCTAGGCATGTACAAGTGATCAGTAAGTACCCGTCATTACATCCTGTAATAAAGGTTGCATGCACACACCCACGCAGCCTCGAGTGGATAGACTAGACACCATTGCCCTTCCCAACATGCATTGACTATTCATGCAGAGTGATGGTCCGGTCTCAGAGTAATACAAAGATGACACTAATAACTTCCCGCTGGGATTCATACTTTGACCTGGTGGTTTTTGGTGTGTGTGCGTGTGTGTGTGTTTTCTCCTTTAGTAATGAGTGTTGGGAATCTTAAGGATGGATTTCCATCTAGCTTGGTAAGGATACAAATAGATACCAAAGACAAAGTCTCTTGGCCCTTTGTGCATTCAAATGACTTTTCTTTGTCTCTTAGATGTGCTGATGGGAAGGGTTCAAAGGGCAGAGATATTGGATGAGCTATGGACTGCAAATGCGTAGTAGCAGCTAGTACCCTTCATGGACAACACTATGGTTTAGCGGGTTGCAGAAGAGAGATTTCTTCCATAGCTCTTGAAATGGTTAGTGCTTTTCTTAACAGAGGGCAATATTAGTAAGACCAAGAGCAGGGGTAACTTTTTGATGAGAAAATCTGTTCCAAAGAATCAACATTTGAAACTGGGCCAGGGCACCTGTTGAGAAGCTCACCTGAACAGCTCTCTGTGAGGTCGGGTCAGCTCTTAGGGTAGCTGACGTGGGATTTGGAGTAGTTCCTTGGGTTCCTCTCCTATACAATGTTGTTGATAATATTAACCAAATTAAGATTGTATTTATAACAACTTATAAATACCTAAGGATGCGTGGAGCTAACTGTTTCTGATAGTCTTACCCTCTTTGTCTACATATCAGGGAGGCGTCCATGGCCCCTCCTTACTGTCCATGTTCTCCTTAATACTTTGTTTCCTATTCACATTCCTTTTGACCATCACACTTGACAATCTGTGATTATATACCTTATACAGTATCTATTAACACATGCTTATTTACCTACCTGATTGTCTTCTCTCCTTTCTCCTGAATTCTCTGATCTGAGCACAGGGTTGTGGTTCCCAGCTCCCAGACACTAACAATGTACCAGGTGCTTAGTAGGTGTCTGAGAAATGACTATCGAAATAAGTCAATATTTAAAAGCAAGTAGAAAGCATTGTGTGTAAATTACAGCCTTATTATTTCAGGACATAAATAGAGACATGCTTCCATATATTTAAAAGGAAGCTTGGACTTTCCATTTTAACTTTAGCTCCTTTTCCTTACAGAGTACATACAGAGTTTCATACTGAGAGAAAAAAAGGTAGCAGAATTTTATGCATAAAATGTAAATGAATTTTAAACCTTCACTTGGGCAGAGACAAAATTTATATTAGAATTGGCAGTCTGTTAATCCAATGAGCATCTCTGCTCCCTTTGTCAGTTAAATTGATTCATACATATTGGCAAGTTAGCTATTTCCCTCAAAGGCGGTTGAATTTATTTGAGCTGTATATTAATATCTTATTATCCTTCTTATGCACCAGTGACATGATCATTATTTCATCTCAGTATGTTTATTAGAGTAAGCTCTTTTGGATGAGATATTGAAAAGAAAACACCTATGTCTAGCAATCTGTCTAGGCAGGCACCTGTCGGACCCCCATTCAGTTGGTGGCTGTGTCTGCTCTCTGTACACATTTGCAGGATCGTTTCTCCAAGGCGTGTTCCTAGCAATCTGGAGCTAGGCCATGTTGTTTTTGAATATAGTTCCAGTGTGTTTCTCAGACATTTCTTCTAGATTTGATTTCTAGGAATCACCTTAGAATTCTGCTTCCAGGAGATATTGTTATTGATGAGCAACCGGTCAACTTCAGAGTGGAACTATACTCGAGTTCTATAAGTAGGTCAGATTTATTATTGAGAGTTGGGAAAGAAGGACAACAGGGACGGTCTGACCTTGGATGATCACAACTGAGATAGATTAGATGAGTTGGCTTGAATTCGTTAGAAAAGAACAGGTCTTTCTAGAGTTCCCCAATTCTCCCTTTAAGTGAGAATGAATTCCTCAAAGTCTGAGCTCACTTTTCTTTTCCTAGGAGATGGTAATTTGAATGGATCTAAAGGAATCAACAGTATGACCATGAAAGGACTACTGACGTAGATATGCAGGGGCTAAGAGTAAGGCATTAATTGAAGACTGCAAACGCACATCTAGAAAAAAAAGGATCTGAGCTTTGCTTACCATATACTTCCCCACGCGGGACTCTCTATTGCAGAATGTCTGCAATTCCTTTTGCCTGCAGTGTGGGGAACTTGAAGGTGTGTGTGGAGCTCACGTAGTGTGTTATAGTTGAAAACTTTCTGTAGCTGTTTTGTGATTCCCTTCCTGAGTAGAAACCAGCCACCATTTAGCATGCGCATATTGGCCCTGTCCTTTGTTTTGTAGATTCCTTTAAAAACTAGAAGTCGCACTTAGAAAGTGAACCTGTTCTTGGGAAGGCACATTGACCTCCTCTGCTTCCTGCCTTCCTCACTCTTGAGGAATCTCAGCCAGAGCATCAGGGCAGGGAAGAGTCCCAGTTCTTGCCAGTGAGAGTTCAAGCAGTGTAGCCTCACCTTACATAGTCACTGTTAACTCCAGTGGGGTCTAGGCTCCTAAGGAAGGCGTGATTGTAACCCAGCTCTGTCTGCACTGTTTGGCTTTCGTGGGTCTGAGGGAAGGCAGGAGCGTTTGGGTCCTTGCCAGGCCCACCCTCTGAGAACCCTTGCCTTAGCAGTTTGGAATCAAATGAGCTCCTTGCAGACGATGGTTGTCCGTGCCTAAGTGCTTTGCCATATGGAATATTTTCATCAGTTAGAATCCAGAACTCATGGATCCCTGGCATCTTGACTGCTCCAAGGTGAACATCTTCAGTCTTGGCAAGTGGACCATAGACTGTGTCCTGGACTCCCTTACTGCTCCAGGCTCTTCATCCAGAAGGATTTCTCGTGATCTAAGGCTAAATTGGCCAAAGATGTGGTGACAGCACAGCTCGTTGCTATCAATATGCTTAGAGCTAACCCATGCCCATGGCCCATTTTCACACAAGTGGCTTTTTGCTTTTCAGAAAAGGGTTTTCAGCTACATGCAGGAATTGACAAATATGTTGAAGAGATTTCATCTTGATGATGAGTTCTTCCTTGGAAATCTTTCTAAATCCTGAAATGCTATCTAGCATTCTTATTGTCCTGCTCCCAGCTGCAGATTTAATGGGTACGTCTCAAAGCCTTCATTTAATCTAGTGATGTTCTCAAAGAGGATTACCCAGAATTCTATGGCACCTCTACAGCAGCCTCCCTGGAAATCAAATAATTCATGAAACCTCCTTCCTTAAGGTTAAATATCTACGAAATCTGATCATTCTGTTCACCATTCCACACTTAAAAATATTGAAAAGGTCATGTGTGGGGCAGTGCAGGAAGATAGAGACCTTCCATTTGCTAATTCACTGCTTGAAATGCCTATAACAAGAGCCAGGGCTAGGTCAGGCCAGAGATAGGAACAGGAACTTCATCTTTGACTTTCATATGGGTGACAGAAAGACCAAGGAATTGGGCCATCATTTCCTGCCTCCCAAGTGCACTTGCAGGAAGCTGGGTTGAAGTGTGGAGGAGCCGGACTGCACACCAGGCCTTTCATGTGGGCACCCCAGGAGACAGCTTACTCTGCTGCACCCCACCCCCACACCTAGGCAGCATTAGCTGCCTTCCTGGGCTCCAAGCACACTTACTCCATGCACTTCTGAGCTGCCCACCCCACTGCGCCTTCTCCAAAGAAGCTGACAGCTACCTCTTCAATTGTGCCAATATAAAGACTAGCATCGCATTTGTGAAAATTCTCCTTTCTTTGTCATTTTTTGAAATCACGTCTTTTAAAAATATGATATCCTTCCTTTCTTTCCTTCTCCTTGCTCTCTCAAATGTCTGCCCATGAATATTTTCCTGATCTCAGGGTATGAATTGGATATGCGGATTTGAACCATCTACAATAGTTAGCTTGTTAGCTTATCTTTGTTGCTCATCCTGTTCCCACTGGATTGTAATTACATGTTGCATATCCCTTCCAGTCTGAACATGTCTTCCTGGCTGAGCAGACTGAAGAGAATACCAGTGTACCAAGGGGTCCAATTGCTCCCAAGCCTTATAGCTCATCAAGCTCACCTCTGACATTATGTAGGCAGGCATTCCCTGTCACTGTTATTTTCTTCCTACTTTTGATGAAGCAACCAAGAGATTGTGCACAGTGTGTAGTAAGGGTTTAGCAGGTGTTAGATGAGAGCATGCCAGAGCACACACCCTGGCTCAGAATGATAAATTCCATGCCAGTGTTGGAATCACTGGCTCACACGCTCTCACTCATGCCCTAGCCCAATAGTCTTGTTCTTTGTCTCACTCCAAAAGTTAGCCTTTGATGAACTTAACATTTTCTCCAGCTTTGGCTTTTTCTTTAGTATCATATTCAGGCTAAAGTAGACTAAGGTCACAGGCAACTTGGGGACAGGTGTTTGTGTATATAGGAATCAATGGAGTGGATGGTCTCCTTAAAAAGAAGTGTTGCGACTTTTTCAGGAATAATGATAATGATTTAGGATCTTGTGTTCAGCGGTCTCTACGGTACATTACTTGAATACAGTATGGCTGTACTCAAGCAAATTAGTTAGCATAGTTTGAAATTCAGTTACTTACTGCCATTAGTCACATTTCAATTGCTCAACAGCTCCTGTGCCTATAGCTTGGCGCACTGAACAACCTAAACACACAGCACTTCCATTCTTGCAGAAAGTCCACTGGACACAGACATCTGATACAAAATGTGCATAGGCTCTTTCCCTTAAATCCTTAAGCTAAAAAAGGGAGAGAACAGCAGTTTTAGAGTTGTCTAATGATTGTTTTGAAGGATTAAACCCTAGCTTGCTAGTTGAAATTCCTAGATGTGCTGGAACAAAAGTGATTGAGTTGTGTCTAGAAAAATGAAACCCTTCTGACATGTTGATATTCTGGGTTGGCGACTTTGCTTGTGGCATTTTGGAACAAGATTCAGAATCAGGAATGTGTCACCCACGTTGAAAGCTCCCTTGTAAGAAATGTCTGAGTGTGACCTAAAGTAAGTGGAAGAGACAGGGTAAAAGGAAAGGAAGCAGTGGCGGGCGTGTCAGTGATAAATGGTGCCCTGTCATATCATGTCTGACGTCCTCACACGGAAAGGGGGCTGCAGAGCCCGAAGTGGGTTAAGCCAGGAAGTTCAAACCCTTCTCTCGCCTTCATTTTGTTTTTCAAGACACAGGCTGAGTTCAAGAGCTGGGAGCTGCATCACAGCACTGCCAGTCTGTGGAGTCACAAGCCCATCAAGGCGAAATGTTGCCCAAGGCAGCCTCTGCCCTTCCTGAGAGCAGTGAGCACCTGCAAAGCCGGGATGGCCTCTCTCCCGAAGATGGCCGCTCGCAATTCCCTCCTCTACCCGGCAATCTACCCAGGTGGAATGTGGGAGCCCCAGCAAGAGTGATGCCAGAGCCTGCCAGGAATAGGGGAGGGATGGGGCCTCATCTATGGGAGTCTAGGCCTCCATCTTCTTAGGTTGCCTTTTCCAAGCAGACCTCAGTGCTCCATCTTTGAGGAATCCTCCCTAGCCGAGCCACCGCTCCTCTCCCGAGTTTTTCTCCCATTATTTTTTTTTTCCCAGGGTAACTTCCACATGACAAACACATTTATCTGGGCTTCACATCAGCCTTAAAGATTCGGAATATGGATCTGATTTCCAGACTGACCGTCTGACTGTCTGACCCACGGTTGCTCACTCTCACAGAAATGCATAATGTGACCCTTGTTAAAACCACAATTAGTCTAAACCCTTTACAGGAAATATCGGTTTGGTAAGACGAGAGATACCGTTAATAGGAAGTCACGTGGTTCGCAGGGAGAGCAGGCATGAGCAGTTAGATGCACACAGCTGCTGCTCCTCATTGATCTCTGGCTGCAGCTGCTGGCTAATGATGTGAGGGTTGGTGTGTACAGGTGCCCCCCGTTCTACCGGAGAGCCCAGCGTGGAGGTTGCCCTGACAATCCTTAAGGTCAAAGGACTTGAGAGGTCCAAAGCTTGTCCCAGGTGTGGGGGAAGGACTCCACTCCCCAACACTTCACACCACACTCCAACCTGCAAAGAAAAACCTGAAAGACTGCCAACAGCCACCCCGTCTTGATAGCTCCACTTAGCCCCAAAGAGGTCTCCACACGTTGGAGTAAAGAATCAGAATAGGGGCTGTAGGACCAGTAACTGCTAGCTGTGTGTCTTTGCACTGGAATGAACGTGTGACTGTGTCATGTGTTAGCTTTTAGGCTTTGACTTCAGTCTCTCCATCTGTGCAATGGGTTCAGTGCTGACACTGTGGAGTATGTTTCATGTTATTAGTCTACAGACTGGTACTAGTGACCATCGTTAGAGATCATCTATTCCATTAAAGATACAGTATTAAAGATCCATATTATTGGGCTCGGTACAGTAGCCTAGTGGCCAAAGTCTTCACCTTGCACATGCCAGGATCCCAAATGGGTGCTGGTTCTAATCCCAGGGGCCCTGCTTCCATCCAGCTCCCTGCTTGTGGCCTGGGAAAGCAGTCAAGGACTTCCCAAAGCCTTGGAGCCCTGCACCTGCAGGGGAGACCCAGAGGAATCTCCTGGCTCCTGGCTTCAGATTGGCTTAGCACTGGCCATTGTGGGCACCTGGGCAGTGAACCAGAGGATGGAAGACATTTCTGTCTCTCCCTCTCTCTGTATAGCTGCCTTTCCAATAAAAATAAATACATCTTTTAAAAATGTCTACAAAAAGATGCATGTCATAAAACAGAATGATAAAAAAGAAAACATAATAGCAGTTAACAAAATGAGGAGCAATGATGCAATTAGGCCAGGTCACCGTGAGATAATTACTTGGTTCTTCACAGTTTCCATGCCTTCCTTAAAACAAAGGTTATGAGGAGCAGGTGTCTAACCTAGCAGGCGAGCTGCTGGCATCTCACGTCCGAGTGCCCGGGTTTGAGTCCCAGCTCCGGACTCCAGCTTCCTGATGGTACAGACACTGGGAGGTTGTTGTGGGGGTCCTGCCATCCAAGTGGAAGACCCTACTGCATCTCTAGCTCCTCCCTTAAACTTCAGCCCTGCCTCAGCCATAGTGGGCGTTTGGGGGAGAGAACCAGTAGCTTGTATCTCTCCCCCTCTCTGTTCCTCTGTCTCTTTGACTCTCACATATAAAACTTAAAAAAAAAAAAAGATAGAACCTCTCCCACATTGTACTGTAAGAATTAGATACCATTTAGCATAATTTCGGGACCTGAGAAGTGTTCTGTTGTACTGAGTCCCCACTGTTGCTCATGTTACTGTTAAAATGGTCAATGCCTTGATGCATTATTTAGCTGATAGCAGTATTTAGCTGTATACATGAGGAAGCCGAAAATCAGCAATTGATAAATAGTGATTGCAATAAACAGAGATTACTTTGAATTTCAAATAGAGTTCTACTGGAAAAACCCAAGTTGAATTCAGCCACCATGAAACTGGAGTTTGGGGAGGGTTTTGGCTGTTACCAAATACAGAGATTAAGTCGAGGGAAAGAAAAATGGTTGGGCCAAAGAGATGAATGACCAGAGAACATTAGGCATACGCAAGGGGTGCAATAGAGGCCTTTTAGTGGCCAAGGAGGCAAGGATATGCTCCCTAAGTCTAGGACTAGAATCTTGTCTATTGTTCCTTTGATTTTTTTTCCCCCATAGCTTTGGAAATCTTGTGAACTTACTTGTTAATAGACTCAAACTGTGTCCCAGAGGTGTCTCTGGGCTGCAACTTGCCTCTTGCTATCACTAGGTGCTCAGAGGGGGCACCTGCCAGCCAATGGAGAAAAAAAAAAAAAGATCACTGGAGCCCAGAGTTTCCTGGCTTTAGTTAACTTTCCTTATACCATATACATCCAGACCCAAGCAGCAGGGCCCCTGCTGTGTCTCCCTTCCACTCCCCAAACAGCTGCACTGGAAGGCATGAGCAGCCTCTGCCCCGTCGTTAGGTAGTTTCCCCTCCTTTAAAGTCATCTCTTACTTAGCACAAACGACCTGCTTCGGAAAAAGATGCTAAAATGTGACAGTGTTTGCCTGGAAAGTCAGAGAAAACGCAGTATGGTTTCATATGCAGGAATACCTGACCTGAGTTAGTGCACTTATATTTAGAACTAGTTCTTAGCTATTTGAGGGTGTGTACATTGTTGAATTTAACCAGACTAAGAAACAGGCTACTTCTGCTTCTACAGTCTCTGTCCTTGCCCTGATCTTAGACATTCTTTTGCTAGGGAGTTCTACAACAGCAAGCTGTGCACAAATGCAAAGATAGAGTCCAACATCAGCGAAGTGGACTGTCGCTGTGCAGAAGGAGCCTGGCACTCACACAACCAACACCCAGCACCCTCCTCCTGTTTCAGTTAGCGTCATGGCAGGCCTTCTGAATGAATCAGGACACTCGTAGTTCTCCAGACAGGCACAAGTAATGTACCAAAGATGACAGGAAAGATGAGAGATAGGAGGGTACATTCATGAGTTAGTGGGAAAATGAAATTAAAAGAAAAACAAACATTTGGTCTAATTGGTTTAGTTACTCATATCCAGAGTGCCTGCACTCGGTTCCCAACTTCTGCTCCTGCTAATGCAGACCCCGGGAGGCAGCCGTGATGGCTCAAGTACTTGGGTCCCTATAATCTCTGGGGAGACCTGGGTTGTGTTGCCAGCTTCCAGTCCCTGATTCCCTGATTGGCCCCTGATCATGATGGGCATTTGAGGAGTGGCCCAGTATGTGGAGCGTCTCTCTCTCTCTCTCTCTCTCTCTCTCTCTCTCTCTCTGTTGGTGAGTGCATGCATGTGTGTGTAGGTGTGCATATTTGCCTCATGGAAAAACAAAAGGGGAGCGTGAATTTCTCTCTAACTTTCTAAGCACTTTCCTTCTTCCTGCTCTGAGATATGAGAAGTCCTCGTGACAGCACCTGTCAGAGCAGATCTTGCCCAAAACATCTTAAAATTACTACTGAGCATTTAACTTTTTGTGAACTGAAGCTGAGTTTTAAAAAACTTATGCCTCCTAGCAAGAAGAAAATTTTATTAGCTAATACCTGGTCATTGTTTTAAGAGCAGGTCTAACTTTATTCTTATTATAGTCGAAATAAAAATGGGTATTTACTATTTATAAGTAGCAACTAAAAATTTGTACCAGCTAACCCCATCAATCCATTCCTGAGACTTTCAACTGAGTGGTAATGTCACGCTGTGGGTTAAGATTCCTCCTGCAATGCTTGGAATCTCCTATGGGAAGGCTGGTTGGTGGCCTCGCCTCTCTGCTTCTGATTCGGCTTCCTGCTAATGAAACGGGAAGCAGCAAAGCTTAGCCCAAGTTCTTGGGCCCCCACTGCCCTTGAGAGAGGCTGGGATGGAGTTCCCAGCTCCTGGCTGTAGTGGCGGCTTGGGAAGTGAACCAAAAGATGGAAGATCTTGCTTTCTGTCTGTCTGTTTCTCCCTCCTCTCTTTCACTCTACTTTTCAAAGAAAAAAATAAATGTTTAAAAAGCAAATGTTAATTCAGGAAATTCCTTGTAGAAAAAAGGTTTCTATTGTGGCAGTAGTTACGGTATCAGTAACATTCATCTAAATGCCCAACAATAAGCAGAAGAGGTGAAGTCATACTGAATACTCATTTCATTCATGTTTTGCTTGATTTGTGCATCAACTGAAATATGTGGTTTTAAGACCTGTCTGTTAAATGGACATGAAAGGCCATGAAGGACACACGCATGACGGTGATTACCTCTAGGTGGCCAGGTCATAGAGGAATCTTTCCTAATTCTACTCACCACTATTTTTACTTTTAATAACGTGATGTGTTTTCATTTTGAATTGTCATTGAAGTGTGAGATACATGCAGAGAAACACTCAGATCATAAGTAAACAATTCAGTATATTGTCACAGTGTAAATGTCCTTGTATGCTGGACAGCAGCAGCGACTTGCCAAGCTTCGTTCAGATTTTTATAAAGGAATAGAAGAGTAAGCAGTTTTTTGTTGGCTTTTTTCTCTCTCCTACCGTTGTGCTTTTGACGTGCATCCATGTGGATCACCCTGTTACAGCACATCCCCGGCCACGGATGTGCAGTGTTCCATATGGTGTCTGTGATCGATGGACTTGTCCATCTCAGAGTCATTCCAGTTGCCATGCTCTTACAGATGTTCTCATCTGTTGCTTTTGATGAACACGTGGGCACGTCTATGTCGAGGACAGGGAAGTTACCTGGGGATTATATGGTGATAATTGATGTAATGGGAAAGTAACACAGCTTATAAAAGTTATAGAAGCTGTAAGATAATAATAGTCAAAACCCATTTCCAAGGCAAGAGATTTAAGAAATCTAGATCAAGAGGAAAGCTACCCTGTTTTTTTTTAAACAACAGTGCCAAGAAAATTTAGAATAAATTTAAAACAAATAAGTAACTATGAAAAAAATAACTCACTAAAGTGAAACTAAAATCCTAATACATATGACGCAGCCAAGTTTCTCTTTTTGTCTTGTTTGCTTTCTCTTATCTGCAGCAATGCTTGCAGCACTCATTACTTCACTCATGTCAGTACTTTGAAGGACACCTGTTGACATGTTTCTCTAGTTACTGATAGAACGTACAGGGCTGGCTTGTTTTCCTTTCTGAAGCATTCCTTGTTGGCCCACGTTTCTTCTCACCCACATCTCCAGGCTGGCACTGGATACACACACTAATTCAACCTGTGTTTACATAATTGCTGGGAGGGCTTTTATCTCTTCATCATGATGTTGTTGTTCTGGATTCAGCCACTGGAAACCATGGGGGTGTAATCTAAGATGGGGGTGTAATCTAAAATGGGGGTGTCATCAGGGAGTGCCAAGTGCAGCAGGGCTGATTGTTTCATGGGTGCAAACCATAGTCAGACCTTTTAAGTCTCTGGACTTTGGTGCCCATATATGTGATGTGGTGACAGTAAATTCTTTTGGGCCTGGTTGCCAGATTCCGGTGCCAAGCATAGTGCCTGGCATGGAGGAAATGTGTGGTAAGTGGCAGCTATTAGCACCACCATCATGATCGTCGTTGCTATCATCATTGCATTGTCCTGGCCTCTGCAATAGAAGATTAAGTGGATCTGGTGATCTGGGTTTCTCTGTGTCCTGGGGAACTGTGGAGACTCCATTCTAACTCTCTGGGCAACTGGGATGATTGAGAACAGGAATTCAAACTTGGTAGAAGGAGCTCTCTGTTTCCTTAGCAGCATGGGACCAATGCCTTGAACTTGAGAAAGCCCTGCCTCTGCATCACAAGGAATTCTCTACTCAGCTTCAGGTGTCAAGATTCCCCTGCTGACAGAACGATTCTTCTGGAAACACTGGCTTTACACACTGTACCAGTGCTTCCTTTGTCGTATGTATTCATTCATTCATTCATTCATGCAGTTCTATGAGGACTGACCCTGTCTCGGGGTGGTGTGATAAACAAGGGCTACAAGAGGATGTGGCTCCTGGCTGTGCAAAAGCGAACATGCTCTGCATGAGTGTGGGCATGGATGGACTGTGCACCAGGGAAGTCAGCCGCTTGAATGGTGGTTTCATATCATGTTCATTCTCTACTCTGACCCCTCTGTCTAATGAATCTTCGTTGCCTATCAAGCCTGTCACTAGACAGGGTTTTCTGAATGAATGGAGACAGAGAGAAAGATAAAATAGAGGGGAAGGGGGAGAAAATAAATGACTTCTTCCAACTTTCTGTGCCACTCACTTGCTCATTGCTCATTCCCTGGCCCTCTACAATTCTTCCACTGGTCATACATCTGTCTCCCTTGGGAGGTCGGGAGCAATCTTGTATCCCCAGTGCCTTCAGAGTGACTATGCCATAATAGCATCATCAATAAGTACTTGCTGAATGGATGCTTTGTAACTTGGAAATAGTACCAGGTGTCACTGGAAAAGGATGCACCAGAGCGGTTGTGGCAAGGAGTGGGACCAAGGAAGAAGGTGTCACCCCAGTGATGGGGAATTGGGAGAGACTGCAGAAGAAAGGTAAAGTAGAGTTCGGAAAAAAATTAGACAGAACCCATTGACCAGTTGACTCTAGAGGGTAAGAGAATAGGAAAGAACCAAAGATTTTGGTTGAGATTTTGAGCTTGGGCAGCTGGGAAGAAAACAAATCATGAATTCCGGTAGGTTTTGGATGGAAGAAGACACAAGGATGGTTGATAGATACAAGAACTCTTAAAGGCACCAATAGGGGCATGAGTTAATTAAGCAGCAGCATGCCCATCACCTTTAGGTTGAAGATTCCAGCACACCTTGTGCAAGTTGCCGGTTTTCCTCTTCTCCACGGGTGCTGCAGAGAAAGACAGGAGTTGCTTGTTGGATCAAGCCCTGAAGATGAAATCATCTCTGAGGATTGTGGAGACCAACATGTTCTCTGCCTGTGACGTTGCAGTTTTCTTGGCTTTATTAATTTGTCCTCATTTATGTTTTGGTTCCCTACTGTATTGAGGATAATTGGTGTCATGGTGAGGGAAAAGAGACACAATCCATCCCCTCCTAGGGTCTGTAAGAGGAGTCCCCAGGTCCCCCTGAATCCACCTCCCTCCATGTAGAATGCCCAATATGGACATGGCCAAGTGGAAGCCACAGGGGTCCTGCGTGTATCCTGTGGGGACTATGTAGGGTGCTATAGAGATAGTGACCTGCTGGCAGACATCTAAATGAAGAGCAGGTGGCTCAGGGAGTTAAGAGAGGAAAGAATATTCTAGAAAGAAGCAAGAGTAGGTGTACAGCCTTGCTTTTTGCAGGAAGTAGATGAGTATGCAGATGTGGAAAAAAAAAAATCCGTAGCTCTGGAGCTGAGAGGGCTGGTGGGAGAAGAGGTGAATGGCAGGGCTTGGAGCCGCACCAAGTAGGCCTTCGCAGGCCTTGTGAGTGAGCCCAGGACCTGCCGGGGGGAGTGAATCAGCGCCTGAGATCACACATGAAATTTCTCATTAACTCTGAATCATGCGATGGAGCCTGTGGGGGGCTCCCCAGCCAGACCGCAGGCTGCGCTGCTGAAGTGGATCTAAGGTGCCCTAGTAGGTCACCACTAGAAGACATTACAGCGTCTCTCCTAGTTCTTTCCAGTCTGATGTAATCTTTCTCAAGACTGGCAGCAGTTGCAAGAAAACTGTTTCAGATATCTATTAATATTTTAACATGCTTTTAAGAAAATTTGGCGTTTTGTCGGGCCGCTCTCTGAGCAGACATATATCACAGTGATATAGACATTACACTTAGCCCTGTTCGGTGGGTATATTTCTCTTGTTTGGATTCCTTTTTTAACATCTATTATTAAAAAATCCTCCTTGCCTGTTATGTGTCTGCTGCTCAAGCTCGTAAGCTTGTTTGCTCTGAGCGAGTTTCTCCGGCCTCGCCCTGCCCACAAGGAATGGCGTGCCGCTCGTTCCGTGACCTACGCTGGCCGAGATAGCTGCTTTCAAATTAAACAAAAAGCCATCTGGAATCCAGAGGCCACACCAGAATGTCTACTAAGCAGGAAACTACACCAAAAGTTCTCTCTCTCTCTCTTTTTACCACTATTGCTGAAGCTTTCTTCTGGCCAGGGGTTCCATGGATGCTTATCTGTGGTATGCAGGCTTGATTTATTTTTCACAGCAACACTTTAACATGAATGCTATTTGTCAGTGTTTATAAACAAGAAAAAGTGAAACTTGGTGGGGAGTAAACAACTTACCAATAGGCAGAGTTCAAGCTCATCTCTGTCCAAGAACAGCACACTTGTACTTCCCCCAGGAAACACCGGTTCTTTCTTCACATCTCTAAAGGGAAGCTGTTGACGTAGAACTTTCTGATCTAGGTGTTGGTGGATGGAACACTCGAATCTAATGTGAGAGAGGCTACTACGAGTAACAGTGAGGAGGAGTGCTGAGGGAAAGGCTTTCAAGTCCGAGGGAAGAGCATGGTGAAGTTGCTCAGGTGAGGAAGGGGAGTCTGGTGTGTTTCTGGAGCATCCAGCAGTCCACTGCGGCTAGAAAATGATACAGGAAGAAGACAGCCAAGGGCTAGGTCAGGAAGGCTTTTCTGGGTTTCATTCTGAGTTTTGATGTGTGGCAGGTGAAGATGAGTACAGATTCTCCGATGCTCTTCCCAATTAGAGGTGGCCTTTGTTACCCATCTATTCAAATCTGAGAGGTTCCATAACTCCCTGAGCACTACAAGTGGTGGAAACAATGCTAAGTTTCCAGCCTATCCTCAAAGGAGGTTTACCTTCTCCTTGTTTTGCAACGTTCCTCTGGGAACCCTAAGCGTTGCAGGTATATCTGCCCTCAGGAGGGAAACACACAGGCACTCCAGGCAACACTTCCATATGAGTGCAACTAACCAGGGTGTGCAACCCCGAAATACTGTGAGTGCAACATCTTGGGCCCTCCCAATCAAGTGACTACAGTATGTACAAAGCAGAAAAATGACCCAGCTGAGCTTTGTCTAGATTCCTAACAAACTGTAGCTCTCTAATGAGAACTACAGTACAACGAAGATTCTTTTTCATCTCTGGGGTTTGCAGTAGAATGGTACACAGTAGTGGATAGCCCAAAACAGAGAGGAGGCCACTAAAAGGGTGCCAGAAAGACGTGGGTCAGGGCATGTGCTAGATAACTGTAGCCAATACGCAGAGGCTGAATTGCAGGGTGGGAAGTTGAGGACAGGGGTGAAATCAAGAAAATCAATTCTGAAATTTACTTCAGTCTCCAGGCGAGAGGGTGCAGGATGACAACAGAGAGGTGATAAAGTTGTGGAAGTGATAGGTGCTTTGACAAAAGGAAGGTACCAGAACTCACTGATGAGTTAGTAGGAGACAACAAGTGAAAGCAGTAGAGGATACCTCTCTCTACCCTAGACCCTGGGAAGGTGGCACTCTGCCAAGACGCTGGCCCCACTCCAGCTTTGCCCCTATAGATGCTCCTGTCTCCAAGGAGGACAGAGATGGGCCCCTGAAGGAGAACTGGCCACCTTTGAGAAAGCTTCAGTGTGAGCGGTCAGCACATGTGCATGTCCAGGAGTAGGATGACCAAAGGCACGCCCAGCAAAGCGGATGCCGGAGACGCGAGGCCGTTTCTCCACCCACTCTAAGCCTGAAGGAAAAGTTTGAATACCACACCTTGCCTTTTGGGGGACTTTCCAGGGATGCTTTTTCCAGGTTATCTGCTGGGAAAAGGACATCTTATGCTAGCTCGGGTTGCCTCAATAACTAGTTGTGTGAATGAGTCAAGCTCCTCTTCTCAGCATTTTATCCCAAACTCTTGGTTGAGTCACCTCCATGACATTACCAATGAGTGCCAGTAAGAGAAGAGCTAGAGGGGGCCGGGAGAAGCTGCTGATGGGGGAGGCCCCTTCTGAGGGCTTTGAGGCCTGCTCTTTGCTGAATTTCAGTTCCCTCCCAAGTTATTGCACCACTCTAGCCAGGGCTCAGATCATAGCAATTGCTCTTGTCTCGCTTTCATAATTTGACCTTAGTCAGGGCACCACTCCATACCCAACCTTGAGCCCTTCATGGAGAGTGGAAGGATTTGCAGACACTGGGATCTATTTGCCTTTGGCCTTAGACTTTGGGTTGCTCCATGCTGGCCACGTCTTCCAGATGTCAGTGAGAAGCCGGGCTGTAGTCGCTCCTCCTGGGCCGCTTCCACCTGCATAGACTCTCCAGTCTCTGGTGTCAGCATCTCCGAGGCCATTGCAGGACAAAGAAAGGGGAAACATTGGCAGACGTGCTTGTGAACTAAACCTCATGGAGAGACACCTCCTTTCTCCCAGGATGTGTGCAGTCAGAGTGTCCTTCCATCTTCAAGGAGGAAAGAGGAACCCCCTTTCTGGGGTGCAGGAAGGTTGTGTCAGCATGGTAAGCAGCGTCAGGGAATAGAAAACATATAAATGTTAGGATCAGACTTGACTGTGACTCTTGAGATGCCCTGGCGTCATGACAATAAACATTCCACACACAGACGGAGATCTTACCCATCACTGTGACCATGCTCTGAGCATAGTATGAACGTTCCACAAGTGCCCATGGAATTCACAATTGCAGCTTTTCTACTTCAGCCAGTTCTGCAAGCAGTAGCTGTCTCATTGGTAACACTGAGAGCTGATCAGGAAGATTGAACGACAGAAAACTCCTTCATTCAGTGAGGATCTCTTCATCCCACACTGTTCTGACAGCTGGTCACACCGCAGAGCACAGAGCGACGGGACAGGAGTGAGATAAACAAGATAAACAAGAAATCCGCTAGTGTATGAACAAGGGCAGATGCCAAATACCGACACGTAAGCCTGAGACACACAGGGAAAAAGAGGGAGGGAAAGCTCGGGGGGGGGGCTCCAATTTTACATTGGAAGAAGAGGTAAAAGAAATGTGATTGGAAAGCTGGACATTGGAGCTAAGAACGTGTTCAAAGGTCCTGAGACAGGAGCTTACATGGCATTTTCCAGAAACACGAGCTAACCTTTGTGGCTGGAGTGAGCAGAATGGAGGATAAGAAGGCTGAGATGAAGCCAAGGCTTAGCAGGGATCCTCCTGGGGTGGGGACTTGGAAGAGAGCTGGAAAGAAGACTTCGATGATTACCCTGGGGAGGGGCCTGATGTGTCCAGCAACGTCCAATACACAATAGGTGCTAAATAAATGGTTCCGCATCCTCTAATGAAAGTTGCTGCTCTGTGGTCATGTGCTGGCTTTCTGTGCAGACTCATGGACCATGCCCTTGAAAACGAACTTTGGTCTGGTTTTCATGGTTCAAAAATATACATTGTCTACCTCCTCCCAACTCCCCACCACTCCTCCTGTTGTGGAGCTTTTTGTTAAGACTTACTCATATACTTGAAAGGCAGTTACAGGGTGGGAGCTTGCGGGGAGGAGCCAGAGCAAGAGGTAATACATCCACCTGCTGGTTCACTCCACAAATAACTGAAATGGCCGGGGTTGGGCCAAGCTGATGCCAGGAGCCGGCAACTCCATCTGAATGTCTGCCACATGGGTGCAGTGGGCTGGGCCATCCTCCACTGCTTCCCCAGGCACATCAGCAGGGAACTAGGTCAGAAGTGGAGCAGCCAGGACTTGAACATGAATCCATATGGGTTGCTGGCACTGCAGTTGGTAGCTTAACGTGCTTTGCCACACCACAGCCACATTAGGGAGCTTTTAAGCAGATGAACCTGGAGCTCCCAAGCATGGGAACATGGCATATTCAGGAGCTTCTATAGAAGGAGCTTCAGGAAGAAGAAATAGGAGGCAAGATGGAAATTAGTCTGGGTCCTCTAACTGTCCCCAGCCTGTGGACACCTCAGGCTCCACTCTGGAGCCAGTGATCCTTTCTTGTTCTTTGCATCTCAGGCTTGCTGGGAGCAGCACGCAGACAGGGAATCCTGGAGCTCCATCTTCCTGCTCTGAGCAGGCCTGTGGAGAAGCATTCAGCCAGGAGTTTTCTGCACTTGTCGCTCTGTGGACTAACAGAGTGTGTGACGGCAGAGAGCATCATGGGCTGGCCTGCTGTAGCCTTTGGCCAGGTGTTTTTCCACCTTTGGAGGCATTGAGCTCTGGCAAGGCCTGTATGAAGGCAAGGACTCTGAGAAGTGTCTAGTTTTACCAAGGCCTTGTAGAAGCAGCCCAGAACCCCAGCCGAGGGCCCATGGTGCCCTGGGCTTCCGGCATTTCATAGAGCTGGGTGTCTGAGTTTATGCGTGTGTCCTGCTTTCATGTAGATGTGAATTAACTGACATGAGGGAAGATTAAAATCCAGGCTCTTGATCAATCTGTCCACATTTCAGGTGAACAATGTCACCTGGGGCTCCGTTTTGGGCAGATGTATGCTTCCGTCTGTTGACCAAATGCTGCCCCACATGCCTGAGGTATCCCAGAATCCCTAAAGGCAGGGAAGGAACCGCCTTTGACGGAGTAGGAAAACAAGCCTGGAGGACTGAGCCTGAGTGACCATGACCAGGGGGTGACAGGGACTTCTGAGACCTTTAACTCCCTGTAAGATCCTGCATCCTGGTGTATGTGTGCGTGTGTGTCAGAAGCCCTGTGTTTTCAGCATGTTTTGGAACACAGGGAAAGGGAGAATGAAGAGGCTGCGATGACAGTGCTTGCGTGGAGGGTGTCGGTGCTCCTGGGGGAGGTGTGCTGCCAGGAGCCAGCCTGGGTCTCCCTCAGTTGGAATGGTGGCGCTGAGGAGGGGAGTCCCTCTCCAGGTGGCCTTGTGCATGCAGTCAGAAGACCAAGTGGCTAGAAGTGGGGTGACCCAGTGTGGCACATGGTTCCTCTCAGCAGCTGCTGAGGTGGGTGGAAGACGCAAGCGCTTAATAACAGCAGCAATGAAAGGGCAGAGAGATGGGAATTGATCAAACCTTGGATCCTTTGAACTCCCGGGGCGAGTTTTCTTCAATCTACATACCGCCTCTCCAAGGAGGGTATTGTTAATGTCTGTGCCACACAATGAGGAGGGAACTGAGCAGCCAGGTCCTTGGGATGCAGCTAGTCGGTGACCAAAGAACGTTCTGAAAGTCTGGCTGGCTGGCTTGTCTGCAGCACTAGGTGGGTAGCGGCTTCTACCCTGAACCTCCTCAGTATAAAACCATGTGGGATCTAGTCTGCCTTGCTCAGATTTTGGCCAAAGCAACATTGTAATAATTGAAATAATCCAGGATTCTTCTGTTTTTAAAAATCGGCAATAAGAGTTTCACCCACTCCACCTTTTCTTAAGCAAAGATTCTCCTTCCTTGTCTTCCCTCCTGTTCTTTTCTTCCTGTTCTCCTCTGCCTTCCTCCCTCTTTTCCTCCTCCTTTCCTTTGTGACCTTTCCGGATTTGCATAGGTGAAAAGCACTCCTTCTCTGCGCTATTTCTGCAGTAGCTATAAAAACCCAACTTTATGAGAAGAGAAAAGACGAAGCAGACAGGATACTGTATGACAGTGCGTGGCACTACTTCCCATGGCTTCTTGAATCCCAAATGGAGTCATCTCAGACAGGCTGTCAGTCCCTCTACACAGACGAGAAAAGCAAGTCTTGATGGAACAGTGTTATCCTAACTGACAAGACTGAGTGCTTGGTGTGGGTTCAGGTCAGTGAATGGCTGTTCATGGAATCTGCCCTTTGCCAATCGGCCTCTGCCTTTGACATCAGTTCTATGGGAAAGTTTCCCCATGATTATCTGGTGCCCACTTTTCAAAGCTTCTCCACCACCAAGAACTTGGAGGCTGGGCTTCAATAGAAGGACTGGACCTATGTTCCCCCAAACTCCTTTGTGGCCCAGCTCTTCTCTTTAACATTTAAAGAAATAAGTATGAAAGTAAATGTGGCCTGAGATTTGTTGGAGAAGTGGGCTGCTGGCAACAGATCTAAGACTTGTTTCCTCCTAGTTAGCAATCCAGTCTTCAGAGATCACGACTCCGGTTCCAGATGGCGGCATAGCCAAGCACTACTGCCATCAAGACAGGTGCCCTCCAAAACAGTGGAAACAAGACATAAGCATCTGGATTTTCTGTATCCTGTAAGGCTAATCCTAATACATGATGGGGCCTTTACTGAGAAAAACAGTCAGGAAACGTTTCATTAATTATAAACCCTTTTCCTTTCTTCCATATCTTTCTCCAGTTGTCATGGTGAGATTTTTTAAAACTACTTATTTAATTGTATTCTAAATAAAAAACTCAAAATTCGTGAGTTTCAATGTTCACTATCATATCGTTCACAAGCATTTTTAGTACAACTCTTGTGTACAAATCACTGAAACTTTAACTTCATTTTAATCAGGACCAGGGATGTACTGCACCAAGCCAACTACATGGCTTGATTTCATGCCCATGGTGTTTGTATTCTTCACCATTGAGTTATCAGTAAGTAGGGAAGGCCTGAAAGAAAAAGGAACTCCTATTGCCCAATCTCTTATTTTTTCCCCCTTTTTGTGTCATCATTTTCAGCATAAGTGGTTGCCTAATCCAGGAAAGTAACTGAAATAAAAAGTGATCTGAGCTTAGGATGCACTGGTTGTTCAGGTTGGCAGTACGCCATCATTTTCCTTTTGTGTTCAACGCAAACTCTGACTTGAGTGGAAACATGGTGGTCAGGGATGTCTGCCTCTTGGCATTCTCAGGTACAACACACGGACCTCGCTTTGACTCTCACCAAACTCTCATGGGTTATGGGCCCACAGGATTCCTGTATTCACACGGCACTGGAAATGGTATATGCAAATTAGATGTCAAGGATTGAGACACATGGCTATTGTGTGCCTCTCCTCTGTGCCAGGTATGCCACATTATCTCTTCAGATTACATTTATAAAATTATGAAGTTGGGATTACTAGGAATCCTAATACAGCAGCAGCGGAGCGCTAAACCATGGTCCTGCAACGTCACTGGCTCACGAAGTCTCATCAAGTCAGCCAGTCATTACTAAACTCACCTGGCTGTCAGAATCACCATAGAACTTTCTGAAGACCAGGACTCTTGGCAGAATCGGAGGATCTCAGAGAGGAGCTTGGGATTCTGTCTTTCCATTCTGAACAATTGTAGTCAGGATCTCTGAGGAAGGTCCAAGTTTGGCATAGCAAATGGGCCATGGCTTTTGTGGATGACAACCCTGAAATGATAGTGGGATTGGATGGCTTTGAGCTGCTGAGCCCCCCTTGATGATCTAGTTTCCTTATTTGAGCCAATTTCTTTGTGTAGTAGAGGGACGGTAGTTCATATATCTCAAGTGGAGTTATTGTGGGAGGGAATGAGTTCACATGCCTGTCAGTTGGTGGGAGGAGTGCACACTCAGTAAATGATGGCTAACATGAATTTGATGAGGGGAAGCATAGACTCATCGGATGAGAGTGCATTCATAATAACAGCTGGAGCTTCCTGTGTAAAAGCCCTCTTCTGCCTGCTCTTCCCCTGTGTTGGCTGTGACTACCTTGTGGAGGAACAGCCCTCCCTATCTCTTATTTTCTTTTCAAGTGATGGTCTCAACATTTTCTTTCTTTAATATAAGACTTTGAGGTAGAATCGAACTTCCTAGGGCTTGCTTTTGGCTTCAGTGAGCTTGCATCGAGAGTGTTCTCATAGCAGATGAAGTGTAGAACTGTGCCCACACACCTTTTTGGCCTCCTTAGCTCTACGGGTTTAGCAGCAGTCTTTCTTCCAAGCCGAAAAAGGAAAGGCTCTTCCCCCGTGACTTCAGCCAGCAGCTTCGCTGAGACAAGGAACAATTGGTCAACAGCAAGGGCGTCCTTTGAGCAGCCAGGTGGGGAGGGCTGTGTTCAGCAACAGTAGGCACCCAGAACTGACAGAGCAGAACTGTCTCAAGAGGGGGGACTTGATTCAAAGTACAGAAGCTCTCAGTCTCTATGTGGCTATTCTTTGCACCTCTAGCAACCAGGGTATGGTGGGAAGCAAACAATTCACCAGAATATTATTATTATTATTTTTTTTGTCAGAGGGGCACAAAGTTCTTGATTTTTTGGGTGACATTTTTGTGGCAATTGATATTTCTGGAGCATTCATTGTGGACCAGACCTTATCATACAGTATTTATGTGCTTGTGTTAGTAAGTTTTTATGATTGTATGACCAAGATACGTTGCAATAGGAAGTGACGCCAAATCACAATGACTTAAGTAAGCGTGGCTTGTTTCTTGCTTGTGCTGCTGTGTCCATCATGGGTCAGTGGGGCCACTCTGCTTCCGCATGCTTGTCACTGCGGGACCTGGGCCAATGGAGGACCTCCATCTGGATGTCCTGAGTATTTCTGGGAGGAGAAATTTCACCCCATATTCTCAAAACCCCCAACAGGAAGCAATACCTTCCCTCTGCTCAAAGTTCATGTTTCAAAGAAAGTTAACACAGCTATACCTAACAGCAACAAACTTATGATGCATCTGAGACAGAAAAATTGTCATGTATGTAAAAAAAACTATACCTGTAAGTCTTTCTTATAGCTATTTTTCGTTCCAATTTTAGCATATACGCTGCTGAAGTGAGCACGTCTCATTTTTAATACAAGTTTACTCCTAGAGAAACTGAAACTTAGAAACACCATGAGTCTGACTCAAGATCACAAAAGCAAGTAAGGGTGAACTTGAAATTGGAATGTAGGTTTCCTGATCCTTCGCAGACTCGCCTTTCCTATACTCAGCCGCTATGCTTCCCCTAAACTTTCAAGAGAGAGTTTATATCTCAAGCCCCGTCCTGAAGTATTTTCTAAAGAGTGAACCATTTACAGCTAAATGTGTTTGATATATTCCACTTTCTTAAGGTTCCCAGCTTCTGCCCCAATTTTCCCACTCAGGAAAAGCTTGCCACCCCAAAAATGGCTTCTGAAAAACCAGGGGGTGGTTTTTAGTGTCACTTGGAAGAGTTTTAGGGCCCTTCTCGCTCATAAATTGCAATTTTGAAGTATTTGTAAGTGTAAACTGTAACAAAAAGGTCAGCCATGCCTCTGATAGATGTTTACCACGCTGCATCTCGGTTGCAGGCACTGGACCGGGTTCTAGAAAGTCAGTAGTGAACACTAGAGGTGTTATCCACTTTCTCATGGGGAGCGCAGCTGGGAGGCACGTAAAAACGGAAGTGTGAAATCACAACTGTTAATAGTGTCACACAGAATCATGAAGAGCGGCGAATGTGCAGAACGTCTAAAAGCAGGTTTCTCTTTCCTTCTACACGTTCAGTAGTTCTGCCTCTTTAAGACACTGATGAGGACAGATCCCACAGGCATGGGATCACTCCTTAAGGATTTTCTTTGCAGGTAATTACATGGCTCTTAGATTAAAAGGCGTATGAACACTCCCAGAGTGCACGCAGACACAGATTCTGGAAAGCAGTAACATGGAACAGGTTAATTTGGAATATGCTACTTTGTGCTAAGTGATGTTTTGTTGGAAAAAAGTATGCTTCGTCGGGAATCCTCCCTGCACGTTTGATCTGAGGTCATGACCACCTGTCCACAACAGAGTCAAAACCCAACACTTCTTCATCCCCTTGCTTAAACCCTGTTCTCCAAGGTCTGAGTTTCAGTGGCTAGCACGGGAGCCTAGCCTGACTCAAACATATTCATCCCTTGCTCTGACCAGTTACCAAGTGCAGGAGGTCGTGTCCAACAAGTAATTTAGCAACAGTCTGCTTTTTCCATTCACTTGCCTACATAGTTCAATTGGATTCACTCATGTAGTCCTTATCCTGACTTGATGAGGCGAGTGCTTGTTCCTAGCACCATTTTGAACATGAGGATGCTGTGGTTCAGGGTCGCAGCTAGGAAGTGTTCCCCAAGTCTAGCTGGCTTTTTACACTGGCAGAGCTTGATTTCAGAGCCCATCCACCTTGTCAGAATCACCCACAAACAGGCTCAACAAACCCTGTTTTACACAGCTTTGGGAAGGATTAGATGAAATACTGATTATTTTGATCAAACACTTGCCACTCAATAGTTGCGGGACAAATCTCCCTTCTGTTCCATTTCTTTCCTTTTTCTTTTCATTCCTGTCCTTTCAAAGAAGAAAACATGCCCCTGTGGCAGCTCAGACATTTAGCATTTATTCCCTTCGATTTCTTAACATCTTTCTTTAAAACTAAAAAGTCAGAGTTTATGGGCATTAAACATCCACCTTCACCTTGGGAGATGAAAGACCACCAAATCTGTACATAAAACAACCCCCACCACCACCAAAAATCAATCTTCCATGCAGACAGCATTTCTCTTGAAAGGTGACACAGTCCTTTAAAAATAGCTGTGGGCTCCATTGTGCGAAGACAGTGACAGAGACGGACAGCTTTTAGAGAGGTGTAATGTTCCCGGGCAGTAGGCTAGCATGGCTCACCCAGATAGGGATCAGTAATTCGATACAGGGGAGAGTGCTAAATGTTAGAGGTTAGCTGCTGTGTTCTTATTACTAATCAAACTTCAAAACCCTGCCCAGGCCTTCTTGGGTCCCTACAAGCCAATGGGAGATTGTTAGAACGTTCAGTCCAGCCTCGTGGCTTCACGGGTATCACTTATTCCTACTTGTCAGAGAGCCCTGCCTGCTTCCTTCCTGGGGCTGTCCATGGATGCTGGTAGGTTAAGGTTAAGACTCATCCGAGGCAGGCACTCCCTGCTTTTCCGCTGAGGAGATACAAGAGGGGACGCAGATTGGTGGTGCAGACTTTTCTAGACACGTTCTCTGTGCATACAGACGTCAGGCCGAAGCAGTTGCTCTGAATTTTGGTGTTCGGCTGCACTGCTGAGTCCTTGTTCACCAGGACACCAAGATGCTGGAGGGAAGTCATGGGAGTTGGGTCTTTCTCGGTTGAGGGGCTGGGCTGAGTTGAAAACCAGCTGTTGTTGGAGTGAAGAAGTCTTGATTTGTAGCTTTTGCCAGTGTCTGCGGTAAAACTGCATGCACCATGACTGATTCCCGGACAACGGGGCAAAGCCAGTGATCACCGAGTTGTGCGCAGTCAGCTGTCTTGTCGTGAGCAAGGCCAGCACTCCGCAAGGCAGGGGGTATGTGCATGTTCCGGAAGCAGCCCTGCTGGGTCAGCTATGATCCTATCTCTTGGGCAGGCCGTGCCCTCATTCTGCTGCTCCTCCTCCAAGTGGACCTTCCTCTTCTCTGAGATTTGCTGGGAGTACCCACAGCACCTGCCGAACAAGCAGAAAAGACAAAACTTGCCCTACTTTGATCTTGTACAGGTTGGGTCTGGTTGAAAATTGAGCTGCAAAGTGAAAGATGCAGTCAAATTGATGAACTGCTGCTTCAGAAAAAAAAAATCAAAGTAGATTATTTCCCCTGAGCCTGTAGATGTCTACACATGATCTCACTTGATGCCCTCAACAATCCTAGAGCTGGTGTCACAGACCCACACTAACGGATGAGGAAACAAGCTCAGAGAAGCCAGAGGAACAGAAGGATGTAAGACAGGAAAGAGATTAAAACAAAAACCTCAGTTGGATGGACCATCCAGAAGGCTGAAACCTGCTCCCCCGTTGGAGCTAGTGACAGCATGGTAACCACATGGAGGACTGAGAGAGTGGTGGGGTCAGATCTCTTCCCTGTGGCCATTCCCTGTGCACTAAGGGAGTTAGGAAGCCCTTGTTACATGGATCTGGAAGTCACTCCATCCCCTTCTATTTCAATGAGTGCTTAATTGTTATCTGAATTCTCCTTGGGTGGGCATTGCCTAAAGAGAGAAATTTAGACTGTTTTTATTTTCTCCACATAACCCACCCTCTATTATATTTCTGTAGATCTTACTAAATCTTAGCTTGCTCTGCCAAGTGAAAGTTCTGAACGACTTGGAGGCAATGGATTAGATTCCCCTCTTTTCTAGAAGGTTCTTCAGCAAAGAGTGGTCTGAAAACACCAAAGCTAATTGTTGGTGCGCTCCAGAACTTTCTGTTTAGGTGCTATTAACAAACACCAGTGCCTGTAAAAGCTGCCCATCACTTGCTTGTACAGACCTGGTTTGGTGCCCTTTGGAGTACACAGAACAGTACACAGAACACAGACACAGACACAGTACACAGACCTGGTTCAAGAAGGAAGAGGTGATGTCGTAGCACAACTTCCTGACTTTTCATTTCTAGATGGGAGGTGGGCACACGGGGTGAAGAAGGGAGGCCAGGGACGCTACAGCATGTGGTCCCAGAGCCATACCTGGCTCTTAGTGGGCCTGGCGCCCTCTGGCCATAGCATCCAGGGGCACCTGTGGGCCTGCGCTCCTTCCTGGCCTTGAACATGTGTGTTTTGTCAAGAGACTTCAGTTCTTACCAATATCCTGACTCTTTTTCTAGAGGTGGGCTGCACAAAAGCCCATCTCCCGTTAGGAAGGTTCCTCCTCACATTACAATAGCCCTAAACCACCCTTATGACGTCAGATAGGGCTGCGGATGCTTCTGCATCCAGCTGGACCTTAGATTCTCCAGAAGTGGGCTTTGGAGCAAGAAGATGGCGTGAGCGGTCAGATCCTTAACTTCTGATGCAGAGGTACCTGTGTTCCATGGCAAAGTCAGACCCCTAACAGCTGGCACTCACCCTCACTACAGCAGCTGCCACGCGATGCCGCTCTGGGTCAGGCAGGAATAAAACCTCCATCGGCCTGATACTTTTGAACTGGTCTGCTTTCCTCAGTGGCTTCCGAGGCGTGGTTCAAAGTCATGCTAGCATCCCCGGCATGGCTCTCTGTCTTCCCTGGCTGGAGCAAATCCTTCCTGGCTGGGATCCCTGGCTCTGGGTGGGATCATGTAGCTCTCCTAGGCTGCCTTCTCCCAAATGAACGTCATCAGAATTAAAAATAATCACAGCTTGGGGATCCGTGGGTGAGGGAGGTCAAGGGTCGCACTGCCTGTCGTCTTCTCATCACTTGAAGGTCAGGCCACTGTGCCTGGGACACAGGCCTGTGGGAACACAGCCAGTCTTGGCCATCGTCACCATGCAGCTTGCTGGGGGGTGGGGGGCAGAGCGAGCACTTTGGCAGCTTCCTCTACCATGGGGCCAAGCAAGCCAATGGATATGCCTCCTCCAGAAACTGCAGTTCTCATCATGTCCTGGGTATTTGAAAAGCAAGCAGTATAGGTGCCAGGCGAGAAGTCTCCCACCCGCTGCACCTAACTCTGCACACAGACCCTGCAGTAAGGGGTAGCTGTGCCCAGCAGAGCTGCCTTGAGTCCCTTCCACTCACTCACTAATGAATGCAGGCAACAATGTGATTATGTCTGCAACATGAGCATTCCAGGACTGTCGTGTGATGTCCAACACCAATGTTGGCCAGTCTGTCATCTGAGTGGTCAACTCGGCAGCCCCAGCCTGGGTGAGTCATGGAGTGCCGACTCTTATGAAGCCCACAGAGCAGTGTAAAGGGGGGAATATCCATCCATTCCCCTAATACTGGAGCTTGTACAATATCAGACACCAGGAGGAACAGAGCGACACCCTTCCTCGCATGCCCCGGCCTGGCAGGTGGGAGGGGAGACGGCCCGACAAGGACTCTGAGCAGTCAGCTGTGACACACCTGTCCTGCTCAGTGGGTGGGCCTTGGACAGGAGGCCAAAGAGATATGATCAGAGGCAGATGGCAATGAGGAAATTCAGCCAGGACTCCTGAGCTGCCCTGGGACAGGTGCAGTGCAGACTGGCCCCTGAGGACTGATGTACTCTTCAGGACCACAAGACAGCCAGCCCAGGGGATGTCCTAAGGGCCCAGGAAAATGATCTGCCTTTGATTTCTTTTGAAACTAATCAAATTAATAATGCATAGATATATGAAAACAGCCTGAACCACGCTGGCCTTTATACGAATTGCCAACCATAATTTTGAATAGATCTGAATGATGGAAGACGCTCAAAAATGCAAGTGTGCATCAGGACACCCAAAGAAAACCAAAATATGGCCTGGGACGCTGGTGCTGCTCCTTGAATGCTTATTTATTTATGGAATGATGTAGCAGTAAATTTCAGGAAGGCTTCCCTGCTTTTGTAATCATTAAACTGAGAGCTGATGGAAGGCAGAAGATCAGCAGGGACAGAAGAATGTTGCAGGCAGCAGAACAGCATGTGCAAAGGCCCTGTGGGTTCAGAGAATACACAAGTGCTGCAGAGAGCAAACAGCCGCCTGCTGTGAGTCGGGACTGCCGGTGTCAACAGAGGTCTTGGTGTTTAATGTCAGCGCTTCAACCCAGGAGCGTGTGACCCCCCAGCAGGCAGTGCTTACGGTGGTGGCAGCAGTTAACATATTATTCTGAAATAATGTCAAGTCTGAGCAGAATTTGGGTCCTGGAAGGTACCCCTGGCCTTGGGGAGACTTAGTAACAGGAGAGTAAGAGTAGAAATGGGAGTCTGCTGTGACAGGCCGGGCAAGGTGCAGGAGGTAGGCTAAAATGATGGCAAGGAGGTTGGAGAGAAGGGCAGGCTTATGAGCTACTTAGGAGGCCAAATGCTGAGGGTCGGTGGGGGTTAGAGCCATGTAAGGAGCGGAACAGAGGGGGCAAGCGTGGCCTGAAGGCTCATGGTGAGCTGCTGAAATTGCCTTCCAGTGTTTAGGAAGCACTGATGATACATCAAGGGTGGAGTGAAAGTCACAAGTCAGTTTGCAGGAATAAAGCCATCTGTGGATGAGTTGCAGGAATAGAAAACTAGAAGTTGATTAGCAGAAAGCTGTGAAGGGAGTGGCTGCCTTGGCTTGGGCGGGGCCAGAAAGCTCCCCTGGAAGCTTCCAGGGGGAAATGAGGTTTTAAGACCAGGCCGGGACAGCTGCAGTGCTTCTCTATGTTAGCCACTCGCTTCCCTTAGCACAGTCTGGTACCTGGAGGATGCTTGGTGTAACGGTGCAGTCAATGGGCGGACAGGGACGAGAGAAGCAGGCCCAGCATGCTGAACTTTGAATCTGTAGGCAGTGTAGTTCTAGGCAGCAGAAATGGAGAGTGGGGTGTTGGACTTCACAGGAGCCAGGGCATGAGCATTCGTGAGGGAGCCAGAGAGGGTCGCCACTGGACAGGCCAATGTCTGGAAAAATGATTCTGCAGCCTGCACGCATCCCTGCTCTTCAGTTACAGCAGAGCTTGCAAGCAGGATTGGATTTTGGAGAGAGCCACTGTGTGTGTGTGAGAGAGAGAGACTGCATGTGACTGCATGTGACAGTATGTGTGTGCCTGTATGTGTGTCAAGATGTGGCTTTAAAGAGAAGAAAAGAGAGAGAGGCATGAATTCTCCAGGAATGTTAGTTGGGGAAGGAAGTCAAGAGACTTGTAGTTTGGTTTCTCAGGATGCTTATATGGGGTTTGCATAAGCTGGATTCACACAGAGCCTTGTCTCCCTTGGAAGACACAGTGCTGGGACACCAGAGCCTTAGGGATAGCCCAAGGGCATCTTCTCTGCAGGCCACCCCGCAGCCCCTCTGCTGGGGCAGCTGACCAAGTCCCAGGTCCTCTGGCAAGGCGTGGGAGTTGGGCACAGACTACTCCCCGAGGGCTTCTCCCTGGCGTTGTGTTTCCCACCACTTCCTCCAGGAAGCAGACACAGCTTCAGGCTGGATGAACACAGTCTCCTATGAATTCCTACTGTGTGCTCTGCTCATATCATTGTCATAACCAGAGCTACAGGGCATACTCTCCAGGGTGGGGGTGGAGGCTCAGGACAGTCACACAGGATGGCAGATCCAGGGCACTGCCAATTGCAGGAATTTTGCTTCAGTGTCTGACCTCAGTGGCAGGATTCCCCAGCCACAGACACTACCTCACTCTCTTACACACACACACACACGTATCTTTTTATTTGTTTGAATGACAGAATGACATAAATAGACACAGAGAGCTCTTCCATCCACTGGTGCACACCCCAAATGGCCACAGCATCCAGGGATTCGCCAAGTGAGAAGCAGAAGCTAGGAATTGCATCTGGGTCACCACTGAGGGCGACAAAGCCCTGAGGACCTGGACCCATCAGCCACTGCCTTCCAGGCAGACTATCTGGGAGCTAGATCGGGAATGGAGTAGCTGGGACTTAAACCAGCACTCTGACAACCAACAGGCTGATTAAACTGCTGTGCAATAAAGTCCAACCCAAGATACTTCAGTGCAACTGTTGGGGCTCTCACTAGGCACCACCAAGCTCAACTTGTCTCATTTTAGTTTTGGAGGATCCCCAGTGAGGATTCTGGGAAACTGGGGGGCCAGCAGGAAGGTAGGTGGTGAGATGCGGTGCCTCCTGGCTGTCTCTCTGAGGAAACCAAGTTCCCAGCCGGAGCCATGCCCATTCGGGGTCCCTCCCGTCTCTGCTGCGCACTGAGGTCTCTCATCCACCAACCGTAGCCGGAAACCAGATCCTATTTCAAGAGCATGGGATGGATTTTCCCAGAGGGAACATTGTGAAATGTTGGGGAGACGGCCAAGCACTGCCAACACCTGCAGGAGTTTTAATAAGGATCCTTCAAGAAGACAGGCTTTGGATTAACTGTCCTAAAGTGGAGATTATTTTAGTACTGTTGAAATGGCAGAAGGAAGAAAAGGACTCTTATCAAGAAAGAACTTCTTTATATCTGAGCCAATTTTGACTTTAAAAAGTCAAAAGTTCCCCCAATTCATTTCCCAGAGCCTTGTGAACTTCCTGGGTTCTCTCTCCCATTGTCCCCTCCCAATTTGACACTAGCTCTGGTTTCTTACACACATGGTGTGTTTTAAAGAGTGTGTGTGTGTGTGTGTGTGTGTGTGTGTGAGTTCGCATTAAATTTCAAATCTTTCTGAGACAGCTTTAACTTTTCCATGATCGGTTGTTCTAGGATGGCATGGAGAGGACCCCCAGTGGGAAAGTCACTTGTCAAAATCCACGTAAGAACTGCTCTTGTCTGAGGACAGCTTTCCCCTGGACACATGGACGGCAGAGGGCCCGTTTCCCCTCTCCCGCACCAACCTCTCCTGTGCCTGGAGGCTCGGTGATTGGGAGGCGTACAGTCCCGCCCCGTCTTCCAAACTCCGCTTTGTGGCTTGGACTCATCCCTGCCCATCTGCCGGACACAACTTCCCTGTTCTTCTCACGGGCCTTGGTGGTTCCACCCTGTGCTGTTCCACCATCCTCCTCCCTCTGGGCATCCTCCCTGCCTGGTTCCTGCCCAGCCTCCTGCCTTGGTCAAAAGGCGCGGTGCCCAGTGTGTGCCGTGAGCAGCTCTGATTATTTTGTAAAGTTCCTGCAACAATTCTGAGGCTTAGAGAGGAGCAGAAACTCCCCAAGGCCCTGCAGCTGCCGTCAGGCAGAGTGAGGAGCCAGCCCTCCTCCCTCCCACCTTCCTCACCCCAGGTCCCCTCTGCGTGTGGTGCCGTCACACTCCAACTATGAACCCACATGCCCTAGGACACCCTGGGTAACTCTAGAAGAGGTGGCATGTGTGCCTCCCGCTAAGGAGCCGTGCACTGACAAAGACAGGTAATGAGAGTCTCCCCATGACGTCATTCCTGCCCTGGGGGCTGGCCCCAAGCCCTGTTGGAGCCCAGAGGATGACTTAATTCTGACTCTAGGGTGTGGCTGCCTCAACGCCTTGGCAGGACATTTTGTGACTCACATTTTTCCAGGTCCCTCCAGCAGGTGCCACCTGCCCTGAGTACCAGCTCCCAGCGAGTCTCAGCTTCCCCGAGTTCTGGATGGGTCATTGCCAGGCAGCTCCAACACAGAGGCAGGAGCAGAGCCGAAAGGAAGGGCAGGCTCATCCCCGCAGGTGACGTTCTTACCACTGGACAGCATCCCAGCATGCTGCTCCTAGGTGTGAATCCTGGGCCGCGGTGCCTTTTCAGCGTCATTGTACTTTCCTAGTGTAGCAAAGTGGGAGAGGCAGCACCAGCAGAGGAAGCCAATGCAGGGCACAGCTGCCAGATCACTCAGCAACAGGTCAAGCAGACAAGTTCATGCCCAGGCTGCCTCGTCAGGCTTTGGCCTGGCATGGGCTTCTTGCAGCAGCTCAAGGGGGAGGAGACAGATGCCTTGGCTGCTGGGCTGGCAAGTGCTCCGCATTCCGCCTGAGAACCAGTGGCCTCAGAGACCGCTTTAAATATAGAGCCTGCCTTTCCAAGACTCCCTGAGTCCCCAGTTCTAAGTATTTTGCACCTCTGAAATTCTGGAACTATATGATCATTGCACAGAGACATGGAGTTTGGAAACCACATTGATATTATTTGCTTGTTCATAGCACTGTGCTAGTGAGAACGAAGCAGCAGCAGCAACCCAAATTCTCCATAAGCCAGGAACAAGAACCCTAAAAACACAGATAGGTGGGGCATCATGGTGCCGCTAAGGGCTAGTCCGCAAACGCCGACGAAGAGAGCATCCATCCCCATTGAGCGCAGCCATGAGCGCACCCCTCTCGGGTTCAGAGCCGCAGAGGAAGCAGTGAGCCAGGTGACCCCAATGTCCAGACCCCCAGCTCTCAGATGAGCAAGACAAATGGTCTTTGCCACATCCAGAGACGGAAAGTTGAGCCTCTAATAAACAGTCCAATTTCTGAAAAGGGACTCCATTGCAACCCCTTTAGGAAATCGCATTCCCACCTAGCCTACACGTGTGGGGGCGGAGGCAGCTCATGGAGACGCTTGGTCTCTCCACAGGACCCTGGAGTCTACATGCAAGAGAACAGGGCATCGCCTGGGCCTTCTCACATGGTCAGAGCTTCCTTCTGGGTGGTTCTTTCACACACACACACACACACACACACACTCAGGGCAAGCTGCCTACTGCTAACCATGACGCCAGCAGCATGACAGTATTTTATTCCCTTCTCACTCCAACAAAGAGCAGCTTGGCAAGCAGACGCCTTGCCTATCCCTCCCATAACCCAGGCCTCTTCCATTCTTAAAAAAATCTATGTTTATTTGAAATGTAAAGAGACAGAGAGATTTTTTGGTTTTTTTTGAACCCACTGGTTCCCACTGCCCCAAGCTATTGGCAAAAAGCCAGAGCTGGGTCAGACTGGAGCGAAGAACTCAAGTTTGCCGTGTGGGTGGCAGGGACCCAAGTGCTTGAGTCGGCATCGGTTGTCTCCCACAGTCCACATTGACAGGTTGAAACAAAGAAGCTGAACACAGGCACGGGCACCTCAGCATGGGCTGCATGGACCTTGGGCGCTGAGCCAAACGGCCACCCTGGTCTCTTCCATTCTGAACCCTCTGCTTGGTCCCAGGATTCGGAACAGCTTGTATGGGCTGACAAATAGAGAGGCAGAGTGGGAGGTTTCCCACTCAAGCCTCCTGCGAGGGCACCAGTGTCCTGACCACAATCCAGGACTCCAGCCCTGACCACACCCAACTGCAAGGCAGACTGGGAAGTGTAGTCCAGCCATGCACTCAGACAGGAAAGATGACTGGATGATCCATGAGTTAGCCAGTCTCTGCCACACCATCACCCATCTGCTTCAGAATTTCAGAAGCCGCACCTGTTCCTGGGGGGTCAGAGCTCCTCTGGGGTCAGAGTTCCCGCAGAGGGATTGCTCTTCAGGACTCAGGAATCCCAGTGTCTGTCTTCAACTGGACACAGTTGACTTCCGGGGTTCTGGTTGTTAACTCACCCATCCTTTTGTTTCTGTAATCAGAGAGCAAACCTGGATCAGCTACGTAAGACCCCGAGTTGAAAAGGGCACAGTGCCTGCAGTAGCACATTGGCACACAAGGGGTGGGCTGGCAGAAGATGGCCGGACTGTGCCAGTTCAGAGTGGCGGTCAAGGCTGGGCTGGGGAGACATGGCTTAAAGGGGCAGGGAAATGTTGGATGCATCAGGCTGGAGCAGTCCTGAGGGGTTTCTCAGAGGAGGTGACCTTTTATATTTTGAGGAAGGAAAGTTGATCAAAGTGAGTGTCAAGGCAAAGTACTCTGAAGGGCAGTGTGTTTGGAGAATGGTAAGGCTGGTGTGCCTGAAGCTGTGGGGTGTGTACCTGGCATTGTGAGAGTGGCAAGCCAAGGAGCAGAGAAGGCTGGCGGCTGAAGGTCTTGCCACAATGTAGCTTCCACAGGGGATTCTGGACTGGACAGGGGGCAAGGTGTTCACGCCTAGGACAGGGCCAGCTGTGCACTCTTGCCTGACACCACGCCAAGGCCCCGCCTTGAGCTGGGGACACTAGGTGTCCTTTGCAAGTCAGAGAGGAACCGAGGGGTCTCAGAGGTTGGCACAGGCAAGGCAACCCCAGCCTTCCGGTCCCCGTCTGGAACCTGCTTTCGGCATGCGTAGCAGGACACATGGGGGCTTTGGGGTCAGGCTGACTTAGTTGGAATCTCAGCTTTAACCCTTTCCTGCTGTGTGCCCTTGGTCACATGGAGGACCTCTCTGGGCCTCGTTTTCCTAGATTTGGTAACCCTGCCTCTGAAGGTGTTAAGTACAAATACCTAATGCCTAGTGAGTACTCCATGAAGTCAGACATCACCATTTCTTCAGTGACAGCCAATTACCAGCAGGGGCAGTAGAAGCAAATGCGGGGCTAGCCCCCTACAAGCCCAGCTGGGAGGCAGCAGTACTTGTGCCTCTAGCCTGCGAAGACCAAGGGTCTGGGTCAGCAGAACATTTCACTGACCTCCCCTCAAGAGGCAGGACTGTGTCCCCAGCACTGTTTTGGAGGCTCAAGAGTACTGGGCCTGACTCCTGAGAGGGCCATGGGAGTATTGGGATGGTGTTTAAGAATCATTTCTTTAAAAGGCAGAGACAGAATGAGCTCTTTCCTCAAAGATCCACTCCCCAGATGCCCCCAGGAGCCAGGGCTCAGCCAGCCCAAAGCCAGGAGCCGAAAGCTTTTCCCAGCTCCTGGAAGCATGGAGACCGAAGGACGCGGAACGTCCTCAGCTGCTGTCCCGGCACGTTGGCAGGGAGCTGGATCGGAAGTGGAGCGGTGGGACTCAGAGCAGCACTACACTGTCGCCCTGGGCCCCAGAATGGCTTTGAAAGCAGCCACAGCTTTTCTAGTGGTGATGAAACCCCCACCCCCGTCACTGATCCTTACCGGTGGATGTCCTGGGGTCCTCCGGGCGCGGAAGTTCAGCTTGATGTCCTAGGGACACTTGGAGCTCTTCAAGGAGTCATTCTCGCTCATAGTCCCCCCGCTTTCCCCTTCAGGTTCAACCCCTTTTATCACACTAAAGTGCCAATCAATATTGCGAGATAGATGTTACTTCTTAGCTTTTTATAACATTACTTGTCCCAGAAGGGACACTGTATCTTTAAGGAAATGGACCCGTATCCTGTTTCTGAAGGATTAAAACCCTTTAAAGACACAGAGGAGGCTGTAAACCCCGATCATATTCTTATTCTCTCTTCATTATCCTGTCCACTATCTATCCCTGCTGAGTAAATCTGGTTGTGTGTTTCTCCAAAGTGGTCATAAGAAGAAATTTATTTACTCCGTGTTGCACTGGAGGGGCATTACTGAGCTTCAAGGCTCTCCGAAGTCATAAAGATTTTGCAACGTGTGCAAAAGGAGCAGAAATTCCAAACTTCTTTCCCCCTCTGAGGTCGTTTGGCCATCCAAAGGGGGAGTCACTTCTCATTTTCTGACAGGGTTTATTTCCGTAAGATTTTCCAATTAGCAGGAAAAGGTCACGCTAATGTTGGTACTGGGTAGGGGAAGACGATCAAACCATGCAAATAGAAACATCCTTGAAAGGACAATATTTAAAAAAAAATAGAGTGGATTCCCTATATTTCCTAATTTAAAAAAAGATTTTTCTGTACCTGTTCTCTTCCTGGAGGGAGGAAAAGCGGGCCTGCTCTGTCTGCCAGGCTCCAAGGCATGCCTAGTTCCCGAGTCTGACCACCAGGGCATGATGGCAGGTGATGGGGGACAGAGGGCAGGAGTCCTGCGGAGAGTCCTGCGGTCTTGGCCAGGCCTGTGCGGGAACCAGGGACCTGCGGTCACAGAGCTGGGGTCAGGGTGCAGGTGCGACCTCTCTGGACCTTGGTCACGGCCAGACGGTCCACAGCCCAGTGGAACTGACTGCCAGCGTGTCGTTTGTAAGCTCGGCTCAGGTCTTCCTCTGACACTTCCCCCCGCTGCTTTTGTTCCTCTGCTCAGCGTGTGGAAAGCACAGAAGTTTCCTCGATAATAGGGAGGGCTGGGAGCCATGTCAGGGAAGATGTACCCCAGCCATGCTGAGGACAAAAGTCACCAATGCCTGTTAAAGCAAATCCAGGGGATAGCTTTGCTCTGGGCTGGGAGCGACGTTCCTTGCCCATGCTAACGTGCTGTGCATGTTCCTGGCCTGCGTTGGCTTGCCCCACCTGCTGCCTGGGACCCTCTGGAGTATTCGGCAGTTGGGGAGCTGGCTGGAGGGTGGAGCCCTACACAGAGGGAAGCTGGGGCTTTGCACACCGCGCACACTCACTTCTGTACTTAGAGGTGTGAACCGATGCTGCTGCAAGCTAAAGGAGAGGTTATATTCCCACAGCAGCCCCACCCTGCGCACCCCTTTCACATGGAAGTTCCAGGTTACTGCGGAGCGTTAGTGAAGGACACATCCTGGCCGGTTTCTTGTGGAACCTGGCAGCCCTCACAGCCACGCCCTCCGTCAGTGTCAGACCCCTGAGCTCACACAGCAGCTCCCTGGCCGACTCATTCTGCTCCAGGTGCCTCTGTCTTGAGCGCTGCGCAGTGTCGCCCGTGCTGTGGCTCTGACTTTGAGCTTAAAAACCCTATGAGCTTAAAAACCATGTGAGATGATTTTGACAGTAGGTTAAATCCTATCAGACACTAAGAGCATCACTGGCCAGTTCCCCCGGGAGACAAGCGGAAAGTTTCGGGTGTTGGTAAACCAGCAATGCTCAGATCCATCTCAGAGCTGCTCCTACCTGATGGTTATTGTGTTTGCTCCGTGTCCGTCATGCACATGTCATATAGCTGTGTGCTTGGCATGGCAAGACGCACAGATGGAGTAAGAAAGACACACGTGTGTCTTCGTCATTCAGAGCCACTGCACACTGATTTTCACTGCAAAGAATAAGACAGAAAGAGCCCAGCCTCAGCTTAAAAATCCTTCCTCCGTACAAGCTAGAGACTAATGCCTTGGCAGTGTTATTTACATTGCAACATGAAAGCAAAAGCCTTTTTATTTTTCTTTGCCATTAAACAAAAAATGACCCATTTAATTTTTTTTTTCAATTTGCAGAATGTTACTGTTTTTGTTGCTTCACTAGTCTTTTTTTTTTTTTTAAAGATTTATTTATGTTTTCATTAGAAAAACAGATTTACAGAGAGAGAGAGAGGAAGATCTTCTGTCTACTGGTTCACTTCCCAAGTGGCCATAACAGCCACTGAAGCCAGGACCCAGGAGCTTCTTCTGGGTCTCCCCACATGGGTGCAGGGTCCCAAGGCTTTAGGCCATTGTCGACTGCTTTCCCAGACCACAGGCAGTTGGATGGAAAGTGAAACAATTGGGATATGAACTGGCGCCCATATTGGATCCCAGTGCATGCAAGGCAGACTCGAGCTGCTAGGCCACCACGCCAGGTCTGTTTTAGTATCTGTTGTCCTTGTTATTGCCAGCTGTTTCCATAGAACAGTTTGAGGTGAGAAGGAACTACAGAGAATGAAGACGGAATGGGTGGGTTATTTGTATTTCAAACACGGTTCATAACAAGATTTAATGTTCCAAACTCAAAATCATTTTCTTGGCTTTCTGTAGGGGAGATTATCATAGCTAGTCAAAGCAAAAGCAAAAACAAAAGAACGCATAATTTTAGTCTTCAGATAACAAAGCAACACAAATGGCCAACATTTGCAGCTGGTTAAGTGATCAGCTGTATGCACCTAAAATGGAGTACTATATAGCCCTTGCAGAGTAGGTTGAAGGAATCTTTAATATTTCATTTCCCAGTCTTTTTTGTTTTGCTTTCACAATACAAGTTTTTTTTTCTTTTCTTAAGTATGCCACTAGTTAGGCAATTTCCTATCCCCACTGTGTTTCTTTTTTATTTAATGTGTACATTTAAAAAATTTTTTTCATCATATGGTTCCATAGGCATAGTGCCCCCCTTCTTCCTCGACCCCATTTTCCCCCATATTAGTACAGTTGTGTGGTCCTTTGGCAGCAGTCACAAGTCCAACATGTTAAGCCAACATTGGATGGAATAGTGACAGTTAAGCCACATTGTTTGCTAGCAGAGTGGCAATGAGGGATTATGTGTCTTGTGGCAGTAAAGCTTAGGAAGCACATTGTGTTTCAGTCTTATAAAGTTGTATATAAAAAGTTGTCCAGTAGGTTAGGAGAAAACTGATTATAAATAAAAATAATAATTGCCAGAGTGCATTTATTGAATCCTTTATGCTAAGTATGGTTCTAAAGGATTTAAATGCTCATCAATTAAAATTTTCCTATTAACTTACCTTTCATCAGTTGAAGTCACTTGAGGCACAGAGAAAGACAGTGATTTGCTGTTGGCTGGATGGCGCTCAAGGGAGGAGAGTACATTGCTTCCAACCATCGAGTCTTAAGGAGCAAAGGAGTAGTGAAGTGAGGAAGGAGCTGTGCCTCTCCCGATGCGAGCAGGTGGAAGACTGCATTTCAGATTCTGTTCTTAGGTTCTTGATAATGATTTCTAAATTTAGCAAGAACATGGGGAGCATGTGTTAAAAATGCAAACTCCTGGGACTTAGACCTAATGCAAATAAGCAGGGGTGGGTTATGGAATTCACAGATTGGTGTTTTTAATATGCTGCTTGCGTGGCTCCCAAGTCGTCAGCTCTGACCCAGGGATGACTGGGCAGCCATGAGCAACCGGAAACTTGAGTTGGTGGGTCTGAGATGGAAGATGAGAATTTGTACCAGGGACGTCATGTCCTAGCTGATCCCAGACTGTCTTGGTATAGGCAGCACCTCCTTCCTTTCACATTCATTGTAATCCCAGTTTGGACAATGAGATACACTCAGTGTTTAACCAGAACCTCAGGCAACTCAGGTGGATGGGACAGTACTGGAGGCATGAGTTTGGCAGGCCGGAGTCTGACCCCTTCATTCACTTCCTAAATAGGAATCTGGGAGACACTTAATCTCATCGGGGCCTCAGTTTTTTCCCCTGCAAAGTAGGTGAAAAAATGTTAGACTCTTGGGCTGTTCAGTGGTGCACGTGCGTGTACCAGGTTTCTTAATGGTAGTATTGAGGAGGTGTTTAGCAACCAGCAGCTTCCATCGATAGGGAGGGTCAGAAAAGTCCTCTGCAAGGTCATAATCACAGTGCTCATGTTGAACTTGGGCACCTCTGATAAGCAAGTGACTCCAGGCCAGGTTCTAGCAAGCAAGTATCATTTCCAAAGGATACAGAAACTCAAGCATCGAACTGAACTCAGCTAGGAAGTACAGTTTTACTGGTAAGTATCAAAACCACACCCGGAGGTTGTTGTCACCACACCAACGTGCCAAGAATAAAAATAATAATAATAAAGAGAAAAGGAAGAGAAGCAAACTGTGCTGGTGAAGGTGGGAATAGCAGGTTCCAGTCAATAAGCCATTTAGAAACTTTCAGACCAGTTGCCAAAGACAGGTGGATGTACCATGCTGCGGACAGCAGGGAGAATTCCCATAAATAATCCAAAGAGAGACATAATCCAGATGACATTTTCAAGATTATCGATCAAAAGTCAAGAGTTTGCTAATAGAAATGGCCTTTGCCACAACATTTGCATTCACAACACTCCCATTAGACTAGTCTCTAAGCCAAGGAAAGTATTGATGCAACTGACACAGGTAATGATACAAACCAGAGCCAATCTGCTTTCAAGCAAAATGAAAAAAAAAAAAGTATTTCCGCTTATGATCGAAGTAGATGTGATGTATGTACTTTCTGGACAGTTCCGTGGAACGCTTCGAGGGTTATCTGCACATGTGTGGCTTTCAGTAGCGTGACATACTTACTTGGTTCCGAATATGCTTTCCATTCCTCCTAAAAGAAGTCACTTACTGCTAAACGGATCATCAGGTGCAAACACAGGAAGTCCTGTGCTTGCCTTGAACAACTCATGGATAAATAGTTAGGTTAGGAACTGGATCACACCAGCGGATGTCTTTGCTTTGCTTTGTTTTCTGGTCGATTAGACTGCGTGAAGAAAGGTGTCATAATCTTAGGGTTATGGGCCTAGGATGTGTTTCTCAGGAACTAATTCCACATGCACTTGCTCTGACAAGGCAACCTTGACACTTGTCACCCAGCAGAGTGGCTGAGTGTCAGAACTTGCTTCTGCAAGTGTATCTTATGAATGACTTTGACAAGAAAGTACCTAAGGGACATTTGCATGTCCTAACCCTTTTAAGGGATCAGTGGTACAGAAAGCAATTTCATTGTAAAATGAAGTGCATTGGAGCCCAAGAACTCCATGAACTCTTAGTAGGTTTGATATCTTGCTCTGCCACTCTCCAACCATGTGATCTGAGCCTCTTAGAATTCTAAGCTTTTACTCTGCCTTTTGGGTCCAACACATGACCTACCATATAGAGATCTAGCAGGCTTCAATAAGATATGGTGTGTTGTCTTGTGTGCATTCAGCAAATGTCAGTTTATTGTTGGTGTTGCGCATAATGAAGATGACAGTGACAACAGAAATGGTTGTGATAGTGATGGACGTGAAAATATGGATGATACAGTAAATGATGAAGGTAGTAAGTGAGGATGAGAGTGATGGCAATGACGATGATGATGGTGATTAAGGAGGTGATGATAATAGCACTGAGTATCAACCTCAGAGACCCCTCGTCAGCCAGGAAGTATCTCTGTTGGCTGGGGACTTTGGTAGAGCAGGTCCTGAATGGGAACCAAGTGAGGCAGGATCCAAGATGAATGGGTCACAGGTTTTCAGGTCGAAGCTTCTTGGGATGCTGGATGTGCCACCTTCTCTTTGGAGTAACTTCAGTCGTGCCCTCCAGCATCTCTGAGTCGCATTGTGACATCCACAAGATGGGGCTAAATCTAATTGTCATCTCCTCACACCATTTTAGAGATTAGAGAAATTGAAGTTATCTGTAACCAGCATGTAGGTTCTTAATACAAGACAACTGAATTGCATTGTTGTTTATGATAACAATTATGACGATGGTGAGACTGTGTCACACCCTGTCTGTCTCCTGGGTCCAAAAATATCACCCCCATTCGACCCATTCTGTCACATCCAAGCCACCAAGTACTTTACTGTTTTCTCTCCAGGCTACATCTCAATTATAACTCCTGATTCCCAAGACATCCATCGACATTTAATCACAGCGACCATGCTTGCTGTATTATTGCCTTCTATGGTTCGCAAGCTTCTGTCGCTCCACTACAACTGAATCCTTTCACTGTATGTGGGTGCACTATCTTTTTACAAAGTAAGCAAACTTAACTTCTGTGGAAGTGGGCATTTAGCCAGTGGTTTAGACACCCAAGTCCTACATTGGAATGCCTGGGTTTCCTTCCTGATTCTGCAATGGCTCAAATAATTGGTCTCCTGCCACCTTGTGGGAGACCTGGGTTGAGTTCCCATTCCCTGGCTGTGGCCCTAGCCCAGCCCCAGTCAGTGTAGGAATCTGGGAAGTAAACTTATAGATGAGAGCTTGCTCATTCTCTCTTTCTGCCTCTCAAATAAAATGTTTTGATATTACGTAACCCCCCCAATAGCCAACCTAATATAATAGCCAACCAAGAGAGTTATGCTGGTAAATGTCCAAACTCAGGCATCTGGAGCTGGGAAGATCTTGTTTCTTATCACTTACCAGTGGCCACTGTGTAAATGATCTAAATACTTGGTCTCAGATCAAGTCATCAGAGTGATGGGAGTGCACAGTATGGCCTGGGTCCTTGCTGTGCCGCGCTGCACTGCCTCTTCTTCTTCTTAAAATAGAATTCAAACTCTTGATCTTAGCAATCAGACCTGGGATCCGTGCCTGTTCTGCAGGCTCATCACAGGCCTACGCCTGCCACCTGCTCACACACTGCTCAGTTCCACAACCTTAATTTGGGGGTCCTGTTCCTCTCTCCCACACCGCACCCCTCACCATTTGTTCCTGTGCCTGAGACGGTCCCATCTAGTTCTTCGTACAGGTGACTGCTGCGCAGCTTGAGGTCTCACCTCAGAGAGTTTTCCATGACTGCACACCCTCCTTAATCGCAATCTCCTGCTCCCTCCCCAGCCCAACTTTTTGGTGTTTATCACAGCTGGTATTTATTTGCTTAACTTACAAGCAGTAGTTCTTGATGGGGTTGGGGGAAGGAGGGAGACCTTTTCTCCCAAGGGGACATTGGGAAATGCCTGGAGACATTTTTGGCTCTCACAAGGTAGCAGCGGGTGCTAGGGAGCCACTGGTTTCAGCTACTGGAGGGGTGGGTTGGGCATGCAGTGTGAAAACCAGGGAGCTGCTCAACGCCCTTCCGTGCACAGGGTCATCTATTTCCAAATGCCAGCAGTGTCAAGGTCAAGAGTTGAACCTTGCTGACAGTTTCTGTCTGTTAAAACTCAGTCTCCACAAAGGCCTGGTCTCCCTGCTTTGTTCTCTGCTGTCTTCCCAGCAGCAAACTCTGTGCCTAGCACTGTGCCAAGCAGGTTCTAAATGGTTAAATAAAAGCTAACAATACTGGTACCAGTAATAATAAGAAGATATTCTGCAGAGAGGAGAGTGGTAGAGAAGATGCCGCCTCTGTTCTTTCTGCTTAGCCCTCTTCTTGGCCTGAAGACAAGGAGGGTGGGGCAGACGTTCAGGTCCGATCCCTTCCTCCCTCTTCCCTGACCTTCGGAGCAGCGGTCCACTAAGTGTTGCACTTGGCGCAAGCTCCCTGCAGTCATTTGGTTAATTGGGTGAACAGGCCCTTTAGTGACACAGGCTGGATCTCCATGCCGCAGTCCATCAAAACTAATCAGTTGGCTGTGTTCCATTGCTCAGCGACTGACAGCTCTGCCAGGATGGTGCAGTGTAGTAACTTTTTTATATGGAAGAACTTGCAAACTACAGGCAGTTTCTACAAGCAGGACGCTTCTAAAAGGGAAGCGGAGGAAAGACATCCGGCATAGGTGTTGACTTCCCACGAAGAGATAATCTTGTTAGAGGCTAGCTGATTCAAAGTTTCCTCCAAAGACACTGGGGAAAGAAAATGACAAAAAAGCCATTGTGCTGCATCTTCCCTTTCCATGGGGCTTATTAAGCATTTATTGTTTCTTCTTTATGTCTAGTATTAATGTGTTATATTAGCTAGGATAGTGTGAGCTGCTATAACAAACACACCTTAAGCTCTTTAGAGGTTTAGCTCAAACTAGCTCACTCCCACAGAGTCTGATGAGGAAGTCCTGGTTGACAGGTGTTCTTTGCCAGTGGTGGCATGGAAGCCCAGGTTTCTGTCCTTATGAAGCCTCAGTGTCCATGCCACTGGGCACGAGAAGGGAAGAAAGGCCTGGGACCGAACACACAGCTTCTAGAAGCAGCAGCCAACAGTTACTTTACATGCCCTTGGCGAGTACGAAGCACACGACGAAGCCTTGCTGTAAAGGGGTCTGCTAAATGTGTCCCATCCCAGCGATCACTGGGCACCGTGCAGGGAGGATCATGGCTGTAGTGGATAGCCAGCCATTGCTGCCACACCAACACCAGGAGAGATGATTGGCAGCTCCCCTTTCTCATAGCAGGAATCCAAAGTGCAAATGAGTGAAGAACTGCTCTGGGTTCACGTCACTGGGAAGAAGCAAAGCCAGGATTTGCATGTGTGTGCTTGAGGGCGTCTGTCTTCCCTGATCTCCTTTGCTCTTCTGTCTTGCCTTTCCTCTGTTATTCCTGGGTTTCTTCCCTGGCGTTTTCAAACCTTGAACGTTGCTAAAGCATGAACATTTTATTTCTGTGTGTTTTCACCACAATTGTCCTTTTCAGCTCTAACATGATCCACACTGAATAATCTTTAACCCAGAGGAAATTTGTCTAAAGCTTGCTAGAGTTTTGCTCTCAAAGTGTGGGGAAATGCAAAGAGAAAAAGAAATGATTGAAAATAGATTTTTCTCAAAGCAAGTCTAGTATGGTCACTCCCATGTATACTAATCCCTGATGTCTGTGTATGGCTTTGAAGGAGTCCACGCTCTATGGCCCAGCCTGTAAAGACATCAGTGGCCCAGGCCACAGGCGCCTCCTTGTCTGCACTTGGACTTCACAGAGTGTCATGACCAGTGCTTGCCCCCTCACTGCAGGCTCCTTCTGCGATCCATGTCTCCCTTTGCCTGCTGGGACCCCAGGGCACAGTGCAAATCCCCCCCGAGGACAGTACCATGAGGCAGGTTTGCTGACTGACTTGTGGGTGGTGTGGCCTTTCCCCATTGGACTGAGCCCTCCTCAGGGACAGGGCAAGATTTCTTTATTTTCAGGTCTCCAGGGCCCAGCCCCTGGCCTGCTACAAAGCTGGTCATTGTTTTCTGTGAAGTATGTAAGAGGAGAAATGCAGCCTCTTTCCACGCGGTAAGATGTGCACGAGCAGCAAGGAGGTCCCCAGCCACGGGAGGTTTCAGCAGAGGAGAGAGGCGGTGACCCTGGCTGGGCTCTGCAGTGGGGGCCAGCCATATCTGAGGCAGGGCATGGCAGCTGTTTGTATGGGAGGGTGTTCAGGTTTCAGATCACTCTGGTAGAGGAGCTCCTCTCGCCCAACCTGAGCAGGCCACTGGGGCAGGGTACCCGCGTGTGCATCTCTGAACTGGGGGGAGTTTATCTGCAGCACTGGCTGCTCGCTCTCACCTCTCATGATCATGTTCTTGGCATCTTTGGAGGCGCTGGGGAGGTGGCTAAGGTCAAGTATCTGTGTTTTTATGTTGTTATATTTTTAAAATTTTTACTTACTTGAAAGGCAGAGTAAGAGCAAGAGAAAGATAAATTTCCATTTGCTTTTTCATTCTCCCAAATGCCCACAATAGTAGAGCTGAACCAGGACAAACCCAAAAACCAAAAACTTTGGCCAGATCCCCCCAGTGGGTGGCAGGGACCAAGCCCTTGAGGCATCACATACTGCTCTGTATACTGGGATGGCCAGTGCAGGTGGGCCTCCATCTTAGGTCCTCTGAAACAGGATGTGAGTGCCCTGAGCTGCGGTTCAGCCTGGCGTGCAACAGTGCCTGCCTCACAGTCGGGTTGGGTGATTGCTTTCCTTCTGTTTCTGGATGCAGGCACTGTTCTTGGCAGAGATGGAGAAGGAAGCCCTAGTGTCCTCAAATCATGGATGACACCAGGGACTTGTGCCCGACTCACTCAAGTAACCCCAGGGAGAGAGCATCCCTCCATGTGCCTTGCACAATCAAGGGCTTTTGCATGAAGGTTTGCAGGGAGCCTGCCAGAGCTTAGTTCTAAACAGTCTGGTGATTTATTGGATACCTTTGGATATTTAAGTAGTCTGCTGTATATACCAAGTGTCTGCAGTGTTTATTTTTCCCTTGCTTTAATGTGGGGGGCCTCTCACAATGCCTTGTACACCCCAGGCACTCAATAAATATGATTTATGGGAGATGTAAATAAATCCAAACCAAGACCATGTCTGCATTCGTTAATTTGTAGCTCCAGCGGCAACACCCTCTCCAAAGTTGAGAAAGAGAAAAATCCTCACCAATTTACAGAAAAAAAGGAAATGCAAAAGGCACGACACTCCGGTTCAAGTAGAAAGCCAGGAAGCTCCCAGGAGTAAAATATGAAATGCTCAATTATGTTCTCAGCTTTCGCGCGTACAGGCATCGTGACCTTGAGCCAATCATGTCACCTTCCTCCACTGTCCCGTCTGCACTAAGCACGGAGCTGAAATGGTTAAGCCACGCCATGGCACCGTTGTACAGCAGAGCAATGAGAAATGGCAGGAAACAGGACTGCGTTGAATTCGTTGAGTATCAACCGTATCTCAGGCAATTTTACCTAGAATTCCAAACTTTCCTCCCAGCATCCCTAAAGAGGATGATAGTATCGTTAGAAACACAGTTTCTGTGGTCACGCTGCCTGCGTTCAAGTCCTGGCTCCCCCTTCTTGCTGCTGTGTGATCCTAGGCAATTCGCTAGAACTTTCTGTGCCTCACAAAGTTTTGGCAAAGGGAGAGTAACAGTCAGACTGCTCCCCCGCGGGTTGGCTGCGACACACAGAGGCACTGCGTTTGTGTCATGCTGCTGAGGGCAAGGGGTAGAGCAGACATTTTATCTTCCTAGCATTTTGTTTTTGAATGAGATGGTGCTAACAGTCCCAACCAACATGCCTGAGGTTATGCTGCTCGGCCCCTGGGAGGAGGGGTGATCGGTGAGTGAGGGGTCTTCGATTTGAGCCTCATGATGCAGCTCCAATAGCCCACCCTTCTGCCTCAGTGGTCTGCTGCCTCCATGGGGACAGCCCTCTGCTGCCCATGCCTGGGAACCCAGCTCTGGGCAGCTCTGTGCTTGCCAACAGGCCCAGGGTCGCAGAGCTGTCTGTGCCCCGCCTTCCCTCTGACCCCCTTCAGTGAAAGCAAAAACTCAAGAGAAAAAGGAATCTCACCAAGGGTGGAGCTAGTTGCAAAGACTCCCCTCCATTGTGGCTTGTTGGCTTTGGGATCAGGAGCCTGGCTCAGCAGGCACCCCTGACACTGGATGTGCCCTTTGGGGAAGTTCTGACACTTCCTCCCTGCGTGGGAGATACTGCTGCCTCGTGGGAGTCCCTGTCTGCCGCTCCCCCCACCCCGCCTCTTGTGACCCTCTATGGCTGACCCCATGTTCACTGGTCACCCCAACCCCCAACCCCCTGCCCTCCCTCCTGCATCCTTCCAAGCTAAGTTGAATGCAAATACACATTTGCAATGCACATTTCAGCGTGACTGGGCTCCTCTTGTCGGTACAATCCAGTTTCACCAGCTTCCTGAAGACTGGCCCTGGCACCAGCGAGTGAGCTCTGGTGCTGGCAGGTGGGCAAGGAAGTACAAGGGGCAATGATTGGTGAGACGGCCTTCCTGTAGAGTTAGCCGTGCCCTTCAGATTCCCCAATTCAAGACTTCTTTCCCTCTGTGTCAGATGTGTTTGAGGTTATCTTTTCGTCTTCTCATTGACAGAAAACTAAGAATGTGCTGCTAACTTGCATGCTCTGCTTAGCCAGGGCCTGTACGCAGAGTGACACACAGGGGCTCCTCATGCCCCCTTCCCCACACAGGGTCTGCTCTTTGTCAAATGCACTGCCTTGGCTTTCCTGAGAGTCTTGGCATGATTTTAACAGACTCCTCAGTGTCATTTTGCACTGTGTCTTTGCTGCCCCACAAATTGATGAATTACCCCACATGTCTACACTCGCGTAACACTCTCCTTGGTCAAGATAAAGATGTTTCCAATTCCCCAGGAAGATTCCCTGAGCCCCTTCTCAGTCAATGCCTCTTAAAGGGCACCCTATGCTGGCCTCTGTCATCCACACGTTATTTGAACTGCGTGCAGATGGGGTTGATCAAACCATGGCTGCTCATTTGCTGCTAGCTCCCTCTGCACGGCTGTCTGGACACTTGAGCCATGTAACTGCCCGACTCCGTAGCCCTTCCTTTTCTATGGCTCTGCGGTTGCCCACCGCATGACCAAAATCCAGTGTATTTATTGACTTGCCACTTGACAGGCACATGACCTGTCTGTGCTCAGCTTTATGTCGCAATGGATGCTATTAACATCCATATGTGTGACTTTTGGCAGACTCTTTTTCCTCTAGGTACCTCACTGCATCAATTTGTCTCCGGGTTAGCATTAGCCCTGTGTCCCTTTCCAGGGTGTTAAGGGATTGATAGTTGCCCCCTATCAGCAGGGGATATGTTCCAGGAGCCCTAGGGAATGCCCTGACCCACAACTGAAATGGAGCCTTGTATATGCTGTGTTTCATCCTTGCTGTCAACCTTTGCAACGTTGGCACCTGGTGTCTTTGCTTACTCAGTCAGAAGTGCTCACTGGTTCACTGAAAGGGAGCAGCGGATGGCTTCTCATTGGCACCTGTGAGTTGCAAGAATCACAGTGCTTCGGGCTCCATACTAAATAAAAGAACAGAATCTTGCACAGTGGCACAGAGATCTCACATCAGTCAATCTGATGGACAAGACGATTCCCAAGGGATGAGTGGGCAGGCAGAGCACAGTGCTTGAACCTGCTGGGCCATGGGATGACCGAGGTCCCAGGTGGGTCAGAGAGGTGAGCACAGGATGTCATCAAGCTACTTAGAAGGATGTGAATCAAAGTGCCTGCAGTTTACTTCTGCCATTTCCCATCTAATATGTTTAAGCTGCCGTCGACTGGGTGTTACTCAAACTTGGTTGGAGTGCAGGGGGTTGCTTTACGTTGATGATTTTATATTTAGGACACCCTATCCCGACTGGAGCTGCCAGATAAGCTTCTAGGTGTGATGATGTCAGCAGCTCCTAGGAACATGTTGGAATCCAGCGTGATGTCAATTCTCTTTTTCTAAATCTCTTTCCATAAAGTTTTCCATTTCTAAAAGCCCATCACTGCACATCCACTTGCAGTAGGGCTTTCTGGATTTTCCCCCACCCATCACAATGTAGAGGAGGCAGACTGACAGGGTCGCCCCCGAGGTCTTGGCTTACCTTGTGGACACAGGGCTGATACACAATGTGGGGCTTTGTCACCATCTCCTTGTTTTGCTCCTCTGAATTCCCCTTGGTCTTCTAAGGACTTCTCGGTGGCAGGGAGTGTGGATGCTACATTGGAAACAAGCACATATCCATGTGTTGGGATGTAGGAACCCCTGATGCCAGAGTCTGGGTTTTGTGGAGTCACCCGATCCGTAAAAGCCCAGTGGTGCATCAGCTGTGCTGCAGGAGCCCCGCGGGGACAGTGCAGAGCAGCACCAGCGACCCCCATCCATAGCTCCCACACTTACGCTGACTCACTTCAGGCTGTTACTGACTCATCCACCTCATGCTGGGAGAGCACCTGCTGTGTCTATCTGGGGCCAGGAGACACGGAGTACGCTGAGATGCCCGCAGCACGGTGGGCTGCGGCCTCAGCAACACCTGCTGTCGGTGCTGGCACGGAACTGCTTGCGAGCCAGGTATCTGTGGCCCAGTTACTTTCCCTCTGGGCAGTGATGTAAAGTAGAAATAGCATTAGCTTCAGAAATAGATGCAGTTTCTCTTAAAGTCTGACTCGATTGCTTAGGCCAGTTATTTCATCAAATTGTGTTTCAGTTTACTTATTTGTAAAATGTGCCAGCCTCAGGAAGTTTCTGTAGGAACTCAAAAAACTCCTGTGAAAATGCTTACTGTCATGAAGTAAATACTTGATAGGTATTAGCTATCATAAATATTAGTTATCATCCTTTCTAAAGAGGTTATGATTAGAATTAAATGAGTTAACATATGCAGATAAATAAATGGAATAGCATATCAGATGTCAGTTCTGTATCAAAGAAATAATATTGCACTCAATGAATAGTAGTAAGGCTGGAACAAACAAGTATTCATATTATCTAATAATTGATTTGACAAACATTAATCAAGTACTCAGTATATATTAGGAACTCTTCTTGGTATTAGAAGTCTGACCCTGTAAAAAACAAAATGCCTGTTACAGAACCAGTGTTCTAAAAACAAGCAATACACAAATTTACAGGTACAAGGATAAATTGGGGCAGGCCTTAGAGACAGCTTCCTTCTAATCTGTTCTGGGCAGGAGCTGTTGACAGGGCAGACACTGGAAGGCAGGGCCGTGACGGGTCAGGGGCTTCCTCAGGCTCTTCTGGAACACTGAGGATGGAAGAGCAGGCAGGGAGTGCTCACAGTTCCATGTACGGTGACCTCGTGCAGTGCATGTGGGAAACCAGGTTCCAAGATTCCACTTTGCTATTTTGAAATATCTGAACCCACTTCCCATGCGGGCAGAGATTAGAGTTTGCTCTTGTTTTACAACTTCACATTGTTTCTTGCCATTGTAGGTCACTCAGGGGGGGTGGCCTTCCTCTCCAGGGTTTATGACACTCTGGAGATAAGAAATGTGGCTGGCTGTAATAGGGGAAGGGGACTTTGGAGCAGGCCTGCTGGCTAGGATTAACTCTTGCCCAGCCAGCCGCCTACACTGTGGGGAATCTGAACCAGTTCCCTCACCTCCCAGGCCAGGCCTTCTGGGCGGTTCCTGCTGGGAGGAGCAAGTTCTGTGCCTGGTCCCTTCCGGATAGGAGCTGTTTGACCCCTGACAGCATCCTCAGCACAGGGGGTTCTGGCTGTCCCCCAACACCCACGGTCCAATCCCCTCCACTTTTTTCTTCCCAACCTTTTGGATGTGACTTCAAGGTCAGGGCCTTTTCCTACAGCTTTCACCTTTTCTCCGACTCTGCCGAAAGGTAGACCCAGGCTTATTGGAGCCAGGTTTATTAAGTATTTGAATTGCTAACGAAATTATAAAAACAAAATGGCCACAGCCTTTCCTTGGCATCTTAGAGTCTGCACAAGGGAGAGGCCTTGGCACTGTGGTATAATTTGAAAATCCAGTGCTTATAGCACTCTGTTCTCAAAAATTAAGTGTATGTTGGCACCAAATTAAGCTTGAAATGGCCAGGGTATGTAGGGAGTTGGTTGAACCATAAAGTTGGATTACCTTGCTGCAAGTGTAGATGACCTTTGCCCTCATGGCACACAGCTGCAGGTGAGGGTGTTGGTAGCCCGTACTTCTACCTGAATTGAGTCCGCCAAGAAAAAATGTAATTCGCTAACATGATAAGTAAAAAATGGCAGAAGTGTATTTTAATGACTATCTTTGATTTGTGGTAAGATGGAACATCTATGCATTGAGGGGTTGACTATTTCCTAATCTGTAGCTTTTCAGTGATTTTTCATTATTTTTTTAACTGACTTATTTTATTGATGAGACTGTTGTTTAGATAGTATAGCTGTGACTTGTTTAGCATTTCCCTGTAGAAAGGGATGAAGAAAGATAATCAAGTTGGAACAGAGAAACTCTGAATTCTTAAAACACGTTGAATTAGGAAGCGTATCAGTTCCAATGGATTGCATGTTACCAGTAAGAATAGGAGAGTCTTCACTCTCACTTTTACAGATGATGAGCAAGGATCTTGTTTTCATTCACAGCCTGGGAATGGAGCATGAGAGGACTGACTGTTGGGTTAGAGAGACGCCAACAGTGATGGGAACACCTTGCATTGTGTTTTGGGATGATATCATGGAGCTGTCTATTTTGATGCTTCATGAGCTGTTTCTACATTGTGAAAGACTGAATAGGGATTTTGGAAGGTACATCTTTTCATACGATACTTTTTGTATTTTTCTTTTTGAAATTTGTGTTTATTTTCATTTTCATTTGAATGATGAAGAGACAGACCTTCTATGCGTTGATTTATTCTCCAAATGCCCTTACAGCCAGGACTGAGTCAGGAGGGACCCAAATCCAGGTCACTAATGCAGGTGGCAGCGACCCAAGCAGTTGGATGATCACAGACAGCCTCCTGGGTTGTGCCTTGGCAGAGGACTGCATCAGGGAGCCAGCATTGGAATGGGGCATCCAATACAGCCTGTGGGCATCTTAAGAGATCAATTAACAGCTATGCCACATGTCCATCCTACCTCTTGCTTTAGGAGTCCCCCTCTGAACCCAGAAGTGCTGCCGAAATTACCAGAAACCAGTGATTTAAAAATTAACTTGCATGACACTTTTATTTTTGCCTTCCATCATTTTCCTCCATGCAACTTTCTGGAAGCAAATTCTAATGCACACTCTCATTTCTCTCAAGTTCAGTGTGGTCAGACCAGACCCAGGTTAGAGCAAGCTATCTCCTGGTCATGCTTCCTTGAAGACCTCATCGCCTGAAGAAGTGGGTCACAAAGTTGGCCAACTTTGATACCTTGAACTTTGCTAGCAGAGAGGGGGAAATAAACTTTCCTTTAACCTACTGCACCCCAAAATTATTTGCCTGGTTTGGTTCCCCAGGAAGAACAAGAGTCAGAATACAGGAAGTGAAACCTGAGTTCTAAAAACATCATAAAGGAAGGGGGACAGCTTGGACAACTGGCAGTCAAGTGGTGGATAGAACTCGCAGAACAGTGTCCTTGTTTTGCCTCAGAGTTGTGGTTCGTAGGAAATGCTCACGACAGATGCATGAGGATTACAAGGATACATATGTCCTGCGTCCAGGTCTGTCCTGTGACTTAGCAGACAAGAGCATTCCAGCAAGTTCAGGGAATTCAAAGAATGAGCTTTATTGACAAAGTAAGGTAGAAAACCATGCCCGTGTGGCCCATGTTGTGGCACTGCACATTACGTCGCTGCTGGGTATTGCTCGTCTCCTATATTGACACATGAGTCCTGGCCGTTCCACTTCCAGGTTAATGACCTGCTAATGAGCATAGGAAAAGCATGGGAAGACGATCCAAATGCTTGGTCCCTGGTTACCCACTTTGGAGACCAGGATGGAGTTCTAGGCTCCTGGATTCTGCCGGGCTTAGCCCTGGCTGCTGCAGTCATTTGGGGATAAACCCATTAGTGGAAATTCATATTCTCATTCTCTCTCTCCCTCCCTCCTTTCCTCCCTCCCCCTCTGTCATTTGCCTAACAAATAAGCTATATATATATATATATATATATATTTTTTTTTTTTTTTTAAAGAAACCCAGGCATATGAAAGGGCCTTCAAAATGTTCTTGGAAAGTACATACTGTAATTTAAAAATATGCACAGACTTGAATTATTTTCATTCCATTCTCCATGAACATTTTTACATGCCCTCACACAGGCAACGCAGAGCTAAAAGTTAAATGCCTTGGCAGAGAGCTGGCTGAAGCTTAAGGCAGCAGCTTCCTGGCGTTTGGTCAGATAATGGGGTGGCTGGAGCAACTGAGAGAGGAGTTCAAAGGGTTCCATTTTAATTACAAGCCAGTGAGAGACTCTTCTTTCCAGAACCCTCCCTACCACCTGGGTTCACTTCCAAAACTTAATGGAGCTATATTGGCCAAATGAAAGACTCCCCAATCACAGTGACAACTTCCCCGCCTAACTGCAATGCGCTTTGTCTTCATGCAGTTGCTGGCTGGACTCGGGGGATTTTTAACACTGGAGAGAATTAGCTCCCTCATGCCCTCCAGTTTCATTAAGAAGTTGGCAATATATCACACTCCCTAGCCATCAGGGAGATACAAATGAAAACCATGTTGAGGTACCACCTAACTCCAGAGAGATTGGCCTGCATTCAGAACTCTACTAACAACACCTGCTGGCGTGGATGTGGGGAGAAAGGTACCCTCCTTCACTGCTGGTGGGAATGTAGGCTAATACAACCGCTATGGAAATCAGTATGGAGAATGCTTAGAAAATTGCAAACAAACCTGCCATGTGACCCAGCTATCCCGCTCCTACAAATGTACCCAAAGGAAATGAGAACTGCAATGAGAAGGGGATCGGTAATCCTATATGTACAGCAGCACAATCTATAATAGCAAAGACACGGAAACAATCCAGATTCCCGTCCAAAGAGGAGTGGTTAAAGAAGTTGTGGTACATCTACTTTGTAGATTATTATTCAGCCATTGAAAAGAATGGAATTATACCATTTCCAACTAGATGGTCCCAGTTAAAGACCATTATGCTCAGTGAAATAAGTCAATCCCCAAAGGACAAATACCGTATGTTCTCTCTAATATAAGAAAACCATCATGCAAATTTTAAGTTCAATAACCCTTTCCAAATTATTTTGCTGCATCTCATGTGTTTTGAGTTTTCTGTTTCATTCCCATTTTTTCCAAATGCTTTCTTTTGTCTCATTCATAGCTGGCTCATGGAATGCATGGTGGAATCGTTTTCTCCAAGAGGCTTTTGTGTTTTCTTTTCACCAACCATGCATTGGATATTCAGTGGTGCTTTTTTTTTTTAACGCCACAGTGCTGTAATTTTATTGTTGTTTTAACTTCATACCTGTTGTTGACTTTATTTCGTGGCTTCTCATCTAAGGGAATGTATAGTGATAGAGTAATAGAGACTACCATTCCCAGATGTGAAGATACAATGCAATATGCATTCCCATCTCCAAATCAAAGCTGGACTCCCAATGGAACCGTTGGACATATCTAGACAATGGGGTGCTGGACTGTCTGACACTGTGTGAGTAATGTGGAGGTATGCTTAAATAGCAGACTGATGGAATACTCCTTATGAAAGATTATACTATTGTAACAATATGGGGAAATCAGGGGATGGGAACTTGGAGGAGGGAGATCTCAGACTCTACAGAATTGTACCATAAAATTCAAAATAAAAATTAAAAAAAGAAGTTGGCAATACAGTAAAAATGTGGGGGGGTGTATTCTTGTCTAGTAGGACCCCACCTTCTGATATCCGGTGCCGCCCTGAGCCTATGGGGATTTGGGAATCTCCCCTTAAACGCTTGTTCTCTCTGCACAACCAAGTCGGAATTGCCTGAACTGCCTCAAGTTGTTTTTCTCTATCTGTTCACTGTTTCAGAAATAAAATCTGATTTTTTGGGGGGTGGGGGAGTGGAGCAGGGAAATGGAACTCTAATTTGCACCTGTTTGAACTTGTACGCAATGATGGAGACTTTGGCCAGACAGTGGCCTCTGGAAATAAGTGAGAGCGGTGGGGTGAGAGGAGGGGTGGGGAGGAGAAGGAGGCTCTCAGGGAGGCAATATTACGTCAGGTAGTAATCATCTCCCTAGACACTTTCTTAATGCATGGAGCAGCGATGAAAACAGTGCCTGCTATTTCACTTAATCTTCGCATCTTGGAGGAACTCTCATCCCCTTTGCACAGCAGAAGAAATTGAGGCTCCAGGGAATGCGGGGTGTTTTCTCAGGCTCTCATAGCTTAAGGAGACAGCAGGGCTAAGGTTTGCACCAAAGTGTGATTGATACATAAGGATGTTGCAGCCATCACACCGTGATTGAGAGTCCAAAGGATAGTTAACAGGCGAAAGTGACTACCGTGCCTGTGCTCCTGTGCCTGAGCCCCTTCCTTTATAAAGTGGGAATTCAGAAGGATCCTCCTCATGGACTTACTGTGCACATGAAAAAATAAAGCAACTGAGATGCTTGACAGTGCCCAAGACTTTAGCAGAGACCTCTACTGTGATTAACAACAGTGCGGCATTTGGAGGAAAAGAGGGAGAATTCGTCATGGCTGAGCATACCCTATTTCTGCCTGTATTGCTTTTGGACCCCACCCTGGTCAGAGCTGACTCGTCTACAAGCAAGGCCTGCGACTTTGTGAAATCCACAGCTCATGGTTTTATTAGTTTAAATAGTAACTCTGGGCTTGATCCATGCATGGATACAATCATCCCTGACCCAAGGAAACAGATGCAATGGAGGTGGAAGTGCTTTAAGACACAGTTATACTCTCTAATAATAAAGGCATTATACAGCAAATGTCACTGGGAGAACGGTCCAGAAAATGGGAACGTTTACAAATGATGCAGATGGCCCAAGCCTATGTACCACCAGCCCTGGTATTCTGTCAGGTGCTCTCCCTACTACCCTAAGAGGTCCCACTGCAAGCTACTCTGCAGAAAGTGAACTTTTGAAACTTTAAACTTGAGATTGCTAAAGACACTAACATTCTCCTCTCCCACACGTCAGCTCCCATTCTGCCATGGGATTGTGACATGCGGAAGCTCGGTACATACACTCCAAGGCCAGGATGCTGGAGTGCAACCCCTGAGTGCCTGTTCCAATTAGAATTACCTTGAACAAGGTATTGGGAGCCTCAGAACTAAGATGAAGCACATGACTTTGTGTCTTTCATCTGCCCCTACCTCTTTTTAAATTTCATTTATTTATTTATTTGAGAAACAGGCAAAGAGAGGGTTGGGGGGGAGCGAGGGGCGGAGGGAGGCAGGCAGGCAGGGAGATCCTATGTGCTGGTCTACTCCCCCAAAGCCCACAATGGCACAGGTTGAGCCGGGCCAATGCTAGGAGTCCAGAACTCAATCCAAACCTCCCACTAGGGTAGAGCGACCCAGTACTGGAGCCATCATTTGCTGCCTGCCAGGGTATGCCACAGCAGGAAGCTGCAGTCAGGAGCAGGGGCAAGACCCAAACCCAGGTACTCTGCTATGAAGGGTGGACACCTTAACAACTCACCAATCAACGGTCTGAGGCTCCCAAGGTGCACTGAGCCTTGTTCTCTGGATGCCTCAAGGACTGTTCATGACGTTTGCAAAATTTCTCGATTTAAAGGTCAGCAAACTATCCTATGTGCCAAATCTAGCCTTTGCCTCTCTTTGTAAAGAAAGCATTACTGGCACACAAAAATCATGCCCCTTCATTTGCACACTCTATGCCTTCCCACTAAAACTGCAAAATTGAGCAGTTGTAATAGAGCTTGAGTGTGACCCTTGAAGTCTAAAAAGTAATTTAGTGTTTGTCCCTTTACAGGAAAGCTTTTCAGGCTCTGCCCTCAAGTTTTTGTATTCTAATGCTAAACCAAACTAACTTAGCATGTAGGAAGTCTATCATAATTTCTGTTGAAATGTATAAAATGTGTCTACACCCAACAAAAACTTTCTAAATAGCTCTGCCCCAGTGGGTTCCAGAACCCACCAAAGATGCCAAACCCTAAGGAAACCCAAATGGTTTCTACACAAAAGCATTGTGTTTTCAACTAAGCTACAATATATCCTTGCATGCAGTTTAAATTTCCTCTAGATTATGTGTAATCCCTAACAGTGCAAATGCAATGTACGCGGTTGTCGTACCAAGCTGTTTCAGGATTAATGGTAACAAGAGTTTGCACATGCTCAGTATAGATACAGATTTTTTTCTTTCCCCAGCTATTTCCATTTGCGGTTGGTTAAAATCCACTCAATGTCATTCTCAGTTAGGTGTCCAGGACAGGGTAGATTTCTAAACTCTGCAATTTGGTATGGGAAGATTTAACACAGGGGAGGAATTTAAACCGGTGAGGGAAGCCTGCACATCAACTTCCTGGGATAGTGAATTAGACAAAATGTCATAAGTCAAACATGTTGAGCACTGGTGTGCCATCTTTGATGGTAAGTACTTAATGTTTGCTGCAGCCTAAGAAGCTGCAGTGTCATTTCCACCAGGGGCCACACGTTGTGGGACCAAAGAAAAGCAAACACCATGTCAAGGAAATCATGAGTCTACAAAGACACCAGATTATCTCCAAGTCTTCTGATTTCTTGAGCAAAGTTGAATTTTGTGAACTGAGAGTTGAGATTGAAATTGAACAAGTGACTGATGAAAGTTGCACATCAGTTTAGGTAGTAGAGTCAGTAGTCAGATTTTGCTTGTCAGAACTTGGGTCATGTGTCATGTCTGTTTAACCTTTCCGCTTTGCCACCTGTCCTCATTCAACATCACAGGGGAACCATGTTCACAAGGCCAAGGCAGGGCGGTGCTGCCAAGAACAGCACTTGGAAGAGTAGAATTCATTTTGCCTGGATTCGGGTGGTCTTGATTGTTTCATGTATTTGGGCTTCATTTCCCTCCACAAGCGTGGTTTGTTCTGTTTTCTGGTTCGAACTTGTTGCCTTTGATGGATAAGACAGAAGCAAATGAAGACTTGGGTCTTCCTGCCTCCTCTCTCTGTCATCTTTCAGATTGACATGTCTGCCTCCAGCCATGCGTTAATATCTTGCTTTGTTCTTCTGGTTCTTTGCAGAAGTCAAAGAGGGGTGTGTGTGTGTGTGTCTGTCCTGCAGTCAGGACTCGAGAGGCAGACTGTCTACATTCAAATCCTGCCTCTCACTTACTGAGTTCCGGGCCCTTAGCTACTGACTCTCTCTCTGCTTCCTGTGCTGTCTCTGTAAAGACAGGCGTGGCACTCCCTGAGTCCCAGGGCTGCGCTAGAGGTGCAGTGAGGAAGCAATTGAAGGCACTGTTGTCAGCAGTGTGCCTGCAGAGCCAGGAGCAGGTGCGAATGCAGCTTACGCTGGCAGAGTGGATTCCAGCCCTCTGTCTTTCCGCATCAGATTCCCCTGGTTGCTTCATTCCTGAATATATATGGCTCTTGATCAGGTTCGGTGGTAGAGCCTCAGAAAAGGTGTGTTGCCCAGAAGGTGTGCAATGATGTGGCCTTGTTTGTAAAATGGGTCTTAGCAGATGTGATGAAATGATGGCTCTCAAGATGAGATCACACTGAATTAGGGTGCAACCCAAATCCAAGTTAAGGGACTGGATAAGAGAAGGGGAGAAGACCCAGAGGGGATGTGCTGTGGAGATGGACACATAGATTGTAGGGGTGTCCCTCAAGCCAGATGGCATCATGCATCCCCAGTAACTGCCAGTAGCCTGGGGAGGCAGGGACCATTTTCCCAAGAGCCTTCAGAAGCAACATGACCTTTAGCACACCCGGTTGTGGACTTCAGCCTCCAGAGCTGTGACAGCATAGGCTGGTATTATTCTAAGCCACTGAGTCTGTGGTCATTTGTTAGGGCAAACCCAGGCCACCTTCTAAGTGGTACGGCTTCTTGTGGTTCCACCCACAGAACTGTGCATCTGGACTTTGCTGTTACTTAAGTGGGTGTTTATGTTGAAGTTCTTTAGCTTCCATTTCTTAATTTTATGGCAAAATAATAAAGCTTGCTTGCTTGCATTGCATGGTCATGACAGTAATAATCCTACAGCGGAATTAACAGCTGCTCCAGCAGTGGGCAGGCATAGTGTGTGGATGCACCTGCTCATTTGTCCTCCCAGGATTCCTGTGGAGGAGGACTAAGGCAAGCCCAGCTACAATTCACTGTGGTCCAAAGTCACATAACTGCACAATTCCTGTGTGCATGACTTAAAGCAAATCTTTTCTAGAGAACATACTCTGCCATAAGAACTGAATCTACACAGCAAGGTGACACACATGCATATATGTTTATATGTGTTCTTATTAAGAAGACACACACAACATGCGAAGTTCTGAGCATTCCTTTCTATGTTGGGATCTTGGATTTATGAATATTGGGTTTTGGTTATTTGACAGGCATGGCGACACGAAGACAGAGCTCCTATGTGTTGGTTCATCCCTCCACACAGCTGGTTGAGCCGTCACCACCGCTTCCCAGGGTCTGTATTAGCAGGAAGCTGGAGCCAGGGGCCAAAATTGGCTAAAGAACCCGAGCACCTCCGTGTGGGATGCAGGTTTCTGAATTACTGGGCCACATACCCACTCCAAGATCTGAGCCTTCTGCTGACAGTCAGTCAGCAACAACAGGTGTGTCTGCCTGCTGCTTTTTTTTTTTTTTTACTTTGTCATAGGAAACAGAGGTCAAGCCAAAGGTCATTTCCCCCCAAGGTCATGTCATTGCTACTTAACTAAGAGTTCCTTCTCCTGGGCCTATAGTTCCTGTGCTTCCTTCACCCTGTGGGAAACTCAATTGGCACAAAAAAAAAAAAAAAAAGGGTATTGCTATCAGATATCCTGGCATGAGGGCAGATGGCCTCTAGGGATAGGCATGGGCAGTGGAGAGACCCAAAAGTCCTCACTTCACCTTGGTGCCGACTGGGTGATGCAGAGAATGGCCCCCACCAGACACTTCCCTTGAGGGGACACACCGGCACCAATGCATTTCAAAACTAGGCCACTTCTATTGCTCTCTCCTTTTATCTTTGCTCACGTTTTTGCCATTGGTCTTGCAACCTCAAGTGTACTCCTTTCCATTGTTTTGATATTCTTGCTTCTTAAAAGACTGCATTGGTGATACTTTTTCATGTGGGCGGATAAAAAAACCAAAGAGGTGTCTTAAAAAATTAGAAGCAGCCTATAATACCTGTGACCTAATGCTCTCCCTACTGTGCTAGATGACCAAGGGTCCTCTGTTCTCTCTGGTTTCTCCAGTGACACCTAACTAACCTTGCTCAGCCACTTAACGTCACTGCTCACCACCTCCCCCCACCTCTGTTCCCCCAGTTGTAACTGCACCAGTCAGTTGTTAGCTCTGAACAAATCACCAATACCTAACTCCTGACCTCAGCAGAAACTAGAGCTCCTTAACTGCACCTACAGGATCCTGTGATTTGAGAGTAGGGCCCTGTCTCTCTTTTTCCTCTACACTGGCTTCTCATCTCTGGGCCATGACCAGCCATGACCTTGAGGTCTTCTTGAATGTTGCCAGAGCCATTCTGCCAAGAGAGAAGCTTGGTTGGCTCCTGCTGTGTTGATCTACATTTATTTGCACAATGCTTTGTCTGTGTCTCTCTCAGCAAACAGGAAGATGTGTTTCACTCCTCCATGTTGTTCCCAGAGCCCAGCACAGTACCTGACTCATAGGAGGTATCTGATATGTGTTTGTTCTCCTTCTTTTTATCTCCTGCAAAGAATTCCTGGGCACAACTCCCTATTTCCTTTCTCTGCCGTAAAGCCATTGCTCTCTGATATTGAGCAAAATCCACACAAAGAAACCTCCCTTTCTAAACCCAATTCCAAGTCCCTCCTTCACTTTCTACCCTGTCCCCTGGCAACCTGCACAGTGGCTGGTTTTTGAACCAACTGAGAGCCAAACACCCTGTTAGAAATGCCCAATGGTGCCATTAGACTTATAAGCAAAGACTCTCTTTCTAGCAGGACATTCAAGTTCATCTTCTCCTGGATCTAGCCTTAAACCTGCTTCTCTTTCCTGTATGTGCACCAGGTCCTGCAATTCTTTCCTGACACTGAATTTGAGGATGCCCTTGCTTCTGCTGAAATGCCTCTTCTTGCCAGCCTCCACCCACCCTGCCTAGTCCCGCTCCACAGCACATTGCTTGTTCCTTGTGAAGCAGTCACTGACTGCCCTCCTCCCCCAGCCCATGCAGGGTGGTCCCTTCTTTCTCTTCTAGAAAAAAAAAAGGCAGGCCGTGGTATTTGAGACCTGTGACTGCTGGACACCACTTGTTGTTTATCTGAAACTCAAGTGTAACCGACATCATGTGTTTGTGCTTCCTCTGTCTTCTTGCCAGCCCTGGACTGCATGAGTTCTCTTCACCCTCAGCCTCCCACTCACCCTCCAAATCTGCTCTTTAGATTTTCCTTGTGGAGAGAGCTAACAGGACAAGTCCAGAGACATGTCGTTGTTACATAGATGCCGCCACACACACAGATTGGCCCCGAAGAGCTGCTCCATAATCACCTACTAAACAAATGAACAAGGGCCTGAATAACAGCAACCAAGCACAGGAGTGAATGCTAAGAGATCAAGGTTTAGAGTTAAGCACCTGGGTTCAAATGCCACCTGCTTCATTTGCTGGACTGTGAGCTTGGGTCTGTGGCTAACCTCACTCAGCTCATCTCTGAAAGGGATGAGTCCCCTCCTGTGTGGAGTTCTTGGGAGGTTTAAATGAGGTAGTTGATGTACAAAACATTTAGCAAAGGGACTGTCAAATGCTCTATAAATGCCACCTGTTATTTATTAAGTGCCAGGCCCTTCTGGACACTTTGATAGTGTTATAGCACTTAATGCTCACAAAAACTCTATGGGATTTACGTCAAAATTTCCATTTTCCCATGAAATAGTGAAAGCTTGAGGACATTCATTATTCTGCCCACAGCCATGCTGTTAATGGAGGAGTTGGTATCCAGTGCAGTCACTGGCCCTTCTCCAAGAGATGACCTTGGGTGAGGAGTAAGAGCCAGACCTCCAGATCGATGGCAGGAGAAGCAGGGGCCTCCTCCAGGTCCTCGCAGGTGAAGCTGCCCCATGGAGCCCACAGATAAGCCTGGAAGTGCCGCTGAACTCATGGCTGGCCAGGCACCATCCGCTCCCTGTCGGGAGTCAGTACTGTGTGCCATGGCCAAACTCACAGCTGTCCTTGGGGCCAAGAGTTGCTCTCTTCCTTTGTGGGAGGCTTCCTGGGTTTGATGCTTTAGCAGAAAATGAGCAACTCTCTGTTTTACACTCAGTCCCTGAAAACTGCTCTGTGGTTTTTCCTTTGGAAAAATATAAATCAGACCAAGGTCAGTCTGCTGCAACGCTGCTTCAATGACTTCCATTGCCACTGAATGAAATTCACGCTCCACCAGGCCCTCCTGGGCCTGGGTCCTGCCTCTCCTCATACTTCACTCTGTATCTCCTTCCCCGAGACCTTGACACAGGTCTTCATTATGTCTGCTGTGTGACCCAGGATTGGTTGGACTCCATGACCTTGAACTAAGCCACAGGTTCAGAAGCAACACTGCCATTTTATCACAGAACTGCCTGGGATCTGCCTGTTCCAAGTCAATTATTATTATTATTCTGGATTCAGTTTCACTTCTACCTCTGCACACAGCTCGTCTTCAGCTGCCCTGATATGACACTCTGCCATCACTCAGCCACACTTAACCCATCCTCTAACCAGGATGACTTGATTCCACACTTCCCTGCAATCTCACCTTTCTCTCCTTCCCTGGAAAAGAGATACCAGGAAAGCAGATGGTTGCCCCGCTGCGTTCCTTCCCTAGTCTCAGTGCTCCCCACAAGGCCCTGCTGCTTACTAGTTGCCCACTAAGTAGCTAGTACAAGACTGAACACACAAATGCATGGATAAATTGATCAACAAGTGAATTCACTGTAAGAGTAATAAGGAGAAGCGTCTTGTTCCACCCCACACCTCTGCACCCACTGCACTTCTCTGACAGGCCTAGGTGTGTGTACATAGTTAGATGTGAGTATTTTCACAAGTTGCTCCTGGCGAAGAGGGCTGAGGATCAACACTAATTTAACACACTAGCTCACATCCAGCGACCCAACCTTCTGCTATATGTACATGTTTCCAACTAGTATGAGGCATTGATCCATAGAGCTTCTAAAGTTTACTTCAATTAAAAAGAGTCCCAGATAAAGATCAAATTAATTAAGTCCCACCCCCCACCACCACTTAAAGTTCATCTTAATCAGCCATTGTCTCTTTCCCCATGGCTTAGTCAGTGGCTGTGCTCCAACATGGACATGGAAGTAGGAGAAGTGGACCTCCCAAGGCAGGCACCAACCCTGGCACAGCCTGAATTCTTTGCCTGGGTCAATAGAGTGGGCGAGACACTTAGAAAATATGTTTGCTAAGGAAGGACTAACTTTTGAGAGTAAAATAAAAGTCCATGATATGGTCACATGAACGAATCTTTTGATTTTCCTAGCTGCATCAAACAGTTGTCTCTTCTGTGTCTTATTCTTGAGTTTCATGAAGTTGGGTGGTTCTGATATCTGTCAAGGTTTGGGCCAGCAGATTTGTCATGGAGATGAATCTAGAGTCTTTCTCTTCCAAATCATGGCCTTGAACTTGGTGAAGTGGGGACCTCGCCCCCAGAGCTGCTCCCTGGTACCCAGCATTGCTCTTGTCTCCAGGTCTTCACATAGCCTTCCCAGTATTGGATGGCAGCCTTTGATACCCAGGGAACAGGTGCAGACACTGTTAAGTGATATAATGTGTCACGTAGATGATTGTTAAAGGAGGCATGAAATGGACGCATCCAACAAAAATATAATGTTTAATTTACACCCTCCAGGAACCGCTGACATTGTGCCAAGGGCTGTCAGCAGTAAATCAGCCCTCAATTTAGAGAAAGCCCCAGTCCAGTAATTTCACAAACCTTCTCTGTGTAGGGTGCAGGGCTGGCCTGATGGCACCATCCTGTCCAGTTATTAGGTCTGTGGCTGCTACACATCTGCATTTTCTTGCCGGAGAATCAGTGGGGAAGGTGGACACTCTCAAAAGCTGCTACTGTATTAGGCGGGCGAGGTGGTCTTCCCTTCCCCCACAGAGCCCTTCCCGATGCACGTGACTCTGCTTGTGCTGCCAGTTTGTTCCTTGTCGAGCAGAGCCATGTGGTGCTGCCTTATAGATGCAATCCCAGCACTGGTGAACTCAGATGGGTCACCCTCATTTACCATCATCTTTCCTGCTAGTCTGGGATTCCCCCTGAAGGTCAGGACTGTGTCTGCCGCTCCCATCCCTGTAGCCCTGAAGCCCCCAACAGTGCAATTTATGTCACTTTAGAAATGCCCAAGACATAGTTGGGGGATGGATGGATGGATGGATGAATGAATGAATTCTGGGGAATACTCTGCTTATGTCTCCTCTAGACCCTGAAATGACAGTTAAAGAAATACATCAGAGTGTCCTAGTGTATGCTGGTTCGCTCAGGAAAAATAAGAGTACATGAAGGGAAATTACAGATGATAACTTCTCTAAATGGAACTGCTGGAGTCAGCTTGGAGTTGTCACAAAGAGTGGGCCATACCAGTCAAGTGGTGCCCTGAACCACATGAGCCCCTCAGGTGTGAGGAGTGTGTGGTGGTGGTGTGTACCTCCCCACCTTGGACTGTTTCTTCCAGGAGGACGGGGCAGTGGCGTGGGGTTAGCTCACTGCTGGTGTAAATCAGATCAGGAGAGGCAGGACGAGAGGGAGGAGAAAGGGAGAAACAGAAGGAAGTCAGCTGGGAGGGAGGGAGAAAGGGAGAGGAAAGCAGACAAGAGCTCTAGAACAGGTTGACCTGAGTCCTGGCTCTGTCTCCTGGTTGTAAAGTGTGCACTTCTGCATCTCTGAGTCCTAGATCCCTGCTTTAGTTGAGTCAGGTTGGTTAGCCTTCCTCAGAGGGTGAGGATGAAATGTTCGAGGTGGCTGATTTGAAGATGCTGCCCCATTGTTGGCTCTCAAAAGAAGTTGTCTTCTCTAGCCCGACCTGCTCCGCCGTAACCCAGACTGTAAGCAGGAGCAACCAACCCAGAGAAGGATGAAGTGACACATACCCTACCTGGGCCTTCTCCTGGGTTCTTTTTGCTCTGTCCCTATTGCCAGGTCCTTTGTAGTACCTGCTGTATGTTCTACAGCATCCTTGATTCCTCATTGTCCACCTGTCCCCCAGCTCCCAGTAGTGTTTCTGCTCACTTGACCCCAGTTCTTGGCTCGCAGGGGAAAATGGAAAATGACCTCACACCAGGTGGGAGTGAAGGATACCAGCTTCTGGTGGTCCTCAGCTCCCCTGCATTCTAAAACATAACTCACCAAATCAGAGAGGAAGTCACTATCCCATGTAGCAAGAGACAACTGAGGCTTGGTGATATGAAACTGACGTTCTAAACGGTGTCATTTTTGACACTTCAGCAGGTATCTGTCGGGGAGAGCCTTACCAGTGTCCTACACAGCAACTGTGTGGGCAGCTGCCTTCTCCACTTATGAGTGAACCTGACTCTGTGGAGAGATGCATCTGTAGAACGTTGCGCAATCTCAAAGTTCTCTGGAAACAGAGTGCGGTGAGCTTGTCGGTAAGATCTTCACTGTTTTGGTCATTTGCTAAGTAAGGTCACCAGCGCCTTCAAAGCAGTCTCTGCCATGAAATTGGGAATGGAAAAAGCTCACCCTAGGGTGAGTCACGTTCTGAAAGGCGCCCACGCCCTGAGGTCGAGTTGGGCTGTATTTTCACCAAAATAAATCTATGTTTTGCATATTAAGGTTACACATGTTGGTGACAACTCATGAACATGACAACCACTTCTGAAGCACAAGCAGAAGTGGATCCGCCTTGCAAATACCAGCCACAAGGGCTCTCAGGGCCCAGGTGCTCTCCTGAGGGTGACCAGCAGGACCCTCCAAGGGACGGACCAAGGTGTGCACCAGGGCTGTATTGCTGGTTCCCATGTGAACCTTCCCTGACAGCCCCTGTCTTGATCACTGAAGGTCCCACTTATTAATGGAAAGGGGTGTGGTAAACAGGAAAAAATCTGGGCTCTGGGTGTTAATTCAGCCCTTGCTAATGCCTCTCCGACTCTTACTGTCTTTCTGTGAGTATTGCCCACCTGGAGTTATAGTAGCTCCAGTGTTAACACCTAGGCTCTAGTCAGAACTAGTTGTGCAATCCAGACACACACGTTGGCTTGAAGACCTTGGGGAACCAACTTAACCAAGTCCAGCCTCAGTTTCCCCATCTGCAAAATGAGTAGGTGCAATCAAAGCATGTATTTAGTAAATGTGTGACATCTATTCACAGCTCACTGGGACATCCAGTGTTAGAAGTGGAATTATACTTACAACAAATTCTTATAACTAAAACTTTGTAATCAATATACATTGGCCTCTATTAGTATTTGTAAGTGATTTTTATAATGAGCATGGTAGTAGTCTCAACTCTTCTCCACCTACCACCAATTCCATAGTCCCCTTAGTGTCTTCATGCTTTCTTATAAGCTGTCACCTCTTGCATGTTCCACAGTCACTAGTGCATTGTTGCCTGGTCTTCCCATCAGAACATTAGCTTCATGAGGGCAAAATGCTGCTCTGCTCACTACTACAGCATCAGATCCTAAAACAGTGTCTGTCACATGGCAGATGATCAATTTATACCTACTGAGTTAGTGGATCAATGCCATTCATGTGATGGCCGACACAGAGGGCATAGCACAGCTTGCAAACCACACCCCTCTGTGTATTAATTTCTCACGCCTCGGTGCTGCAGAAACATGGGCTTGGGTCTCGCTGCCTTCCGGGAAGGCAAAGAAGTGGGTGGAGAGAGGGATGCATCACGGGGAGAACTAGTAGTGTGTCCTCTGTGCCTTTGAGTCTCCTCATTTCCCAATCTCCTGGAGATTCATGGTGTCTGTTCACATGACCATCCAGGGGAGCCAACCAGACTTGGCTCCAGCTTCTAAAGCCCTAGTAGTGGCTCTGGCTGCATCTGCCAATGAGGGATTCCTCTGAGCAGCAATGCAGGGTTGCATCATCATCATTTAGGAAAACCCATCCACTTGTTCCTATCTATTCCTCAGTCACCTCCTTCCTGGATGAAATGGGATCATTCCAGGAGAATGCATGCTCAGATTCGGTGGGAAGCCTGGCCAGGTGCCTCCAGCCACCTAGCTGAGGTCTAGCCCTCAAACATCACAGCTTGGATGTCCTGGGGGACTGTGGCATGAAGCAGAGTAGCCTATACTAAAATGACTCTGGGACAAGTGATCATTATCAGAAGAGGTACCTCCAACATGCTGGTCATAGAGAGACACAGTTACCTAGAAGTAACTGTGCAGAGCTCTGGGTTTTCTCAAACACCGTTGACCATGAGATTTGCCAGGGACTTACCAGCAGCTTCCCAGGGAACACAGGGAAGGAGGTACTCTGCCAAACAGTCACATCAGCCCTAACACTCATCTCAGTTCAAATGTGAACTGCCCACGGATCAGAATCAAAGCAGTTGGCTACTAAGAGCCACTATCTCACTGAAGCTTCCTTGTCCTGGTAGCTCCACTTATTCTTATGCTCCTGAGCCATCGCAGAAACCCTGAGAACCAGGCTCTGGGACTCAGTTTCCATCGGAACAAGCAGGAGCAGTGAGTGTGACTCACCCAGACCAAAGATCAAAGTCTTATGTCCATGTCTCCTTGACCCAAAACGGGCCATCTGTACCTCTTGCTTGGCAACATGGCCATATAACTTGGGGGTCTTCTCTTCCCTGTGGATTGTTAAATGAGATACGGTTTCCAAGAGGGGGCTTAGAGTTCTACAGCAGCATGGCTAAAAGTGGGAGTCCTCACCCAGATCGTTAGGGGAAGCTAAAAGCAATCGGCCAAGAACAGATACAGAATGAGATGATGCAAAGTATGACGGATCTTGGATCTGACTCTTGGGATCAAGGCAAGAGAACATGATGACAGTGATGGGAGATGGAGAAGGACAGTCTCAATCAACAGCTGTGGAATCGGTTCTTACTGATCTCTTTCACTATTCTCAGAAGGAGCCATGATTCCTGGGTGAGGTGGGGGTGGAGGGGCAGCAGCACAATGCCTAGTAGAATGGTCCAGTCAGTTCCCCACTTGCTAACCATTGTATTCAGTCTGCTTCAATTTGTGACGTAGGTGCCATCAGCATCCACCTTCATAAAGAAACAGAGGCTCTGGAATTTAGGCTGTGACTCAGCTCCAAACTGTTCCTCTTCTTTCCCTCACTCTGTTTTTAACTTCACCGACTTCTGTCTCCACCCTCCCTAACGCATCTCATCCCACACTGGGCAGATGGGGCCGTAAGACAGATCTCAGGCCAAACACATTAAACAGACCCTTGTGCAGCTGCGGAATAAGTAAACTTGTAAAGGTGCCTGTGTATGCGTTGGAGACAACCTGACTCATCAGATACCCTTATCTTAGATACAGGCAGTGATAAGGGAAGGTGAGCCCTCGTCCAAGGGAGGCAGGCACGAAGACAAGCCCTGCAATTAGATATCAAGGTAGCGGCTCATTGGGTTACAGAATCATCGCCCTGTTCCCTGACCTTGACAACTGAGATATTTCCTTAAGATGCTATGCCCTGTGCCCAGCAAAGGTCTCAGAGCGCGAGATTTGCAGCGCTCTGCTGTGGCTTTGGAAATGCACACAAAATAACAACTAACAATGACGTTGGAGTCGAAGGTGCTAAGGCAGAAGAAGCAACGGGGACAGTCGCTGTGACATGCTTAGGTAGAGGTTAGCAAAATCAAGGAAAATGATAGGGATGCAAGAAAGGATCAGTGTTAATGCTGCTTTACATCCACTTTCTCATTTAATGCTTGCGATGACACTTCAATGTGGGTACAATTTGCTTTGCAAATTCGTGGGTTTGCGGTTGCTTTGCCTAGGGAAGGTGTGGGGGTGTGTGGGGAGGGGTAGTGGGGGGACATCAAGTGCAGCTGGGGCAAGGACACAGGATGTCAGGTTCTACTGTGCACATGTATTTCCAATTTGTGGAGGAACTAATATTGCTTTTGTAATCATGATGGAGGAGGAGGAAGAGCTCAAGGGAGAAAGGGGTGAAACAGGATTCGGAATGTTATGGGCTGCTCAAGGTCACTCAGCCCATGGGGAGGCGGCCTTTAAGATGCCTGTGCCTCCTTGCCCAAGAGCTGCCTGCCTTGCTCCAGGGCCAGCTAAGGGCTTGGAGAGCTCAGGAGCCTTGGCCCAGATCCACAGGCCTCAGGGCAACCTTTGCTTCTCTTTGCCATCACAAAAGTTGTGCCCACTTTCAGGATGGCACAATAGCTAATGGGCCTAGACTGATTGGCATAGCAACAAAAACCAGGACAGGACAAAGAACTAAAGAGACTAAGAGAGAAAAAGCTTCCAAGTTGTGAAATTGAGCCCCTGGGGGAAAACTACACAAGTTTGTGGACTGAGCTAATTATAGGAGGTGCTGCTTGTCCCAACTGAACTGGGCTGCCTCCCATTCTTTTCCACCAATACCCCATCCGTGACCCAAGCCCCCGTGTCAACAAACAGCGCCAAGCAGTTTCCTAAATAGGGGGAAAGAAGACAAATTAGAAAAGGACACACTGCCCTCATGCAGATTTGGTCAGTCTGAGATGTCCATCTGCCTGCTCGGTCCTGGGGATTCCAACGGTTTGGTAAATTCATGTGACCCTAAAGCATCGTAGAAAAGGCTGCTTGCCACGTGCCTTTTGTTTCAAGAGAAACTGGGGTTGGAAAAGGCCAATACCAGCATGGCATTTTGGGGGTCTAAAAATGGGAGTGCCAGGCAGTTTGGAGGAAAAGAAACAGGAAAGTTGGAGCAGGATGGGCATCTCTTCGGGTACAGGTGTATGTGTTTTCTCTTGTGCTCACAGCAGCTTGGCACATCCCGAGGGCACTACATTGGAGAGAGCCTGGCCAGGGATCCACAGAGAGATGCAGCTATGGAGCCCACGAAACACCTCTGGGGCATGGCCCAGGCCGAGGGCATCGGTGTTTGAATTTGGTGCATTTGGCAGAGAAAAAAAAATTTTTTCCCCAAGTAGCAGTCAAGGTGGAAGCTGATGCTCCCAGAAGCCGCCACGCCAAAGCAGCTCGCTGAAGCAGCACAGCCCCACAGCTCAACACCTGCCAGCAGCCAGGCTCTGCCAAGAGCAACTTGGTACCAACTTCAATAATATCGCAATTCAGGATTTAAATAATGCGACGAGACTCTTTTGGAAGCCAACCAGGGACCGCTCAGGGCAGTAATTTTCCTTTTAGCAACAGGAGCAGAAAATCGACGATTTTCCCAAAGATAACACCACTCCACCCTTCTGTGGGAGAGCTGAGCACCCGAGGCAGAGGGCGGGAGATTCAGCCAAAGGAAGTGACAGCAATGGAAGGGGGCTCAGTTGGTGGCCAGGAACAGGAGAGCACTGTGCTGGCCATTGTGGAGGTGGGCACAGATGCCTTTGTGTCACTCCACCCGGTGGGGAAATGGGCCACCTCTGGGAATTCCAGATGTGGAGGCAGTATGTGACTGAGGGTGGTCATCCCAGATCCACATGCCGCTGTTCCAGGTCGGCCTGCCTTTCCACCACTGATACAGGGAGATTTCTCACGCACTTATTTTTTCCATCCAAAACAACTACTCGCAGACTCCCTCCTGCTCATTTATGATCTTTCCTTGGCTGGCTTCTGGCTGGCTTCTCCCTCCCCACTTGCAAAATGAGAACGTGGAGGCGGGTCGTGCTCTGGTTCCTACTGAGTCAGGGATTGGCCTCATATGCAAACTAGGGTGACTGAATCTCCTACAAATGACACCAAAGTGGTATGTGGCGCAGTCCCTTGAAAGGAGGGGAATGGGGAACACTCCCCAGGTTTTACTAATTCCTGATTGTGGGCATTCATCCCTTCTTTGATATTTGTCCCTGTATCCTGCCAACTGGCCATGTGATGGATAATGCCCTTTAAGCCACAGTGTAAGTTACAGTCATGTCACCAGACTATTAACCTCTGAATATTTGCATTATTAGTCAATTTCCTAAGTCCTTGGATTTAAAGCAGCCACTTAGATTTTTTATTTCCATTCTCTAAGCGTGCAGCCGAGATATGTGAATTCCCCGCAGTATAGAGATGTGGCTGAGTTTCCTCCAGGGCGGGTGGGAGCTGGGGGTGGGGGCAGGGCATCGCCTGTCTGGCTGGGAGGGAGATAAGCTAATGGCCACCTGGTAATTTACTGGCCGAGTTGCACACAGGAAGCACACTTCTAAACAAACTCCGCCTCCATTCCCTCTGTGATGACGCCAGGATGTTGTTTTCCTGTGATGCTGTCTGTATTAAAGTGGAAGCATTTTAGTTTTTGACAGGTGTCAGGAGCCTGTTTTAAATGGGAACTATATGTTTGGATAAAATGTTCGTGCACTCTGTAATGTGAAGCAATGCACAGAAATCTAGGGCAAAACAGTTTACATATAAAAAAACAACTGGAAAGCATGAGTTCTTACTTCGGTTGCTCTCTGTGAACAGAAGAGAAGTGAGGTGGGAAGAAAGCAGGGCTTTGGGGGGATACAGGTAGAGTAGCATGGGGGGAGAGGGAGAATGCCTTGAGAGAGGGGCAGGGAGAACAGCAAACCCCACAAAATGGCAAGCGTGGTAGACCTTTTCCAAGCAGCAGGGAAGCCATTACGTAACAAGGTGCTGTGAGCAGCTGGTCTGACTCCAGGCACCAGCCAGTCACGGCTGCTTGCTGAATTAGCCAAGAGACTTCTGATCACCACACCACTGTTCCCAGGGTTCCTCCTGCCTCAGTTTCCCCAGAGCTCAGATCAAAGGCCAAATTGATGCTGCTGATGCCTTTTCTGCCCATCCGTGCCCCGCCTCTGTCTGCATCCAGGGCCACATTGACACCTCATGCACTGCCTGTCACCTGGATTGTTCTCACTTCATTCCACTGCTCACACGAGGCTGTTTGTAAAATGACCCATCAATCATTAGACCCCGTGCTCCCTTGAGTGGGACTTGTGTCCTCTCGACTCCCTGCTGGGACACAGACTATCAGCATGGGCTCTCAAAGGAACCCAGATTGCGGAGTCCAGAGGGCAGAGGCTGGGGGCTGCTTCTACCACTTCCTGGCTCTGTGGTCTAGCGCAGTGAAGCGCATTGCATTGTGTTGAGGCTTCAAGGAGACGCTGGCTGCAGACAGACACCTATTCATACAAGCCCAGGCTTCGGGATCTGAGGATGCCCGCAGAGGAGAAACTTTCTGTGCAGAATAAACCGTGGCGCTGACACGTCTCATCTACGCGCCTGGGCCCGGGACTCTGAGGCAAGCACCCATCTCACCCCCACTTTCCTGCTAAGTGAGTTGAGGCTTTGAGAGACCTCCCAGAGACCCATCTCCCAGCAGCCAAGGGCTTCTCTGAAGTCCAAGGGCTTTTTGAAATGAATACCATATGTTCTTAAAAGGCTAGGTCCTCATTCAACTAGGGCCTGAGGGACCAGTGTCCCTGACCCATGGCCCAGCTGGACTGGTCATTCCAGGTGTCTTAGATGATCAATGTGCACCGAGTCAGGTCAATTCAGCCACAGTGATCAGTATTGATTGTATCGACAGCCCCATCAATTGGATCAGAAGGGCCGTGGGTCTCCAGGGACACCACAGACATGACACCGTCTGACCCTTCCTCGTGTCTTGTCAGATGTTATCACTGCTGTCAGTAAAACAAGGGAAACTGAGGCACAGGCTAGCGGTCTCATGGCAGATGGGTACTTTTAGAGGACAAGGAGATGGTTACACTTTTGCAGAGTGCAGCCCAATATTTGTGACTTAAAGGTGAGCAAGTCAGAGGCAGTGCAGGAAGTGCTCCTGCGGACTCCTCAGGGTGGCAGGAATGACTTCTTGTAAAGGTCAGGAGCTTTGTCACAATCTGGTGACCACAGGCACTGTCTCTGCGGCACAATCTAGGGCCCAGCTATTATATGGCATCTTTATGTTCGGGGTATGAAGATTTTGTCCAAGAGAAAACTGGTGTTGGCAGGCTGTGGCAGACAGACAGAAACTTCTAATTGGATCCAACTGGCATGTTTGTACCCAAGGCTACTCCGTGATTCTGTTTCGGGATGGTTTTTATCCGTGCATTTGCTCTAAGTGCATTTTTATTAGTAAAGGGTAGCACTAGATGCACCATTGTCTTTGAACAATTTTTAATCCATTTATTTTCATTTCATTTGAAAGGCACAGAGCTGAGAACCCTGTATGGTTTCCCATGTGTGTGGCAAGGACCCAAGTGTTTGAGGCATCATGAACTGCTTTCCCAGATGAGTTTTAGGGGGGGAGCTGGACCAAACACATAGGAGCCAGCCCTCAAACCAGACACTGATATAGGACAAGAGTCACCCAAGTGGCAAGCTAACCACCAGGCCAAACACCCATCCCCAGACGCCGCCATTTTCTGATTTCACTCTTCAGCATTTGGGGGGTGTGATGGAGCACGCGCTGGTTTCTTTACTTGCGGTTTCCTGAACGTGTGCTAGGATTGAACAGAAAGGTGCTGGTGTGTTCTTTCCAGCCAGGCTTGAAAGCAGGAAGTCCAGCCTGGATCTCTAGCCCCATTTCTGAGACCTGACAGCCTTCATCTCTGAAGTCAGGACTTGGAGACCCACACTCCGTCAGCAGCCAAGGGCTGTGAGTTTCTGGAAGGAGCAGGCAATGGGCAGGCCTCGTGGTCAGTTCAGCTGGGGCAGAGTGACCCGAGCTTCTGCTGCAGAACCCGCCACACTCTCCAAATTCACCACAAGCCTCTCATTTATGATTCATAAGAGGTTTGTATCTTGGCTTAAGTTGGGAGATCCACTTCCTCTCCTTGGTTCTCAAGTGGAAAAAGAGAGAGTCCGGTTGTCTGGTTCCATTTTGTAGGCAGACTCTTTGGGTGCCGTGCATGGGGTATTAGAGACGCACAACAGTTGGGAAGTGCTAATGTCTCCAGCATTCAGGACAACGTGTTGCACAAGCGGGGCTGCTTCTGATGTCCCAGGCTAGCCATTGCGTGCATTCTCTGTGACTCCTCATGACAGCCCCAGGAGGTAGCAGCTTGCACTGTCCCCGGTGGATGGAGGAAGAAAATGAGGCACTACAAGCCTGAGTGGCTTGCTCAGTGTCACAAAGTCGGCAAATGGCAGGGAGTCTGAATCCTGTTCAGGAATCCCCACCTACGTCACATATCAGAGTTTGTGATAAAGATGAAAAAGGTGAGAGCAAATATTTAGCCTTGTAGTGAACACACACAGAACACACCGTGATACCTAGGTTCAAGTCCCAGCTCAAACTCCTGACTCCTGACTCCTGACTCCAACTTTTTTCCTGCTAAAGTGACAACACCCTGAGAGGCAGCAGTGTTGGCTCCCCTAGTTGGGTTCCTGTCACCTGTGTGGGAAACTTAAGCTGAGTTCCCAGCTCTCAGTTTTGCTCAGCTATGGATGTTGCATGAATTTGAGGAGTGAACCAGTGAATGGGAGCTCTTTCTCACTGGCCACTCCTTAAATCAATCAATCGATCGATCGGTTGATTGATTCTAACTGAGCGTAATGAGGGTGGTGCTGACCAAACTGACAGCTTTTACTTTTGAATTATGTCTTGACTTACTTACAAGGCAGAAAGATAGTCACGCAGGCAGACAGATGGAGAAAGAGTTCCCATCTGCTGGCTCCACAGCACCTGAGGCAGGGCTACAGCTGCAGCTAGGAGCTAGGCACTCGAGCCAGGTCCCTGACAGGGCGGCAGGGACACAATGCGCTGACCCTCCCACTACTGTTCCCCAGGGTCTACATTCGCAGGAAGTAGAGACAGGAAACTGAGCTGGGGGTCAGACCCATGGACTCTAATATAGGACAAGGGTCTCTTAACTGCTGTGCTGAACACCGTCCTTGCACACCACTCGTGTTCAGTGAGTGCTTGCTTTGTGCTGGGAGCCAAGCCAATGGCTTTGCCCAAGGCATGTGAAGACGGTGGCCTGGAAGGCTGCAGCTGCAGACCTGCTGTGGGAATGCGATTCAGTTTTTGGAACTTTCAGCTTTGCTGTGAATCCTGCATTCCCCTTCAGTAGATTCTTTGCTCCCCAGGTCAGTTTCCATTACTGGCAACCAGAATGCCGTCTGCTAAAGCTCACATTCAAAGTGACATCTTTTCCCCAAGCACCACATCGTACCTGATTCCTCCATCAACCCTCTGGTGTGCCAGAGTGACCTCCACTAGCCAGTTGTAGTGCAGCGTTGCTGCTGCCCGTCTCCCTGCCGTGACCTCTGGAGGCCTCACAGCTCCCTTCCCAGTTAGCTTTCACACAGCTGGCCTCAGAGAACACCACTCCCCTTCCGCTGCATGCTCTCATGAGCCTGAGTGAGGAAAAGCACCCAGAACTTTGGTCCTCATCTGTTTCAGCAGCAGGCAGGAGCTGGAGCTGCGAGCCGTCGCCCCTACACTCTCAGTCTGCCTTTGATGAACACTTGCAAGAGCTCGGTGACCGGCGGTTGCAGTGTGGCCGCCATGGGCCTGGCGGGAGCTGTCAGGGGCTTATTCATTGCCGAGCCCCAGCTCTGGGCACAGTCGGCCTGCCCCTGCTGACTCTCGCTCCCCTGTGAGCTTCTGCGGGACCAGCTCCCGGCCTGTTGCTATGACCTTGTTTCTGTGGATACTCGAACACAAGCCAAAATGGATATTAGCTGTAATTACTCATTCCACACGGTTCTGGAGGCTGCTCTTTGTACAGAGCAGGGACCCTTCACTGTCCACATTGCTTCAATTACTGAACATTGTGCCGTCCATTCGGAATCAGCACTCCTTTATGAGCTGAAGGTTCCAGAAGCTCTCTAACTATTGTTCAGTGGCCAAGTGCAGTCTGAGCAGCTGCACTGCAGCACCATTCCTGTGACTTTTGATCTGTCATAGAAAGACACAGGGGGGAGAAAAAAGCCACAACCCACATTTATTAACTTTGGTTTGGTTTTCCTGTCCAAAGGTGTGAGAGCCACAGAAGGAACCATGGGGTCCCCCAGCTCATCAGTGACACTTGTACTCCGAGTTAAAACACATCTGACCGAAGAAGAGTGCCTTCCCAACTTCGGTAGTGATTAATCTCTCTGGCTCTGGACCTCAGATTCCCCAGGCACTGGTTTTCATAAATCCAAACGTAGAAAACCCCATTCTTTTCCTCCCCCTCACAGACTTCTCTCTTGTGACCTTTGTCCCCTGCTTGCAGAATCAAATAGGCTACACCAAAAAAAAAAAAAAAAAAGAAAGAAAGAAAAAGAAACACAAATTCATGGCTAACTCGAGCCTTTCCAGCGGTCACATGGAAAAGAGAGGTCAGATTTGGATTTTTTTTTTTTCCGAGCCTCTGGCATGAAACATTACAAACAAAAGCGTCACCACTGCCCAGGACACAGTCATAGGAGACAATATCGCCCAGTGTCTGAGTGATACTGCTGCGACGCCTTCCAGGATCCGTGCTTCTCACTGGAGAGGGGGCGGGAAGCCATGCGCCTGGCTGACAGTGATGCCTGCAAGGACATTCCGCCAGGGTACGGCGGGTCACAACCAAAGATTGCTCCCCAGTGGGCTGGACCACAGTCACACTGTCAGGTAAACACAGAAATATTCTGTCTTCGCCTGCCAAGCTTTGTCAAGGATCTGTGTTTGTTATTGCATCTGGGGTCCCACAAGGTTCCCACCCATATTTCTCTATAAAGGAAATGTAAACCATATGCTTCTGCCTTATTGCCATGCAACGCATCCAAGTGCTGCCGGGGCCGGGGGAGCTCCTCCGCAGTGGCAGCGTGGCAGCCCCTTCCCTCTCGGTTTGCCCACTTTGGGATCGGACTTTCTGGCGTGGATCCAGAAGTTTCCGATGGATCTGAAATGTGAAGAAGTGGGTTGTGATGCTCTGACTCACATTGGGTTTGAATGTTCAGTAAACGCTGGTTCGTGGCAGTAGACAGATGTCCTCAGTGTGACACCTGACTGTGGCACACTCTTGCACGTGCTCCAGAATCCTCTGCAGCACGGGGATTCCAGAAGTGTTATGGATCAGATGGTATCGCGGTGTTCCGTGCCTGTGAGAGGGATGTTTTGAGCGGCCTTCAAGGCATGGAGTTTGACCCACATCTTCTGGAGGGAGTCGATGCTAAGCATAAGGCAGCTCCCAAATGAAGGGACAAGTAACAGACCCCTGCCAGCAGGGAGCACTCTGCCAAGTGCGGCTTAGTGATATCAAGAACCCAGTGCTTCCCAATGCACACGTTCTTTGAAGAAGTAAGCTGCGCCTTTAACTTCCCACCGTAATCCCACGCCAGGCTCGGAAGCTATCTTAAGCCCCGCTATTTATCCGCCTGGTGAGGCACAACAGTTACTTATTAAAAACATATCTATCATGGTTAATGACTTGATTTTTTCCCTTTAATACAGTACAATGACAGGTGTAAAGGGAAGATTAGAGTCAGCTGCTAGTGCAATATGCTTCCTGGTCTAAGACGTCTAGAACATCAGCCTTTCTCTGTGGTGCCTGGGGTGGGGGGAGCCGGGGGGCGCTGGCAGGCACTTTCTGCTTCTCTCTCTCACACACACACAGATTACACGCTTGTGTTGGATGGAAAATCATGCCATTTGCAGTTTCAGATGAAAGCATGTTTGAGTGCATATGGAAAGTACCATTAGGAGCGACTCGGAGAGCCGAGTAAAATGGGTCATTAGGCTTTTGTTTGTTGGAGAGTGTCTCCCATCTGACAGCACCGAATGGTATCACTTTTAGCAGCTTATGTTCCCAGTTACATTAAACAGACAAACAGATTGACTCTTTTGCATTTCTCATTTGACAACAGCTTGTCTTCATTTGCTGCACACTGGTGGCAATGCTGAAAGCATGGTGCAGACTGTAGCCGAGGTCCTGGTTTTGAATAACAGCAGATGCCAACATTTAACTTCAAAATCAATCAAGTCTTTTTCCTGAGTATGGATAAAAGGTCTAGTAGCGCGCCTGCAGGGGGATTTCTGCTGTTTCCAGCGGAAAACAGAGGAGCCTCATTCATTACCAAAGTTTCTGCAAGGAATCGCAAATGTGGGACTGCGGGGAGAGAGGTCATGCGTGCACCTGCGATGGGGAAGTGCTTCCGAATACCTGATGTGTGTGACTGCTGGACCATTTGATTGGATTCAGGTACACGGTATCAAAATGCAGCAGGAGAAAACAGTTTCACACTGGCCACTCTTCCCAGTAGCCTGTGGTTGGTTAGCTTTCCCCAAGTTTGAGTCTACAGGCCATTCGAAACTGTGGCATCCTCACCTGTTTAAAGTCAAGCAAAACGCACTCTCCTGTCTTCCTGTTTGCATTCACCAGCCCCCAGCTGCTGCTGAGCTCTCTACTGCACGGAGTACCTGTCACTCCCAGTGCATCAGTGCCCAAGTGGCATGCTTCCCGGATGATGTGCACTCCTCAATCCAGCTTGAAGTAGATGTCACGGTCCAGTGTCCAGGAGGGGTGAAGTCCATGTCCCAGAGTCTGCAGGGTCCCAGAGGCAGTAGACATTCAAACCCGCAAAGCCCAAGGACTTGCTACTTCTGGGTGCCCAAAGCCTCCAGGAGTGTGACCTTTCCCCAGGCACCTGGGAAGACCAGGGCCAACCAAGGAGGCCCATCAGCCCGTGTGGGCCCGCCTCTCCAGAGCAGCAGAAGGTGCCAAGCTGGGTCCTACCCCAGGCTTACTCTGCCCTCCCCAGGGCCTCCCCTCTGTTGAGCTATCTTTTTCTAGGGATCTATTTGTGACTATCTCCCCCCCCCCCATTTTCTTGTTCCCTGCTGTACACTCCCCTCCCCTCTGCCTTGCCTTTCTTTGTTCAACCCATCATGTGTTGATCCAGAGGAAGCCCAAATATTAGCATTTAGCAAAACTTGAGCAGATCCTTTGGCTTATTTTTTTTAAAGTAAACTTGTGGTTGATCTGTTATGCAATAAACTTTTAAATCATCTCTTCAAGACAAACAAAAAATGACCCAAACACATTTCATGTTTGTTCTTATGTTCTTTTTCCTTCTAAAAAATTAAGGAATTGGGGTTTGTTATTGTTCTGATTTTTTTTTTCCTGAATCACCTAGGGAGCTCACAAAAATCCTGGGATAATCTCTAGATTTGAGCTGAGGTTGTCCAAGAGTTAAGTCATAAACACACAGTTAGCAGTCAGTGAGCACTGTCTGTTTTTAGATTTTTATCTGGCTAGGACAGTCACTAGTTGTTTCGGCTGCTACAATTCAAATGATAACTGGCTTTTATTGGTAGTTGAATCTTCCGTGATGAAACATTTTTGAAACATGTCCTTCATGTCAGACACCACCCTGTGGACTGGCAAAGAAGCCAGGGGCATTACACATCACTTATGCCCCCTTCCCTACACGATGGTCTAGGCCCACAGACAAGAGAGTTCTAAGAAGTGGGACAAGCCATGTTGGGTGGACAATGGATTTTCTGAATCCCTGGTTTCCAGAAACTAGGATTTTAAGGTATAAGAGCTGGCTCGGGACTGCAGTGGCTTAGCATGAAACAAAAAGGATAGTTTTTTCAAAGTCATATTCTGGGGCAAGTGTTTGAACTAGCAATTAAGACATTAGCCAGGATGACTGCTTCCTGTGTTTTAGTACCTAGGCTGGCTCTTTAGCTATAAGTCCTGATTCCAGCTTCAAGCTAAGCTGGACCTGGGAGGTAGCAGATGATGTTGGCTTCTGGTGCTGGGTTCCTAAGACCTGTGTGTAAAACCCAGGCTGAGTACCTAGCTCCTGGCTTTGGCCTGGCACCTACTAGCCATCTGGGAGTGGACAGGGGGAGGTGGATGGGAGCTCTGTCTTTTAAATAAATAAATTTAAAGTCATATATGGCATCCACAAAAGAGAGGGGGAAAAGAGAGGAAGCCAGCAACTTTGACCGTGCGATCGGAACCTTCTCTGGAGTCCAGAAGCAAGAAGCAGTGCGTAAGAATGAGCAAGGCCAAGAACCTTTGAGTGGCCAAGTCACTGGCTGTGCAGTGCAGGCCTCAAAGTGGTTCTGAAATGCTCAGGACGTCCACTTGTGGTGTTGACCAGAATGAACTCTAAAAAGCCACCCACTAATTGCTTTCCCCTCTCTTCTTCAACCTCCTCCTTCCTTGGCCACCCCCTCCTCCCCTTGCTTTGTGCTCGGGGCCCCTGGCATTTAGGACTTTTGTTGTCTTAATAGAGGCTGAACCTGCTTAGGGCCTGGAGTTTGCCATTTTAATTCAACAGCAGAAGAGAGGTTTTTTTTTTCTTTTTCTTCTTCTTTGTTTGTTTTTCTTTTCCCTCTTTCTTCTTCTAAGCCTGGCAGACAATGCATTTGCCGGGCAGAAGCTAGGGGCTCTGCAGGCTCCTGGCTCCTGAACAAAACCCGCATTAATGGGAGGTGGGATTTCCTGGTCACAGCTTTTAGCCAAAGGGCAAAGGTCACCCATTAACCAGCATCCAGTCTAAACAGGGCTGTGTAAAATGACAGAGAGGGGAGGGAGAAAAAGGAGAAAAAAGTCAAATATTTGCTTGTCATTCTCAAGTTAGCAGCAGGACTTGTTGCTCGCCTAGAGTGGAGGGGCCCACCATCTCCAGTGCTGCCCAGGAAGAGTATTCTGAAGGGGGGATGGTCTGCCCTGCAGCCATAGTCAGTGTTGCTGGCAGGGGCACCATAATCTCTACCCTCTCCACCTGCCTTCAAAGCCCTGGCTCTGGGGGACTCCCCTGATCATTTCCAGAACAGAAGCAGAAGCTGGCCGGTGACAATAGACTTTCCATTGCCGCATCTAACCTCTGAGGGGTCCCCAGAGAGCTCTCCAAAGCCAGTGGGCCCTGACAGGCATGTGTGCCAGCTTTTGTTTCAGGCTCTCCAGCCCCCCACCCCTCAAGTCCAGCCTCCACGACCCTTTGTGTATCCCTAACATTCTGGGCTCTGGGCAGCCTCGGGGTCTGTTCTTTTCCTAAGGAGAGACTTCCCTGCATTTGTATGTGGGCTTCTTCTTGGCATTCACTCCTTGCCTTTCTGTCCACAGCTTCCTGACCCAGACCCAAGCAAGAGCTGGGCATGCGCACCTGCCAAAGCTCAGTCTCCTGCTCCCCTATCCGTTGCAGCTGGCTTTCTTGGGAAATACACAGATCTGGGATTCCACCCTGGCATTAGAGAAATGAAACCCCTGGGAAGAATGTGCTAGACCCCTCAGGCCTCACTACAGGGGCTGCCTCTGTAACTCCTAGCATGAAGAAGGACAGAACAGACCTCTGCTTTCTGCAGGCAGCTGGACCCCTGGGACCCAAGACTGATTGGCTGGACCCCAGCAGCAGCCCCTTTCTCCCAGTTGGCAGGAAGCTTGTCTTATCCTGAGGCAGAAGTCTCCATGGGCACAGGGATGCTTGAATGTTTTAAGGACACTAGGTTGTCAGCTGTTAGCTAACACCAGGTGTCTCACCTTGCAGGGACACTTGGTCCTGGGTTTCCTTCTCTGCCATCCGTGTCTTAAGCTGTGTACATGTTTGAGCACAGAGCTGTGCATTTTCCACTCTGCACTGATCCCTGCCTGTTCTACCATCAAGACCTCAACTGCTTCTCAGAATCTTCTTGAGAAGCTTTCAAATCTTGTAAGCCTGTGGGGATGGGTGCTCACTGACCACTGTGTCTCTGTCTCATTGCCTTGGAGTCTCACAAACTTGACAACAGAGTCTGTGTTGCTTTCCTGGGTACAGTAGGGATGCTGAAGATCAGAGTTTCTCAAGAGGTCGCCCAAAGCACCACCACTGCCAAATGTGGCTGTCTTGGGGTTCTACTGCATTGTCTGTGGTCCAGCTTTCTTATAGGACTGTGGTAGTCTCCACAGCATGGGCAGTGCCTTGTTCACCTCCGTTTTCCCACCAGCAGTGCATGCTCACGGTAGATGCAGCAAATGCTGACTCAGATCTTGAGCGTAATCTTCCACCATGACTTGGCTCTATTCCTTGGATGGAACCTCTGATGCTACTTTCACGGTTTTCAAGTATAATTGCCAAGAAAAACCACTCCAATGTAGTTTTTCATGTTGTCTTGGATCCCCCTGGCTACTCTACAATATTATGATGGCCTTGAGCTACACTATGGAGTGAGAGCTCATGACATAAATGCTAACACGATACAGACCACATCCGCACAAATATTATCCCGGAAAGTGACTGGTTGAGAGTGAGAAGTGGCTGTCAAAAGCAGAACTCTCCGCCAGACACAGGGGCACAGGCATGCAGCACTGAGCACACTGCACAAGGTGCGCAGCCCCAGCCAGCGAGGGGGGAATCTGTGCTGCAGGGGGCTTTTGCCATTTCTCTACCCGTACAAGGGAGAGCCCAGTCGGCAGGCCATCTAGAGCAGACAGATTCCATACTTGGAAAGTCACAGAAGCAAAATCTGGAACCCTCTCTGGAGCCTTGGACTGCAGGGGAAATGATAGGAAGGCCTGGAGGGAAAAGTAGACAGAAGGTTTCCATTCATCTGAGTATTAGCCAGTTATGGTCAGCCCTGGGTCCTGCGGTTTCTGCTGCCCTTGACCCTCAGGGCAGGTGAAAAACTAGACTAAGGCCATAATTTGGTCAAAAGACTTAAATGAGTGGGAAAGTTCAAAACAAAAAAAAAAAAACATGAATTGATGAAACATAGCCTAAGTCTTTGTAGTTCAGAGTTTTCATCGACTGATGTTTACTTCCCATAGAAGACTTCGAAGCGTGTGCTGCCTTCTTGAACCCTTGTTTTCCTGAGCAGGTTCATGAACTGAATGATCTTTGCTAGGGGCTTACCTGTTCCACAGTGATGCTCTAAGAAAGAGTTTGCCATTTTTCCATTTTACAAATGAGACTGGGAATAATAAATAAGGCTAAAATCAGTCCTTGACTTACTTCACTTGACAGTTCCATGGCCATCAGCTGACTCGGGGGGCTTACTCAGCCCATTGAGGGGCAGGGGTGGGTTTCTCAGGCAACAGACCCAGGTTTCTGGTATACAGACCCAGAGAACTGAGGGGTTGGCCATAGGGCACAGAGCACAGCGAGACCACAACACAGATATTGCTTGCTTTTGTCTTAAGACCTTAACTGTGAAGGGGGGAATGCTGAGAGTACCCTTCCCTCCTCCCCTGCTCGTAACACAGTCACCCCTAAAAGGAAAAATTAAAGAGGGAAAAATAGTTTGTGGAACACTTAGAACCGTGCCTGTCTCCCCAAAAGAAACCCCCAGTAAACTGTTTCATCACTATCTAGTGTAATCCCTGCTGGAAAACACCTTCCCTGTGCAAAACCTGTCTCTGTGTGGGAAAGCCCCTGGAAGCTTTGATTGAAAACACAGCACGGCATGTGGACTGACACGCTCTCGGACTGGAGTCAACCATCTAAGCCAGTGGTTTTATTTAGTTTTTAATCACAAAGGTATTTATCCTCCTCCAAAAGGTCATTGAAACTTATTTGTGTAGTATCGGCTCCTAGCATTATTAAGAATCTGATTCAACCTACTGTTGAGGGCTTTAGACCCTGCTTGAAGAGGCAACCATAGGATCATTGCATAAATGTGGCAGTTGATAGAAAGGTGAGGGTCTAGCCTCCTTTGTCTTCTGTGTCACGTCTTGGACACAGAGAAACACTTGATTCTTGAAAGCGATTGCTGACATGTTGTTGTGGTTTGGTTGTGCTTTTGCCACTGGCTGGGTCAGATTCGCTTGCTACTCGGGAAAGTTGGCCCCATGAAGCAAGCATAGACTTTGGAGTCAGATAAACTTGTGTCTGAGTCCTCCTCTTTGTTTTATCAGTCCGATAATGGTGAGTTCCCTAAGCTCTCTGAGACTAACTTCCTCTGGTAACTGTTAAGGGTATTTACCTAAAGCATTGCGGCAGGTACTGAGTAAGATACTACTTCTTGATAACATTACATCTACTTAAATACTCCCCAGCATTGCAAAATAGCATTGCTGATTCCCAAGAGATCATTTTCCTTCGCCTTTTCCTAGTTCCTGGTGGTTGCCATCGATGTTTTGGCTCATAGCTGCATTGCGTCCATCTGTTTACCTTCACTTGGTTTCCCTGTGTGTCTGCATTCCCGTGGCTCTCTTAAAATTGTATTAAGGGGCCACTCTGATCAGACGTGCCTTCTTAGGCACTCGTGGTATCAGCAAAGACTCTAATTCCAAGTAAGGTCGCATACACAGGTACTGCCTTTTTGGGGACCCAGTTCAACCCACAGCACTCCCTCTGGCTTTTTTTCTGCAAAGCTTCATATTCTAGTACCTTCCTTGTAAAGGATAAGCATGTCCTGAGAGTACATTTACCTTTGAGATCTCATCTTTCCCTTTGGAGCTTCAGATTTCTCAGCTGTTCCAAAAGGGGATGATGCTACCTGCAGAACTGAGCCAGACCAGACAGCTGTACCCTTCACATCACTGCAAGGACCCATGTGTTTTCACATCTGCAATTCTCTGCATCCCATGAGGGCTGGGACGACCCCCCCCCCCTTGTTCCCAGTATGTCAACATTTAGTGCCTAGCACCAAGTGATACTAATGCTTTTGAATGGATAAATACAACCCAATGGTAGCGCTGAAGACTTCAACAGCTCATGAGCAGCTGGGTAGCAGGGCACTCATTCCCGTGAAGTGACTTTGGCCGAGTGGCCTCCTGCCTTGGGTCAGAGGAGTCAGGAAAAGAGCACTCACCCCCAGCAGCTAGGTGCAGAGGGGAAATTAAATATGGGACATAAATTACAAAGGCGTGAGGGGAGCTGGGAAGGAGCAAGGTAAGGTTGCAGCGGAGGGCCTGACCATGAAGAGCAGGCTGTCTGTCCCAGGGAAACGGCTCTTCAGGGAGCAGTAAAAACCCCTGGCTCCTCCTTTCTCTCACTCACCTACACCTTCCTTGCTTCCCAGTACCTGCATTGTCCAGCCCCTGCTGGAAGTTGACTGGCAAGGGATTGGTGGGGGTGGGGAGTGTTAGAAATGTCATTCAGAGCGGTGGGTTCCCTGCCACAGGGAGCAAGGGAGTAGAGGGCTGGAAAAGGATCTTACAGCTGTGTGAGACTGCCCCATTGCCCACGTGGGCGTGCCCATGAACTGGGCTGTGGCTCTTCCTCAAGGTTCCACAGAAGACGTGCCTGCACTGAGTATAGTGGACGATCTTTGGCGGTTCTTTCCGGTGGCCCTCCATTGTCATGGTATACGTATCATATCGGGGGGTGAGGAGGACACAGGGAGAAACTGGGACTTTCAACCCTGCCCCTCCCTCAGACTCTCCCCCATCACACACAGTCCTGTTTAGGCCACCTTCGGGCTGGGACTAGGAATCTGCATTTTCAGCAGAGCCTGCCCCTTCTTGGAGAACCAGCCTCAGCAATGCCAATACAGTTGATGAAACGTCAACAATTTGCTAAACACTAAGTTCTCCCCAGGAGTTGGACGCGATTCTAGATTCCTAAGGAAGGAGTGAGGCACCTGTGCAAGCTGTTACACAGTGCCTCAAAGCATGCCTGTTTGTGCAAGCAGCCAACAGGACGATCTGCTCTTTAGAAAACCCTGCTGCCCAGTTCTGGGCCAAGAATTCCTCTGTTTTACCCTGCATTGAAGAAATTGTGCCCTCGTACATGGCGGTGAAACCCACAGGCTCCTGAGCCAGCTGCCCTTGCTGGTTAGATGTGGCCTCTCAGACCTCTCTTACCTGCTTTTCTCCAAAGGTTATTGACAAAGGAAAAGGTTTCCGCATCCCAGGCACTGACTGCCTAACCCAGTATCTGGTGCCGGAGGAAGGCAGTAGCACATGGAGCCCTGATGGTTTCAGGGAAATGAATGTGGAAAGGTGGCCCACAACCTTATCAGTTGGCACACTCTGCCCTCTGTTCCAAGCCACCACAGGACGACTCTGTTGTCTGATGGAAGTGGTCTCCCTCTCCACAGAGTCTGAGACTTAGGATTGTAAGAGGCCTAGGGGCCTGCCTCTCACTCCTGCATGAGGGAGCAGTCTGCCTACCTGCTGGGCACCTGGAGTCCAGCACTGCCTCTATCTTGTCCAGGCTGCGACACCTTGGAAGAACAACTAGGCTGCCCCAAGCCTCAGTCTCACACCCCTGAAACAGGTACCAGGTGCCCCCATCAGTGTACTGATTTTATGGAAGTTGCATGTAAACCTAGTGTTATGGCACAGAATGGCACAGCAAGTTAAAACTTCCCTGGCAGTGCCAGCCTTCTCTTTGAGATCACTGGTTGGAGTTCCAGGTGCTCTGCTTCCCACCAGGCTTCCTGACAGTGCACCTGGAAAAGCAATGGAGGATGGCCCAAGTGTCTGGGCATGCGCCACCCAGAGGAGAGATCAAGAGGGAATTCCTGGCTCCTGACTTCAGCCTGGCCAGTCTAACCAGTTGCCATCTTTTGGAGAGTGAACCAATGGATGGAAGCTCATTTGCTCTCTCTGTCTCTCTTTCTCCACCCTACCCCCACCCCCCCGCCCAGCCTTCATTTTCTGTCACTCTGCCTTTCAAATAAACTGATCGATTTTTTTAAATAATAAAGGGAAATCCCCTGGGAAGCGTCTTGTCTGATACAGCCACGCCTTACATCAGGCAGAGATGCTGGCCCAAACAACTTGCTATTGTATCTTAACATTCATAGGCAGTATGACAGGGTGGCTCCACTTTGCCCCGGGGTGTGTGGGACTAACTTGGGATGGCTGCAGTGGGGGCTAGGGACCGCAGAGAGTGACAGCCTCGCTCACTCACTCTCTGACGCTCTCCACGTGTGCTTCCCATGCTTGGGCTTCCTGCAAGCATGGCAGCTGGTGGATTTTAAGGCGCAGACATCGTATGTGACATTAGTTAAGGTCTCCAAGAGAAAGGAAACAGATTGTCATAAAATAACAAGCCTGCTATTGCCTTGCCATTGTCACAAAACCATGAATCATAAAAGGTCTACCCAAGGCCCAGATGAGGGGCATGGTGAGGGGGGGCCCATTTGGCTGATCAAAGCATCGAAGGATTTGTGGCTGTCTTTGGTTATTGCTTCTTTGGCTTCCCCCTCCCTCAACTTCCTTGTGCCCTCAGATGGGTCCTTCCCTTTGCCTTTGGATAAGAATGGAATAATTATGGTGTAAAAGCTCTCCCCACCCCCATGAACTGAAAGGGACTTTTCTGGAATAAGGGGGCTGGAACTCATGGAATGTTGTTTGTGGAAGAGTTGGTATTGTTGATGCAAGCGTTTGTCTTTGTTGGTGAGGCTAGGCTTCAACACCCGGTCTTGTCCCTGATAGTAAGCAAACCCAAGAACATCTGATCCCAGCATGCTTAGAAGCTCTGGCTGTAATTACTTGTAGGTCATGGCGGGACTCACTCGGGGTTTGGGGTTCAGGAGAAAGCAGTTGGCGGCCTGCCACAGCACTCACAATGGGACAAGGTCTTCACTGCCAGCTGCTGGTCCTCAAGCCTCCAGCCTGGATTCTATCAGCTGCATCCGCCCCAGTACCGGCCTCACCAGGAAGGGGCTGCTGTGCAGCGAGGCCCTCTCAAGGCTGAGGACGAGCCCACAGCTCAGCAGCTGGGCCGGGAGCTTGGCAGGTGTCTGACAGCCTGCTGCAATCCTGCATAACAGGAAGTGAAAGAGAACACCATATCCAATTGAAACTGCAGCGGAATATGGGCTGTAATGCTTAATTAACCACCCTCAGTCAGTTCACAGATTTCTGTTGTTGCCAAAGGCGGGGCGGGGGGACGGAAAGCAGAGTATGTGGAGGACAATAAAGCCGTTTCTGGAATGTTCGCTTGTGTTCATGCCCCCTGTGCTCTTATTTAGTAGCCTGCTGACAAGTCACACAGGGAATGTTCACTTTTGACTTCGGGGTTTTAATGGGTTTCCAAAGTGTTTTTTGAGGGGTGTGTGTGCGTGTGTGTGTGTGTGTGCGTGCGCGCATGCGCCAGGAAGTCAACTCTGTGCCATCCTCTGAGATTCTATCAATGTACAAGTGGGAAGAGAGTTGTGGGAATGTGTGTGGGTTTTATCTCCAAGAAGACATTTGCACAACTGCACGGATTGTCATGCCATGGGTTTGTGGGTGTAACAGGACGTGTGTGTGGGCCCTCACTGCTGTGGGACAGGTGTGTGGCTCCAGGCAAGCTACCCATCTATGGGAGGGCAAGTTGTGTCTGCCTGAGTAGATATTTCAACAGATATATCTTTACTTGTGTAGGTCTAGAGGGCTGCATGAGATTTTGCATGGGATTAGGAGTATTCTTGTCATGTGTGTCTATCAGGTTACTTCAAAAAGTTCACACACAGTGGAAGTGAAAGTTGATTTGTATAAAAAATTTAAATCCATGCATGTTTGTGTAGGTGCTCACAAAGAGAACAGTTTGGCAGACATATTTATAGGTCAAGTTGAGAAGTAATCTACTATTGCAAAACTTAATAGAAACCTACTAAGTAGTTGGTAAGGAGTTAGCAATTTGATGCTCTCTGCCACGTGGTAATGGGGTGTCTTTAAAAGCTAGCATCCACAACTTCCTTCTCTGGTCAGGGGCCGGTGAGAGAGAGAACTGCCCCCAGGGAGGTTTGGTAGGTCTTCTAGTTTGCCCTTGGCATGAGCACCTTGTCTTTGAAAGCAAACTTGCTTGTTCTTCTGGACTTCTAGGGGAAAGGGAACCTTAGGACATCATAAATTCTGAGGAACACTCGTGGCTGGTGGCATCACTTGCAATGCTTTGCGGTACTGATCTTTACTGGGTAGGAGCTGAGCTGACCACGTCTCTGGAGCTGATCTCTGAAGTGACTGGCAGGTGGTAGAGCCAGAACTTGAACGTATGCTGGACTTCAGCCCCCCAGACTCTCCTGTTTCATGTCCCTAAATAAGGGGGCATAGAAAGCAACCCTTTGGCTCAGCCAGTCGGCAGGGGATGGACTTGATCATGTTACTGAGGATCAGAAAAGACATCCGTGTGGGTGGTTTCTTCCAAGCATCATGCCTGCTCCCCCACCCCCTTCCTGCAGAGCCCTGTGGCCTTGCTCGGTCTCCCACGGACTACAGGTCCTGGCCGCAGCCAGTCAGAAAGTCAGGATCTTAGTAACGGCTCTTCTCCCAGCCCCAGGAGACTACCAGGACACCCCTGTGAGCTTCTTGAGAATGAAACGCCTGGAGTTGCACTCCCAGAATTTCTGATTGGGTGAATCGGGAGGAGCTACGATCTTGCATTTGTTAGCAGGCTCTCCAGCCCATGGCCAACTCCCCAAATCCAGGAGCCTTTGAGGTGGGTGTCCAGGGACCGAGTTGCCAGAAAAGCAGCTCCAGACTTCCAGGAGCTCAGCGTCAGCACCCTGTTCCTGGCCCTTAAGAAGCTCTTGGCAAGAGGGAGCCGAGCCTCTGGGTCCTGGCCACTTGCGGCCCAGAGTGGACGTTTGAAGAGTGAGGCCAGCGTTTCCCCAAGTCCACCTTGCAGCACCAGGCAGTATTTCTTTAAAAGCTGCCGGGAAGAGGAACAGCCGTATGCCAATGTGAAGCCAGGCATCCCTCAAGGAATTTAAATGGGTCAGGAACTCTTAAAGAATTTAAATGAGCATGAAATAGGTATAGAGGGTTTTCTGGGCCAATATGCAAGCCAAATAGTAAATAACTATTTTCAGCACTGAGTTTGGTGGGTGAATTTGCATATACACGCATCGGCGTGCGTTGCTATTTTTAACCACTTAAATCTGCAGTCTGTAGGAGAGTACTCTGCACCTCCATGGAGAGCCAGACTGGGCTGTTGGCTGGGAAGAGCTGCTTTTAAGTCTGGCTAGACCTGCAGGTCTGTGTTTTAACAAGTCCAGGTGAGAGCCAACAGATGGGCAGAGAAGGGCAAGCGTGCGTGTGAAGTCGGCTCTCAGGTTGAACCCTTGTGTTGTCAAGATTTCCCCTTAAGCAAAGTGTCCAAGCCTGAAAAATGGAATCTCAAGTGGAAACTTTTGACATTTTGATGTGACACCAGCCTTGCCAGGTGTGAAACAACTTCCCAGGCTTTCTTAAAAAGCCACCCCTGGGGCAGGCGCTTTGCCTGGTGGCTGAGACACCAGTTAAGACGCCTGCCTTCCATGGCAGAGTGCCTCAGTTTAGATCCAGCTCCTGACCACCAGCTTCCTGCAGATGTGTGCCCCAGGAGGCAGCAGGGAGGGCTCAAGCAGTGAGGTCCCAACATGGGATGCCTGATAAAGCCCCCCTGTGGTCTGATCCAGCCCTGGATATTTCGGGAGTGAACCTCTAAGTTTTGTCTCTTTTTCCCCCACCCTACCATCCAATTAAATAAATTAACAAATTTTAAAACTCCATTACTTTTAAATTACTGTGCTTATTACTGCTATGTCACTGTGACTAAATAATTATGAGTATTGTGAACGTGTGGGTAGGGCCTTACCAAACATGTGCAGAACGAAAAAAACCCTGCCTTTCTCCTTGGTACCCTTTGAGTTTAGGTGTGAGGAACGAGTTAGAATTAAAAGATTTTGGGTAAATTACTGGAGCCAAGAATGTGGTATCGCTCCAGTTTCTCGTAATTACCCAATGGGACCCTTCCTGGGGTGACTTTGCCAAGTGAATTTGGCATTTGCCTTTGGATTCCTAGGAAGCGCTACATTCCCTTGGCCTTTGTTAAGAATGCACGTGGAGGGAATGGTACCTGCGTATGGGGATCATGTGTCCGTCACAAAGGGGTCTGCAGGGCGGGGAGGGCAGGGGGAGGACTGGCTCCTGCTTGGTTACCTGGTGCTTGCAGGATGACAGTACTAAAAGGGTAGTGGAGCTGTGTCACTTAATACTGGCCGTGTCTGTCCTTGAGTTTGCCACAAAGCTCAGGCTTATAGCTGAGAGGTGTGGTGCGTGTGAGTTGGTACTGAAAGGACCCTGCTTTTTTTCCACCGCCACCAGCTTCAAGCTCTGGTTTAGGGTGGAGAGGGTGCGTACTTGTTTCACTTGAATGGAAAGGAAGCAAGGTGAAAAAGTTTCCTCTGCGGCTGCCTGTGTGAGAGCTGGATGGGGTGAGAGGGTCAGAGAGCTTGATGGAAACTGAGCCACATTCCCCCGTGCGGTGTCCACAGCCAGGGCCAGCACCGCAGCGGGCAGTCTGAGGCCTTGGCGTGGCCTGGCCTGGCCTCAGACACTTTCATTTTCAGAATCTGCGTTCCTTCGCGAGAACTCACCCTGAGGAGGGCGACGGTTAGGGTGACACTACCATATATGCGTCAGTTTCAGAAACTACCCAAGACTTTGGGGACAGCTTCAAAGACTTGAAGACTTGGCATTGATCTGCCAAGCTCCTATCTGTTGCTAGCCCTCTCTGCTGAAAAACTTGAAATTACTCATCCTGCACTCGGGCCGTGAAGCGATCCCACCCCGAGTCTCTTCTGCCCCTGCAAACCATGGATGTCCCAAGTTGAGACATAAATTCCACCTGCCCAAAGGGCGTTTCTAGAACTCCTAAGCAGGAGTATTGTTGGAGCCTGTATTTTTGGAGTGCGTTTGTCCCTATACCCCAAGAAGGGACCATCCATCCTTTATGCTGTCTGAGTAGGAATACTCTTTCCACCAGATACTAGGGTTCTGTAGTTTTTGCCTGCACCCAATTACCCTGGGGTGAGATAGCAGATTAGGATCTGCAGGGTTCTACAACTAACCCATCAGAGGGGAATGCATACTTCAGGAGTAAGCACCTGCAATGGTTTTCATTTTAAAAAATCTTCAAAGAATGCCTATTCTCTCAATATGATTAAAACAGGAGTTGATATACAACCAACAAATCTGCAAAATCTTTTCAAGAATACAACCCACTGCAAAAGGCGTGGCTCCATAAATATTCAGTATTAAGTCTCCTGTGGCTCCTACCCCCCCCCCCCATTTTCTGCTGTGATAACTTCTGGCCCCTTTTATTAAGCTATTTTCTAACTTTCTTCTTTCACAATGTCTCACCATCCCTCTTTACTTTGGATGACATTTACCCAATATATTTTACCCAGCAGTCCCCATTTCTCCCCTTAAGCAGTGGGCATTGTTCAGTGCACCTGTTCACACCCTTCTGTCTTCCACATCTTCCTTTTAGTGACTTCTGGATACTCATCTATTCTCTTCATTTTTCTTTTTCCTCTTTCTCCCTCTCTCTGTTCATTGTTCTTCTTTTTCCTTCCTCTCTCTTCCTTCTTTCTCCTGCCTCCTTCTCTTTGCCTCTCATCCTTCCTGGTCCTAGGAGACACATGCTACTCTCATTAAGGCCAGCCAGCAGTGGGATAGTGGGATTTAGACTCCAAGTTCAAAACCCCATCTCCATTCCAATGTTTCTACTGCTGGTGGTACAGTTGATAAGTCGCCTTCTATTGTTTGGGAGGTGGGGATGTTGGTGCCCACATCACCAATGTATACCCAAGGCCATCCGGATACCTGTGGCAGTGGATCAATGGCGAGGGGGTCAGTGACCCAGAGACAACTGACCTCAACATCAGTGTCCTTGAGAACAACCACCATCCTCTGTACTTTGTTGAAAGTGGAAGGGGAAGTGATCATTCCTGTTTAACTGGGATGATGAGAGAAGCAGAGGAGAGCGAGAGATGGAGCAAGACAGAGATGAAGTCTGGTTTCAGCCTGACCCCACAGGGAGCTCCAGAGGGCGGACAGCCAGAGCAGCCCTAACCATCAGTAAGAGAGGCACTTTCTGTTTCCCCAGACCAAGAACTGCAGGCTGCACCCCAAGGCAAGCATAAGCTCCAGGCATTTTAAGTAGAGTGACTTTTCTTGGCCAAGAGCCTGAGAGACTATCTCTCTCAGGACAAAAAGTAGCTAAGAGCCCTGAGCAGCTGAGGCTAGGTGCACCTGCTGGTGAGTAGGCTCTGAGTATCTCCCTGATTGACTGCACACGGCACCCCCAGCATTGAGGGGCTCTTCATCTTCCACTCAGCTGTGGGTGGACCCCCTTAAGACCCATCCAAGAGAACTAAGAACACTCTCTTTTTTCTGAATTCACAGGTATTATGTTTCTTTTCATTAATTATGTCTCATTCCAGCTGCATTGCCTATCATAGAGGTGTTTGTGGAGAGGTGAGGCCCTTCGCAGTGGGAGGATGAGTGCATACAATGCCTGCCTGCCTGCCTGCCTGCAGTGCTCCCAGAAGTTCTGCCTGCAGCGCTCCCAGGAGTTCTGCCTGCAGTGCTCCAAGGGTTCCATGTCTTTGATGCTTGATCCTGGCCCTGCAGATTGTTCTGCACATATAATTGGCATGGGAAGTAGTTAGAAGACAGTCTTGGTCAGTTTCTGTTTGGTTTGTAACTTTTAAGACCCTAGACCCCAGCTATCCCTTTGGCCTAGTGCCACAGGTGTTGGAGTAAGCCTACCTTAGACCTTTCCTCTCCCAGTATTTGCACAAAACTAGCCCTGTTAGAGCAACTTCTACTGCAAACCTGTGAAGCAACAAATGCAACTGACTTAACCTTTTCTAGATTTTCATAAAGGTAATTTTTTCCCTTCTTGAAGAGAGTGGAAAAATCACTTCTCGGTAGCAGGGCAGCTTATCGGTCAAATATTCTTCCTGTTTCATTGCCTACCTGCTCGGCACACATCCTCCCTGCAGCCCTTCCTGCAGGCATGAGGCACAGAACCTACCTCCACTTCCAGGGACACTTTCACTGAGCTGTGTCATCACCCCAGACCCAGGGCTTGAACTGGAGCAGGTGCACAGGATTGCAGGCACGAAGGCAGAGAACCATGTCTTGTGACCTGGTGGCTCTAGCAGCTTCCAGATGACACCAGGCAGGCTGAGAGCAAGGCTTTGTCTCTGAAACTGCTGGTCCCGTCTACCCATGAAACCCCACACCGCTGTTCGGTGGGGGCTATAAACGGCTCTTGTGCTTTCAGACACAGAAAAAGCATACTTCAAGCAGGCATCTTACTTCCAAAGCTCAAAGTCAAGGGCCTCTTAGTTCTGAGCACAAGAGAGAAAATGGTGCTTAGGTGCTGGGATGAGTTGATGGAAAAGCAAGCCCAAGGATTTGCAGAACAGGGGAAAAAATCGTGAAAGAGATTTTGTTGGTTTCTTCTTCCTCTCTTCGCTGGCCAAGGTACAAGGGTTTGACTTCCGGAAGGCAGATGGCATTGATTTTTAAACCTGCAATTTTAAAGCATGGTATTTATTTTCGTTCAAGTAAGAGAAAGTCATGAACATGCAGCTAAAGACTGCTAAAGATTGACTTTCCCCCTGCAAGGTCACCATCACACCTGCCCCTCTGCGAATGGCTGTTCGCTGGCCCTTGCCTTTTCACCACTGTCTGAATGTGCAGTGGCTTGCACAGTGCCACGGAGTTCTGCTTAGACTGTAGTCCATTGAAAGGAAAAAACAAAACATTCCTTTAGTGACTCAGCTCTCCAACTTTAGGGAGCCCAGAACATCAATTGAAATGTAGATTTCCAATTTTCTCTTCCTACACTTACAACTCTGAGCAGCAGCTCTAACTATGATCTGGAAACCTGCCTCCTAGGAAACGCTCCTGGTGATCCCCAGGTGTACTGTTCTGGGGGTCACACCTAACGCGACACAGGCACAGCCCGTTCAAGGGTCTGATTCCCTGCCGGATGGCTCTGCTGGACTTCGGCTCATTGACAGGAGTGGGTGTCACATTTGTACACACGGGCGTTATTACAAACAATCATCTCTAATTTTATCGCTGCAGAAACTGATGCTCAGATGGCTTAGAAAATGTGTTCCCTGCCAAACAGGGAGGAAGAGGTACATTTTACTACTGTAAATTCTGTAATACCTAAAGCCATCATTATTTCACAGGCTCGACAAATATAGGTGGCCCATTTTTTTAATCTGCTAGTAGATATGAAGATGATAGTACTGTTCTCAGAGGATTAAATAAGATGATTATAGGTTTAACGATATGAAATTGCTGACCTTCAACCAGTTCTAATTGACTAAAGCAGCAGTTTTATATGGCTTGACCTCGTCCCTGTAAAGTGATTGTTACAGGGCCTGGAACAGAGTCACAGCTCCATGGATGGCAAACATTCCTAGAAAATGTTTTGGGGTAGAATTGTGTCCTTCATAAAAGAGATGTTGGCATCCCAGGCCTTGGTGTCCATGAATGTGAAGCCATTTGGAAATGAAGTCTTTGAACATAGACTCGGGTCCAGAGGAAGTCATTGTGGGTCAGAATGGGTGTGAAGTCTCAGCACCGGTGTCCTCACAAGTAGATACAGATGCATGGGCACACCAAAGGGGCAAGGTAACTTGAAGATAGAGGCAGAAGCTAGAGTGTTGCAACTGTGAGCCACGCAAGCCAAAGTTGCCACCACCACCAGAAGCTGGAAGATGGAAGGAAGGAAGATCTTCCAGGAGCCTTCCCAGGGGGCCTGGTCAGGCTGACACCTTTATTTTCAAGCATACAGCCACTTAGATTCTTCCTGTTTAAGTTACCCAATTTGTAGTTATTTCTTAAGACAACCCTGGAAGGGAAAAATTTTTTCCCTCCTATGTTCACCGTTGTCATCCCCAGCATCACAGCACCATCATGGTCTTCATTCCATCAAGGGCCAGGCACAGCACCGAGACTTAGGGCACAAACAGGGAGCTCTGTTGGCACCAGATGGGCGATGTGGGAGCAACTCCATCCTGACCATGTCCTCCCCTGGAACGTACTCAACACAGGCTGGTCTGGTCTCCACCTAAACTTCGAAAGCAGATTCTTTGATGCTGTGAATATATTTTGGCCTTTTGATGCTTTCCCAAGCTCCTTCTGGCTCACGTAATGTAGACTTCTCCCTGGGAAAATGTTTCGACAGACGGAAAATGGTGGCTCCAGAAGGCTGGGTAACCATTAGGTCTTTTCATAATCTTCCCTTCTGGGATGACAGATCTGCAGGGGTCCCTGAATCCCAGGAAGGCCTGCTTCAAACACTTACTTAGATCCCTCCACAAGGCCAAGGATCTGTTCCTTTAAAGAGTCCCTAGACTCACACTGCATTGACAGGACTTGCCTGCTAGAGCAAAAATTCCAAAGTGGAGCCTGGACCCATTTCAAGCTTTGTTTTCAGTTAATACAGGGATCCCAACAGGTTTTGCCTCCATTTTTGCATACGAAAGATGCTTATAACCATGATCCTCCTCTTATCTTATCTCCCTCAAAAACAGAAATAAAAAATTGTGTCCCTGAAATTCTTCCTATTCATGTTTTTTTTTTTTTTAATAAAAGGATGGGGGGCAGAAAAAGGGTGGGCAGCTGACCTATCACTTGTCAGTTGAGATGCCCATCTCCCATGCCTTGGTTCAAATCCTGGTTGTTCTCCTGGTTCCGGCTTTCTGCTAATGCACATCTTGGGAAGAGGCAGGGCCTAGGTGGTTAGGTCCCTGTCACCCACATGGGAGACACAGAGGAGGCTCCTGGCTCCAGCCTAGCCCAGCCATGGTTCTTGTGGTCATTTGGGGAGTGAACCATTGGATGAGAGATCTCTCCTTCTCTGTCTTACTCTTTCTCTAATTCTGCCTTTCAAATAAATAAATATTAGAACAAATAAATCAAATTCAGGTTTCTAGACTGATCCTGCACCTGCTAAGTCAAAATCTTAGCTGGCAAACCAAATATCTGTAACTCTTATCCCTGTGACAATGCTTCCCTGAATTTTTGTGCCATGCAGATAGAGCCATATGCTTAAAAGCAAAGGGGAAATAAGCATGCATGGAAATAAAAAGCAGACATAAAGTACCTGGCTCTTCCATGGGTCCTATTGACCTCCAGGTTTGGCAGATAGAGTCAGGGTCTCTCAGAAATACCCATGTTCTAATCCCCAGAACCTGTGAGTATGCGAGTCAGTTATGGTTGAAGATGTAACTCAGATTGTTAATCACCGGGCTTAAAATGGGAAGGTGCTCCTAGGTTGAGCATGGGGTGGGTCCAGTGCTTTAAACAACGGTCTTGTGCAGAGGGAGAGGCAAGGGAGACCGCAGTGACACAACGTGACTTGACGTCACTGGCGCTGGCTTTGCAGATGGACGAAGGGAATGTGAGGCAAGGACTGCAGGAAGCTTCCAGAAGGTGTCATGGCAGCCCCGGGACTCTATTAAGCCAGCATGACATGGACAGTGGGTTCACATGGGTGCAATCAATGGCTCAACATCCAGTTTCCACATCCGCTCTGACTGCTGCATCTGCCTTTGCCCAGCACTGTCTGAGCTCTGACGTCTGGGTCTGTGCTCTGACGTCTCCAGAGGCTGATGGGCTGTGCCGTGCTCCCCCTGCAGGTGCGGCCAGAGGAGGCTTGCAACTAGGGAGCAAGGAGCACGCAGCAGTGCTGATCACCTGGAGGACTGACTCTTGTGTCTTTGGCCCCTGGCAAAACAGTGACCCCCTGCAAAACAAATCGCAACAACAATTCCTAATTGGGTGCCTCTTCTCAGTCTTGTAGTATTGATCACCAGGGAGGATGCTTTTCTGCTTTTGCTATATACTTTGTATTTTGTGGTTTAGGACTCTTGAGGTAAAATAAACTCATTTATGTTGAAGGCTTCTAGGGCAACCTGGGCAGGGACTGACTTGTGTAAAAACCAATTGTTAGGAATTAGTTAACACACACCAGGAGCAGGGGAACTGGGTCAGAAGGCAGGCAGCAGGCAGTGGGACGGGGCGTGATGAAGAGACCCAGGGGCCTGTGGGCTGTCAGGGAGGGGTGATGTTGGGTGTTGACACAACATGGCACAGCATAGCATGGCATGCTGTGGTCTCAGCAAATCAAAAGCCCCTACTGGTCCTCTACTGAGGCACTTGGCAGTGGAGACCTCTGGGGAGCTGGTGACCAAGGAACTAGGCAACGCACCCCTTGCTCCATCTGTTACTCTTGGGCCAGGACTAGAGGGGGCTTAGGTTTCTGCACTTTTCATGTGGCGGCTTTCAAACTCAGAATCCACTTGAAGTGGTTTGAGCTTCTGCTCTGCCTGGTGTTTGTTGTAGAGAGACACCTCCGAACACCGGCAGCACCGCCCAGTGCTTCAGTTCCAGCGACACCACATCAAGCCGGGCGTTTCCAGCACAGTCACCCTGGTGAAGCCCCGCCTGCCGCTCCCGGGGCAGAGGCTTGCTCTGACCCCCCCACTGCACCCCCAACACTGGCTCACTAGTGACGGGCTCTGGGAGAACAAGGCACCCTTGTTTCTCTAAAGGGGCCCATTTGGAGTACTTGGAGGCCACAGCAGCTGAGAAAATCCTGCCTTCATTGCACATCCTGTGCGGAACCCTATTTTGCTCTTTTGGGTCCTCACTGGAGTCAGGGAGGTGGGATGGACCTCTAATCCCATAGTTCCAGAAAGTGGCTGCTTCGTCATTATGCTGGTCATCTGCACGCCCTTGGTCCTCCGAAGAGCTCCTCCTTCCCGCAGTCCCAGCATGTTTGAAATGAAAACATTGAGTCCTACGGGTGCAGGAGGGAAGAGAGGAAACGATGCCTGAGTCGTACCACACAGACACCACCTTGAACGATGCCTGGGTCGTACCACACAGACACCACCTTGAACGATGCCTGGGTCGTACCACACAGACACCACCTTGAACGATGCCTGGGTCGTACCACACAGACACCACCTTGTGCGCTGTTTCCTGTTTCAGAGCCACTTACGATCTTGGCCATAAAAATGTGTACCAACAGTTCTTTATCAGAATCAATGATCGATCTTTATCAATATTGACAGAACTGTATGGGTGACAAAATAAGCCATCCAGGTCTCCTGGCTGTTTCTCTTATATGGGCATTACCCACCAGCTGTGACTGGCTACTTCCATGTGCCTAATTACGTAGACTGCGTAATTCAGCCTCTCGATTTTGCAGCTAAATGAATTCCACCCCAAAATTTCGTGTGACTTGCCTGAGGTTGCTGAACACTTGCTCTGTTGCACTGTATGGCCTCATTTTGTATTATGAGATTTAAAGGCACCGATGAACCTTGAAAGACTTGGAGATTTTACTTGACGGTCAATGACAGAGGTGACAGGCTGTTCGTGTTTCTCTGCTTGCCTTATCGTAAGTGGGGAGCCAGAGATCTGGAGCCCTAACTTGATTCTCACTTGGCCTTGTCCTGTTACCCATAAACGAGGGCATGTTGGCGTGTGTGTGTGTGTGTGTGTGTGTGTGTGTGTGTGATGGAGACTTACCAGTCCAGATCAAGGTGCCTCCCAGGCTACACTCACGGAAGGATCTCTTCCATGGCTACGTCAATCCGCATGAACCACAACCCATGGGGCCTTCTCCACTTTCATCTCGCAGGCATCACTGCATGTATTTCTCCAGAGGTTGCTGAGCTGAAAGCCAGTACATTTCAGTTTGGGATTATACGGGCCACAAGCAGCCCTGCCTAAGCCATGAGAAACCTTTTCCTCCATGCCCCGTCTGCCGAACAGAGGAGCAGAGAGATGGTGGATTCCAGCTCTGCTCTCAGATGAGGAAACCGAGTCCCAGAGTCGACAGCCGAGCGCCTCCGGGACTCCCTCGGTCTGTTCTCCTTCGGCACTTCCGTGCCCCCACCTCTGCTCTTGACCACAGTCCTGGTGCAAGGCCTGCCATGAAGCGGTGGCCTCCTGAGAGAGAGGAATGCCATGCACGCCTTCTCTCCACCATAAACCAGGAGACGAGCCCTGAGGTTGTCACACACAAGGGAACATGTGCGCGAGGGGAGTGCTTTCTGTTCTGTGCTCCCCGATCGTCATGCTGTTAGCTCAGCCTTGACCTCTTCTGATTCCCCATCTGAAAAGAGGAGCCAGGAGATGAGCAGGACGACAAGGCCTGGAGTGCAAGAAGCCTGTGAAACGTACACCCTCTGCCCGAAGGAAGAGCTGATGCTCTTCCTTTTTGAAACACAATTGACTGGGTTCATCCCTTAACCCTTGCTTCTAGAGTTTCAATTTTATTGCCAGCAAGCAGATCCCTTCCCAGGTGCTGAGGGAACTGAGGCAGAACCTCCGTGATGGAAGCTTGCCTATAAAATAGGAAATAGGTCTGTGGAGGGTGGAAGATGGAGGTTGGGGTTTGGTGCATCCCTCCACTTCCTTTTCTGGTGTGGCCGCCCCTCCCCCGGCCCGTGGTGATGATTTGCATGAAAGGAAGTCTGAGAGGCAGGGACAGCCCCTGGCCTTGAAGTCACAGGCCGCAGAGAAGGTGGATGAGACAAACCAAGAGTGGGTATGGCACTGCTCTGGCCCCTGAAGTTCACTGGGTTTTGAAACGGCCGAGTTCTTCACCGTGACCTTATTTCTGCATGGGCAGACCTCAGGAAGCCGTTGATCATCACTGGATGAAGGGTTTAGGACAAAGGGGACCTAGTAAAAAGGAGGGGGCTTTGGCTTATGTGGAATGGGCACTGTTCCTGGGACAGCTGGGATGCAATGAGGTCACTGCTCCATGGCTCCTTGCAGCCCCATTTACTGGGGGGCAGCAAAGGGGTGTAAAGTTTTGATTTCCCTGTTGGTCTGGCTCTACAGCTCTGGGGATCCTTATGGAACTTAGGTGGAAGCTCAGGAGACAGTGAGCGAGAGGAGTCAGGGGAGACGCCCCTTCCGCCCCATCAGGGGTCTAGATCCAAGGAGACCACAGGGCCCCTGTGCTGGTGATGCCTTTGCCCAACAGTCCTCAGGTCTGTACCATCTTCCCATTCGTGCTAGACCCTGATTCCAGCATTGTAAGGCAAACACCAAGACATCTTGAATGAGAGATAGCAAAGCTTTGAGACTAAGTATGCAATGTAGGGATACAGCCCAGGATTCAAGGGAAGGAAAAAAAAAGGCATAAAGCTCAGACATGGACAAACGCCAGTGCCTACTATGGGCAAGCCATGGTCCTGGGGCCTTGATCTCCTTCAAACCCCACACCCCCAGGAAGGCCTGGAGAGCTCACTGAGCTTTACACTGCTGGCTGTTAACTGCAGGACAGCCCACTCCACAAGGGTGTGGCCCCAGCTGATTGGCTATTGGCCATTCTGGTCGATATGTGACAAATCACACTTGGGACTCGGCCTGAGAGGGACAAACCCATAGCAGCACATAAAGGGGACCCTCTTGGTTGCTCTTTGGGACTGTTCTCCCGTTCACCAACTCTCTGCCTTCTCCTCCTCATAGGCAGTAGCCCACACATGCTCACAAACACACAGAATGTTCTGGGTTAAACTCTTCAGACACCTCCTCGCCATTGTGTTCTGGTTAGTGCGACATGATCAGGAACAAGGTAATCTGTTTCCAAACTGTTTTCTCTGACCACGCATGCCACCAGACCCTCTGGGCTCAGTTTCATGGTGTGTGTGATGGCTGGCTACCTTCAAGATGGCGGCTCCCATGACACCCAGTGGGCATAGGTATCTGTCTCCTCCCTTCAGCACCCGAGCATTATTTGTGCTAATCTCTGTCTAGCAAAAAAAAACAGCAGGATCTTGGCCAGAGTTATGCCTGCCAAGCCGGCGATTATGCTTCTCAAAGGGTAGTTGCTCAATAAATGTTGATTAAAACATTAATGTGGAAAAATATCCTTACAACCTAGTTCATCATCCTGCTGAACTCTTCGTCATGTCCCGAGATGAGAAATCTGGTGGGAGGTCAGAAACTTCTGATGTGGGTGAAAGCGATGCGTGTCCAGCCTCCTAGGCAGTTGGCAGATTTTGATGCCCATGGCTGCTTCCAGCGAGATACCCTTGGACTCAGTTTCTCTCTCCATCTCCCTGACTTGCCCACTGTGGCCAGAGAGGCTCTTGGTGCTTCATTCCGGACTTAACCATATGCTTGGGCACTCTCCAGACCCCATCTACTCAGACTTCCCCTGCAGCGTATCCATCTCCCTTAAAGTTACTTTGACAGGCCAAGATCCTGGGCCCAGGTGACAGAGGGGCATTCCAAGAAGCTGGGAGGTCGTCACTGCCATGACTCCATGTTAGGAAGTGAGAGAGGGCTGATTTATGTGCATAAACATGGCGTTGGGATTAAAGTTCCATTTCTGCCCCATAACTTTGTGGCTATCATTTCACACATAGTGAATTTAGATTAAACAGGGGGGATACATTGCTTTTTCAAGTGATCCGTAGAGGTAATAGTTCTTGAGAAATCACAATAACAATGGCTTCCATTCATGAGCTATCCATAAGTGCCCAGGTGCTTTGAATACATTATGCTCCGTACAGATGAGGGAAACTCTCAGAAGTAAAAGATGCCTTGATCTTAACATCAGTTGATTTTTCTAAAAAGAGCTTCTGGAAAATATGATTTCAACAAAACATCAAGGTTAGTCACAGGCAAATTCTGGTTCCCACAGTGTTCCTTCCTCAGTTTCCCCCTTTCATTTTATAAGTTTATCTAAGACTTTCCTCCTGAGAGTTTAGTGCTGAATTAAAATTTGGGAGTTTTTGGCTAGAGGGAATTGTTACTTGGAACTGTGAGGAAGGCCAGGGCTTCTGACTTCAACCTGTGTTGCTTCAGGTCCGTGGGGACTCGATGGAGGCAGTGGACAGCACGTGTCCTGCATGCTGACAGCACTGTCAGGAAGATGCCTCACAGTGGCCCAGACATCGGGGAGGAAACCTTGGTCTCACTTGCAGGAAACGACTCCGTGTTAAGAGCGGAAGCATAGTTTATTTCCTGAGTCAGAGAGGTGGCTGCCGTGCAGTTTTGAACCTTTCAAATTCAAATTCTGACTCTGCTATTTCCAGTACAAAGTTTGAGCAAGTTATTCAGCCTAATTCATAAAACAGGCAGCTGGAAAGTTTTGTTCCAATCTGTATCAATGAGGAAAACACACAGACGGTTCAGGGCTGTGCCTGAAATCATGGTGATTTTCAAGGCAGGCAGTCCTGTTCTTAGTTCCCTTATCATGAGCCAAGATGTTTTCTCCATTGTCATTTACTCAAGTCCCAGCTCTGTGATTGGGCACTTCTCAAACTTTGCCTTTTTTCTTTCATCTGGACCTGAGGGATTAGGAGCTCTGGGCATATTGTCTGTTTGGCCTTCTCCACCCACGTGTAAGGCAGATGTGTCTGGTTTGTCTTCTGGAGTTCTTGGGACTCTCTCCACCTGCAAAGCTTGTGTGTGGATCACACAGCATCTTTTAGAACACACAGATGGATAGGTCTGTGACTAGTCAGAAATGGCAGGTCTAGATCACGCTGCATGAAAGCAAAGGTTCCTAATGTTCATTTTGCAGTGAGAAAGTGGGCTGTCGTGTGTTTGGCCAGAGACTGGTCACAGGCTAGCCACCATCAGCTCCTGTGACACTCCACGCTGGTCCTCGGAGAGTAGCAGGACTGGCAAGATGCTCTCTGCCCCACTCCACATGCAAACACACAACAACTGGGTCAAAAGCTTGTTGTTTGGGAAGTGGCCTAGACTGTTTGCCCAAGACAAAGCAGACTGGCGCGAGGAAGGGGGAAAATGGGGTGAGGGAAGGAGGTCTGAGGCCCCCACAAAGGGGCATTGATAAGGGAAGGAGCAAAGTTTGATTTCATAATTGCTTTGAGCAATGGCAAATAGGGTCCAAACTCCAGCTGATCTAGATTTTTCCGGGAGAACATGAGAAGAGGTAATACTTCTTTCTCTTTATTTTTTTATGAGAGAGAGGAGGGAGAATGAGAGCAAAAGAGAGAGAGAGAGAGGGGAGGGGTGGGAATATTCCATCTTCAAAATGGTTGCGACAGCCAGGGCTGCGTCAGTTCAAAGCCAGGATCCTGGAGCTTCCTCTGGTTCTCCCATGTGGTACAAATACCCGAGCTGTCTTCCTGTGTTTTCCCACATGGATTAGCAGGGAGCTGGGACAGAAGGTCCAACCAGTGCTCCTATGAGATGCCACACTTACAGGCGGAGGCTTAACATGCTGCATTACAAAGCCCAGAGATGTGAATCAAACCAATCCTTTTAAGTCCCACACAAGGGTTCCTTTTGGCAAAGACAGAATGAAAACATCAGTCTGGTGGGGGAAAAGTGTCTGTCTTCATCTACATTTCCATAAACTTTTGAAGAGCTCTCATAGCTGTCCATATCCCTGTTTTTATTTCTATCAAAAATCCCCTCCTACCCCCAATTTCACAGACTAAGACTAGAGCGAAAAGCTGGCAGTGATTTGGTCAAGCATCATGGATGTGTTACTTATCCTGTTCCCAGCCCTCTTGTCCATGCCAGCTTGCCATGTTTCTCCAGCAACAGTCCCCAGTCCTAGCACACACTAACAGCTTGGTGACAGCGTATGGAACGGCTCGTGCGAACACCCGGGCAGACGGTGAAAGAACAAACGATGGCACTGCCACCTTTTGGGTGGAGTGACTGCCACCAAATTCCTGCCCTTTGTCTTTGATGTGAGCTTCAGGAGAAATGGAAATCTCATTTTGCTCCTCATGATTCCAATCAGAATAGAGCAGAGAGCAGGATACTGCTTTCCTGCTCTTTAGAAACCACCCAGAGATGGTGAAAGGTGATGATCTCTGTGGAAATGCCCTTCACACACCAACTCACGGTCTCCACTGGGAGTCCTTTTCCCCCGGCTCCAGGGCGAACGGGGAGCAAGCGCCGCCCCAAGCGTCCCACAGGCCAGCTCATTCTCCTGGTGACCCTCCTCTTGCTCCCTTGTCTGCATGCTCTGCTCCAGCAGCAGGGAACAAATGGGCACTCTCGCAGCCCCATGCCCTTCCCCTGGAGTGCCCTCCCTGAGGGGCGAGTGGCCCACTGCAAGATCTGCCCAAGAAAGCTTTCCGTCTGTCAGATTTTTTGTCTCAAGCTTCCTCCCCAGTCTAGAGCATTTAACCACAAAACTATCCTCAAATGTCTCTGTCGCAAGTCTTGTGTCCTTGGTTTACACGCTCTGTTGCTTTAGGCACAGAGCCCAGAGATCTAGTCTAAAATAGAGTGTAAAGCTGTGAGTATTAGAATGTGAAGGAGCCCCATTCAAATTCATGTTCTGATGCTTGCTGGTTGCCCAGTTGGAGCTAGGGGCTCCAGTTCCAAACCTCTGAAACCTCCTCTGCAATAGTCGTGCTCCTCCCGCCTGGCTGGTGTGACATTGACCGATGCAGACACGCCCCTGCCCCATGAGTGCTACATGGAAGGAGCTCTCCCAGTTGGCCCCTTGCCCGGCAGTCCTGTCGAGCTTGGGGGACACTGCTTCTCGCTAAAGGAGCAGCAGCTGAGCTGTCTGCCTCCCTCAGCCACTCAGAGCTTGAATAGGGTGCTCCCTGCTGCTTCCTGGGAGGTCCAGATGGGCCATTCCCAGGGAAGTGGGCCCCTCTCTGGCCCTCTGCACTCCAGGGAGACCCTGCAGAGCCAAGTTCTGTCAGGCCCCTCAGCAGGGTGACTAGTGGAAACAACACTGAATTTGTCTCTCTGGCTCAGCCCTGCCCTCAGCATTTCCCTAGCTGCCACAGGGACTGCTCCCTCTTGGGGACCAGTCACCCTGTGGAGCCCACAGGCTGGCCAGAAGCCGGCTCCCCACGGTCAGTGGAACAAGTGGGCATTGGCCTCTTGGGTGCTCCCGCTCCCTTCTAAGGGGTTTCTCCAAGAAAGGGACATCAGAAACAACCCAGAACTGCGCAGGCACCCCTCATGAAATATTTACTGAGTAGTTGTCATGTACTAAGTCATAAATGAGGACAGACAAGTGGACGCTATGAAACCTCACCTCTCTCTCTGCCAAATTCCTGTCTGATCAGGCTCCGGCCAACTCCCTTCATGTTCTGGTCCCTCCTCCTCCCCTTGGCCCCATTTCCTGTCTCGTAGGCCAATGACAGAGCTTCCTCACCTTCCCTGACCCACACATCAGTCAGGCTGTTGTCGGTCACCTGTCTAGACTGCCAGTCAGGTCAAGGCAGGCGTGGGTGCTGTTTCGCACCTGGACTTTGTGCAGTGAACATGGAGCAAGGCCTACAGTGCTTGCATGGAGGTTGCACAGGCTTCTTTCACTTTTCATTACTGCCTAAACTATACAGCGTAACAAAGATCTGCATAGAATTTGCATTATGCTGGTTCTTATAAATGATCTAGAGGTGATTTCATATCCGAGGGAGGATGTATGGAGGTTATATGAAGGCCTGGAGCAGCCCTAGACTTTGGTACTCACAGGGGGTCTTGGAAGCTGGAGCCCATCCTCATTGGATACAAAGATACAAATTATTTTCTTTGGAAAAGTTTATTTAAAATAATTTGTTCTTATTGCTAGTGATGGCATCCATGAAGTCACAGACTGGATGCCAACTTCTATTTGCACCAATGTTAGTTTTTAAAATTCTCTGGTAAGATGGACATTTATCTGCATGACCTGTAAACCCATCAGCCCCGACCCGCCCACCTGTTGAAAGCATGTAGGCCTGATACCAGAAAGCTGTGAACATGCTTTCATCCCAGGGCTCTTGAGCAAATAGTTACCAAAGGCTGAGCAATGCTTCCATGCTGGCGACACAGTTTTAAAATGGCATAAATCCTGTCTCATGCACTTTCTATTGTTGGTAAAGCAAAGAACAGCATTAAACAAAAATGATTCAGATACAAGGCTGTTGGTCAGTGGCAGGTGATGGGAATGATGGGACCATTCCATGGTAGGCTCAGCCCACCAGCATCCCACTTGGCTTAGCTGCTTCCTGGCCCTTTGCTGCTGCGCCACGCGCCTGCTGTCACCTCTTCCAGAACCTTTCCTGCCACACATGCCTCTGGCTAAATCCCTTTATTCTTTCAAGTACACCGGAGCATCTGCTTCCAAGATTCCTGCCCCTTTCAAAATGAAATGCATCCTCCTCCAGGTGCCCTGGGCCATCTCTGTCGGTGCCCTGCCAGCTCAGCTTCGATTAACCTTCGTTTGCCTCACCTCCGTGCCCCGCCGACTCTCTTAGGCTGGAGCGATGGCAACTTCATTTTTGCCTTCACTCTCTCAGAGGCTTGGCCTGGGAAATGTGGACCCGGTCATTCCTCATAGGCGAGCAAGCAGCTGGGTCTCTGTGACCCAGGGCTGTGTGTGTGGGCTGGCAGTGCTCAGGGCCTGTGCTGTGCCCTGGGATGGCAGGTGCAATACTTGTTCCCTTGTTATCATTTTGGCCTCTTGTGGGCATTGTTGCTGCCTTTGAGAAGTTAGAATGAGTTGCAGAGGGCAAGTCATTTCGAGAAAACTTGCCCTTCCCTTTCCTCTATCTGTTCTTCCATCTGAGTGGTGATGAAAACAGCTTTACAAGGTCCTCTTCCAACTGGGCAGGGCAGGTGGCACGAGCCACATTGGCCTTTTCCAAGTGGGGTGATTGGCATTGGTTCACCTGCCACAGAAGTGTTTCTGGGAACTGGCTGTCTTAAGCCAGCTCCCAGTAGCATCTCGCGGTTGGGCAGGAGCAGCAGCCAGCTTCAGGGTCTTCCCTCACTCTTCACACTGCTCCAGCACTGGGGCCACTCTCACCCCCTCCCACCTGAGATATGTCACAGCTTGCTGAGAGAGAAGGTCAGTGAGCCATCAGTCAGCTGCTGGCCAGGCGCACCAGTGCCCTTAGCCCCCTGGCCTGAGGATGTAGGACCTCACTCTCCACCTAGGAGAACCAAGCACTCAACAGGAAGTCTCCCCCTTCTATCCCCTCACTTCTTCAACAGTGATTGGCTGACCGGCGACTCTGTGCTAGATGCCACTGGCAAGTCCTTACCATCCTGGACGCCATCCTCTAGTGACAGTCATCAATTCATGGTCTGTTTCCTGTTCCTCTAACTGCACAACACACACAAGGCAACTCACAGAGCATAGAGGCTTATTTAGCCCACAGTTCTGTCAGCTGGCAAGTCAGTGAGCCTGGCCCTGGCACGTTGGCTCAACACTGGGTCATGGCATGGTAAAGGGCACCACCATGAGCCAGAACCAGTGAACCAGAGAGAGCTCATTTGGTAGCACAGTGACTCCCTCAGTAGCAGATTAATTTGCTCATCTGTGAGTGGATAGATCTACTTAGGAAGGTGCCATTAGTCTGATCCAATCCACTCCAAAGGCCTCACCTCTCAAATACTGTTGACACGTGATTCTGAGGGTGAAGTTCCCAGCACAGAAATGTAAGGGATGAACACCCAGGTCATAGCACCAATGCCCAATGGGATGCCTGCCGCATCAGGATCAGGACTATGCAGAATCTACACAGGCTGTCATAAAGCTCCGAGTTGATGGGCCTGGAAGGATGGAGCAGGGACAGGCGGGGAGATGTGGGGAACAGAATGTGCAAAGGCTCTGAGTGGAGAAGGAAGCTGGCAAACCCCAGGAGCAGAGGAGGCCAAGGGTGCTTGGGTGGAGTCAGGACGGAGTGCACACGACAGCCAGTGCAAATGCTTAGACAGGAAGGCCTGAAAGCTTTTGTCCCCAATGCGGAATCCCAGCTGAAAGTGGAAAAGTGCCCCAAGACACTTGCTTGTGGGAGGATGTAAGAGGGAAACCTCAAAACATTCACAAAAAATCCACAAATTCTGAAAATGTATACTTGGATTACAAAGCTGTCTGCATGGACATCAAACCTTTGAATTCTACTGTCCATGAGCTTTCTCAAATACCCTCACGAGAAGAAGAAAACCCTTCATTTTAACCAAAGTCAAGTCTGCTGGGGTTTCTCTCCCTTGCAACCAGAGTGCTGTAGACTCTGAGCACCTCCAGGAATCGGATGGACTGCATCCTTTCTCCACTCCACAGTGCCGGCCGAGTGTCCACCCCGTGTCTGGGTCTCACCCTGGTGAGGAGCAGCAGGCAGAGAGGCTTGCAGTGGCCTGACCAGGCCCTGTGTGGAGTCTGCGAGCAGTGCCAGGGCAGCTCTTGGAAGGGAGAGGGGAGTGGGCTTGGAGCACGCAGCTTTCTGTGTTCTGCACCCACCACTGAGCCCTGCTCTGCCTGCACCCCGGGGGAAAGCGGCTCCTTGTTCCCTGCCTGGAGCCTGCAGAGGGTCATGAGTAGGGTTAGAGAAAGAGCCAGAAGCCTGCAAGGAATGAATGGGCAGCCTGCAAGTGTCCTTTAGAAATCTTTGTGAGAACAAGGAGGCTGGGGAGAGAAGCCTGATGTCCCTATTGCTGGAGACCAGAGGAAAACACTGAAGCAAATAAATGGGTCTCAGAAAACACACCCCAGGATGCTTGTTAGCCCTGTGGAGTTCTCTGTCCCGGGTGGGATGGGGCTGGTGGAGGCTGGCACAGGCAGGCCAGGTTTCCACAGAGCTGGTGGGTGACCACTATGAGGCCATCTGCTTGGCTGCTGAATTCCCTGGAGCCTTGCACCTGTTCCGGGAGCTGAGTGCATGCACCTAGGAGCCCCAGAACTCCCAAGCAGCACAGACCTCAACAATAGCAAATAACTCCAGGGGCTGCTTCCTCTTCCTTACAGACTTCTCAGAGACACTGGGGGTCCCTGAAGCCAGAGGTCACGGTCAGGACTAAGCTGGAACACACAGACCCACTGAGCAAGGAATCATTCATTCAATCATTCTTCATCCAAGGGTTATATTTTATTTTGATTCTAGACTGCAGCAACACTGGTTTTGGAAATGCTAGCAGAGTTTAAGAGGAAAACAAAATCTACCACCTACTGCTAACATTCTGGAAATTCTTATAATTTGTCCCTAAATCTGGATGTAAAGCATTTCTGAGTTTTTAAGAAGCAGCACCGAGGTTCTAAACACAGGTTTCTCATCATTCAACATGACAGTAGCTCTTGTTTGCCCGTGACAGCATAGTGTCAGGTTCTGTGTCTACATGTGCACTGCAAGTAGACCGAACACAGGACAACAAGGTAGATAAGATTGTCACCTGCATGTCATGGAGGCACTGGGTGTCTCTTCCGAGGTTAAGCAAGCGTGGCAGTTCAGGGTCCATCCAGGCAGGCTGCCCCTTGACCCGCACCCCAGCAGGGTGTACACTTAGCCTGTAGCCAGAACAGCTCTTCGATGACGGAGGTGACGGCCGTTTCTGCATGCCACTCTGATTCCTCGGGATAATTTTCTGTAAGAATGGAGCAAAGCATGGGACTTAATTCTTTTTTTCTTCAGGTATACTTTTAGAGTCACGAGAAGTAGTAAAAATAGCACGGAAAGGGCTCAGTGATCTGCCACGACGATTCCTTATGTAAGCACGGTACACGCACAAGCCCAGGGAATGGACACTGGCACAACGCTATTAGCTAGGTGACAGACTAATCTGGGTTTCGTCAGTGTTTGAAGACTGTCTCTCTGCCCTCCCCCAACACATCCTTTTTTCTTTTTGTCCGCTAATACCGTGTGTTGTGTCACATGGGAACTCTGGTAGGCACTAGTGGAGAACATTTGTTTTTCCAACTTAAAAAGTACCCTAGGGTACTTGAAAAGTTAAGTTGGAAAATGGAATTAAGAAGACAAGTTCATGCTGGTGCATTTTTGAAATCCATGTGTAGTTTCTTTTCAGCATAAGCCTTTTCCATGAACTTTGTCGGGTGCTCCCCCTACCTGATCCCACTCCCACCCTTGGAGCCCATGAGTTGGACATGGCTTGTCAGTCACCTCACCACCAGCTCAGGTGCCCTCCTGCCAACTCCTCATGTAAGGACAGAACATCACCTAGATACCCCCGCAGGTATCCACCCCTTTATGGGCCAAGAAGGTATGGATATTGGCCCTGAATATGCCACAAGGTGAGCCATGAGCTCACCTGAGTTTCTTCCAGGAGCTGCTGGTTTGCTGAGGGGGACTCCATCCAGCCTGCCTGCGCCTCTGTGGCCAGTGAGTTCACTAAGGAGGCTGCCCGGCTGACAGCACCAGCTCCTGGTGTGACCGTCACGCCCGGTGTCGGGAAAAGGCCATAACCCCCACATGCCCTCTTTCAAGTGGCGTGACATGGAAGCCGTCACTATTCCCACCCACAGAAGAAGATGCTGAGCCTTGCACATGTACTGACCTGAGTGGTTCTGGGAGCCCAGCATGCACCTGTATGCAACATGAATGCCCTCCTTAACTCTGGCGCCTGCCCTTCTCCCAAAGCCGCTCACTCACTTGAAGTAGACGGATGCCCCTGGACAAGGTGCAGCAGTTGGAAGTGGCTGGCTGTGGCTCCTGGCTAAAATCTCCACCAAGCTCTCCAGAGCAGCTAGCAGGTCCCTTCTGGCTGGGAAGCAAATTTGAAATTGCTGTGAGGTGAATGCTACCTAAATATAAAACCACCATGCTCAGTTCCGCATGGATTTTCTGGTGGGTCGGGTTTTTTATTCACCCTGAAGAGAAGACAAGCAGTGGATTGCACTGCTCTCATTTGCTGCAGGAGGCAGCTGTCTGCCCAAATGCGCCAGGGAAGCCTCTGAGGTCACTTCTGATATCCATTGTGCGCCTGAAGCTGACTGTACACTTGTCCTCATGGAGGCTGCTACGGGCCCAGCTGGATGTTACTTCACAGACAGGGAAAACACAAACCATTCTTGCACTGGGGGCTTTTTCCGATGTCAGTCAAATAGGCACCTTTCATGCTGCAGAGGTGTGCTTGCAGTGGCTACCCGACGGCACACAGGAAGCCAGGAGGCAAATTTAGCCTTTGGTCTGTTTGGAAAGAGGATGCTCTCAGAAGATGTCACGCCGCGAACAGCGGGAGACAGAGACCTTGATCTCCTGGAGGCTTAGGCAGTGAAATATTATTGCTGCTTAACGTTGGACTGCCTTCATGAATGAGCTGATCTGGGGATTCCAGTGCTGGCATTTTTCTTAAAACAAAGAACTTGGGCTTTGCTATATATCAGAGACAAGTTGACGAACTCAGAAAGGTCAGGTGCGATGATATACGGTTGAGCTGGTATTTATGTTCCGAAACAAAAGATTGGTCCATGTAGTTGATCAGGCATGGTTCACAGCCAGATGCATTCAAGGAAAGGACAGCATGCTGTGGTATAAAGGCAGCCAGCTCAGCGAGCAGGTCTTTAAAGATAATGCTCTCGTGGACAGCAGTCTAGAGACCGGGATTCTAGAACAGTCAGAAAAAGCAGAACGCTGATAGCAACTGTAACACTTAGCACCTGTTCCCTAAAAAAAGCCCTAACTACTCCAAAGTGTCCATAGGGTCTTTCCACATGTAGCAGTCAGCCATGAATAAGTCATTTAAGGTGCAGTGCAAATCATCTGTGCCCACAGTTGTTGCTCAGAGCATTATTTATAAGAATTAGGATGGGAAACAAATGTTCGGGGAAATGGAAATGATCAAGTCGGACCTAACACACAAACCCTGGCTGGAATGTCACAGAGGGAAAGAACCTCACTGAGACGGTACTAGCAAGCAAAGGCAGCGACGTTGCTCTGCTGAGCCACTGTAGGCACTGCCTGCGGCGTCTGTGGGGTCTTGGAAAGAGTTTGGTGGGGAGGAGTGGCAAGGGTTTTCGGGTGCACGTGAGACCACTGTCCCACACACCTGAGAGAAGAGAGGCCTTATTATCTTCAAATTCTGTCTCCCTGTGAACTGTTTGAAATCCCTTGTATGTGCTCAGTCGATGATGATAAGCAGATGCCTGCTAGATTGATGAGAGATACAGAGAGAGTAATCACAGAACATGTCTCAATCCTTTAGCAGAAAACAATTTCAAGATGTTGAATAAGAACATGGTGAATTATTTTTTCTCATCGTTCATCTTCTCTACCCTTGCAGGAAGTACATTATTTTTATCAGGCACACAGGTAGGACACTTTCCTTTTGAAAATAGTAAGGAACATAAAGCACAGAGAGGCTTTCTAAAAACATGCTTGCAGAAGCACTGTACAGGTGCTCCATTTTTGGGTGGGATCAGAGGGGCTGTGGTGGAGAGTAGCAGGTGCCACAAATTCCAAATGTGCAGAAGCAGCCCATCAGTAGTGCATTTAGGCAGGCACAGAGCAGCAAGGAGAAAAAGAGCCTCACAGTGGACCCAGCGCAGTGGCCTAGCAGCTGAAGTCCTCACCTTGAACTGCAGGGATCCCATATGGGCACCGGTTCTAATCTTGCGGCCCCACTTCCCATCCATCTCCCTGCTTGTGGTCTGGGAAAGCAGTTGAGGACTTCCCAAAGCCTTGGATCCCTGCACCCATGTAGGAGACCAGGAGAAGGTTCCTGGCTCCTGGCCTCAGATCGACTCAGTTGTGGTCGCTTGGGGAGTGAACCAGCAGACAGAAGATCTTCCTCTCTGTCTCTCCTCTGTATATCAGACTTTGCAATAAAAATTTAAAAATCTTAAAAAAAAAAAGAGCCTCACAGTGGAAGGCATCAAAAATGATGGGACAAGCTGTAGAGTAGGAGACGTGAGAGCTCAAACCCCACCCAGCCCATGTGGACATGGATGAGCTGGTCATGGTCAAGATGGAGCATGTTGCTCCATCTCCTGACCCCAGCAGTTGTAGGGGTCCCATGTTTTAAGGTCAAGAACAAACAGATGCAGGGAGAGGAGGTGGAACCCAAGAAGAAGGAAGAAGTAGACATGTGCTTCTGTGAGCCTGTGTGACCCTCTGCTTTGACACACCTTCCTGGGCAGCTGTGAGGAGAGGCCACGGGCTACCAAAAGAGATTATGTAAAAACCTCTGCTGCTCAAGAAGGGAAAATAGGGCAGGAGCGGAAGGCAAGGCTGATAGAGATATTTAAGTGAGCATGGCTCCTATCTTTGGAAAAAGTTGGAGAAGCAAAGCACACAGTGCTTTCACCCAGGCAGAAGGCGTGGGAACCCCGCCTGCAGCTAGCAGCCACCGTGGGGTGGGCTTGGGGAAGGATCCACGCCGATTCTAGGGCATCGCATTCTGCCAGAACAGGCCTAGAAACCCGGTCCTACAGTGGGCGTGGGCTGTGCAGGGGTCTCAGGGATTTGAAAGAGTATCAGGAGAAGTCCAAGAAGAGCCGTCCTCTGGTCTGCAGGAGGTTGGGAACAATGGCCAGGAGTGTCACTGAGTGCTGGGACTTGGTTCTCTCATCTCGCTTTACTGTCACAGCACTCTCACGAAGGAGGCGGTGCTAATTCCTAAACAGATTTTTGTTCCGTAGGAGCAGCTGCAGGTTCCCAGCAGCACTAGTAAAGACCAGGGAGTCGCCACAGGCCCTCAGCCCCGTGGGTTTTATTGTTGACATGCCTTTCCCAACTGGGGAAGCTGAGACCTAGTAGGCTCAGACAACTCCCCTGCAAATACACAGAGCCAGAAGTGACACCGGGGCCGGAAGGAGCCCCAAGTTCATTTGCTCATCAGTGGAGACTGGCTGTGAGATTTTTAGTGGTTAGGAGAAAGGAGAGGCTTGACAGGGCAAGTTTTTGCATCTTGTAAAAAGGATATGAGATTCATATTTGTGTCTTTGCATAGAGTTTTATGGGACCATCACCATGTCCATGCGTTTCCATGTCCTTTAGCTACTCTCTTGCTACAAAGGCAGGGTTGAGAGTCGAGACATTGTATAACCCTCTAAGCCAAAGTGTTTACTATCTGGGTCCTTTGTGGAGCAAGTTGGCCAATTCTTACAAAAGCACTTAGTAAATGTTGATAACAGCGTTAGGTTTGCGCAGACCAAGTTGGGTGGCACTGGCCGATAAACTTCCAAAGGATGCCTTCTTGGGGAATTCTTGGTTCTCCATTAGACCAGAGAAACTCGCTTTGGAGGTTTTTGAGTTAGGTATCTAGGGACCGTTCCCTGTGAAGAAAGGGTTCCATTGTGAAGCACAGAAAGTTTCCATAACTAGTGTTCATTTGGGGTGAAAAAGAAGAATCACAACAGGGGAAAGCTGGAGAATATATAATTATTTGGACCAGACTATGCTTCATTAAAGAATTCTGTGGACAGAAGGGCCCCTGAGACACAGGTGAGTGATGTCAGCAAGGTGGAGCATCACACAGAAGCAGGTGCTGGGAACCTGCACATGGAGGAAGAAGCAGCTTCAACTCACCCCGGTCGCCAGCTGTCAGGACAGAAGCCGCAGCCCTGCCCAGCCCAGCCCTGCACAGCTATGACAAGATCCATGCTGTTGGAGTGCTTGGAACTTGAGGGCAGTTTTATTTGATTCTTTTTGAATTGGCAAATATCCCTAAGTGCATTTCTGAAAGATGAGGGCTCTGAAAGAACCGCCATGAACGAATCATAGCACCTAGAAAGCAGTTAAAATGGATTCCTTGGTGTCACACAACAGCTTCCAAACTTCCTGTTTCTGCGCAGGCTTGGGGAGGAGGCTGATGGGGTCTGGAGGCCTCATTCTGTGATTTCCAAGCCTAGTGGCCTTGAGACGATAAGAAAGTCTGTCTCCTCTGTGAATGAGGCAACTCTAGAATGGTGAGGGTTCCTGCACAGGTCAGATGATATTGGTGAAGTTCTGGTAAAAGAAGACATGCAGGAAGTACTTAATACATGACCATTAGGATGACTGTGGACACTGCTGCTGCTATTGGAGCATTCTAAAAAATAAGCAGGAAGTCACTGAGCACCATGTTTCCTTAGGGTCAGGCAAACTGGGACATCTGGTCACCTGCGGAAGCCAGGCCAAGCTAGCAAGCTATAAGCCCTGAGCTGGTAACCCTGCTGGTGGAATTGATATGGAACGGGTTTCTCCAACAAGTTTATTACTTAGTTGATGCAATTGGCAGGCCTGCTGGATGGGATCCCAGCTTCTCTATAAATAAACAGGAAATGTGCAGGAAGCTCAGACCTGGTGTTCATCACAGCTGAGTTTTGCTTTCAGAAGCAGAGCCTTCCCCAAACCCCCAGGATAATGGCTGATTCGCACCTGGGAAAGAAATGTGGTCCCACGCTGTGACATAAGCCACTGCAGAATGCTGGAGCCAGAGACATCCCGAGGAGTTTATTCAGTGTAATCTGTCATTCTGGCACTTACAGGGCCAAGTGACAGTGCCAGCCTTGTGGCACAGTGTGTTGAACCACCGCGTGGGATGCATCCCATATTGTTGCAGCAATGTGAGACCCTGCTGCTCTGCTTCCCGTGCAGTTTGCTGCTAATACATCCGGGAAGACTGTGGAAGATGACCCAGGCACCTGTGCTCCTGCTACCACGTGGGAGAACAGATGGAATTCCAGGCTGCTAGGTTCAACCGGACTCAGACCACATGCCTAGTGCAGCCATTTGGGGAATGAGCCAGTAGGTGAAAAGCACACACACACACACACACACACGCATGTGACTCTGCATTTACAATAAATAACTTGTAGAGATAGAACCCAATGGTGCAGAAGTGAGCCGATTCCCCAGTCTTTCAGGTGTTTGCAGGCTACAGGGTCCGTTGTCCTCTTACTGTGCTCTGTAGATGGCCTTGAACCTGGGGACTTTGAGTTTGCCTGGAAACCCTCTTTTCTTAGCTGGTCTCCTTAAGGATAACAGAGCTCTGATAAATATCTCTACCGAGTGGCAGACCCTGAAGCCAGAAGGCAAGGGGGGAAGGGCATGGGATCTCCGAGTGGGGTGCTTCCTCCACCTCCCAAGCATTTCTGGGGGAACTTGACCTGATGGCCTGTGGGTGATGCCGTCTGGAAGGGCAGCAATGGACTGGTAGGGATGCGATCCTGGCTGACACTGGACTGACTCGGCCATGCAGACTCCTTCAGGTGATGGATGCGTGCAGGCCAGAGAATCGAATACCCTCCGAAACGCGCATTTTTGGGTTGTCAATTTACTCAAGTTTTATGATTTCTCTTAGACTGTGAACCAAGTGCGGAAGTTTTTGTAACCGTTGTATTCCAGAAACAGAGCATCAAGTAAGGCCAGATAGACCAAGTCATACAATAAAGCAAATGCAAGTACTAAGTCGGGTCTGTGGTGAAGGAGGCAGGGCGGAAGGAAGGAAAGGAGAAGTGAAGGAAGGCAGGAAGGAAAGTGAACTCTGGAGAAACAGGTCCAGGCGAGGAAAGCCGTCGAAGGCGAGGGAGTTCAAGCCGAGAGCTGAGGAATGAGTGAGCCGACCTAGCGGCTCAGGACACTGTGGGGCGCACATCCGACCTAGCGGCTCAGGACACTGTGGGGCGCACATCCGACCTAGTGCAAGGACTTGCACATCTCAGATCAGCGCCTGGACAGAGTTCAGTTTCCTGCGCATGTGCACCATCGAGGGCAGCAGTGATGGGTCAAATGATTGGTGCCTGCCACCCCCGGGGAGCTGCGGGTTCAGCTTTGGGCTCTTTGGCCCCATCAGGCCACGCTGGGCATGTGCTTCGACTGTCAGCAGGTCGGAGGTCTTTCTGTCTCCCTTTTTTCCCCCTCCTTCATTCCCTTCATTTTTCTCTGTCTGAAGTGACAGATTGGAAACAAAAAACATTCCAAGAACTTTCTAAGGTAGATGAAAGTCTTTTTTTTTTCTCTTACCAAGCTCCATGCAAGCGGTAAGAACTAGCACCAGTATTTTAGACAAGGTTTTATTACTTGAATGAAACACGCGAGTGGTGGGTCCTAATAGACATTCAGGGTGGTTTGTTTGGTTTGGTTTTACCTTTTGGACTCATGTGAGCCGAGCATCTCCTGAAATGCCAGGGAGCCAAGCTTGGCAATGGGAGGCCGTGTTCCCACAGCTACCTTCCCTATCTTCAGAAACCAGAGCATGCTACCCTACTGAATGAAATCAGAGGGCTTTTTTTTTTTTTAAAGTGAAAATGAGATGAGAAGGATTGAGAAGGAGCCAAGCGATAGTTAAGTTAATCTTCAGGGGAGGGAAAACATGTCAGAAAATGTAAACCAGATCTGGCCGAGCCGTGTTACAATTCTGCAGAGGGAATTAAATGCCTATGGAAAAACAAGTCTCTGATTATGAAAGGATTTGACTGTGTAGAAGAATCTGGAACATTACTCTATTAAAAATACTTGTAAAACCAGGGGAATCATGTAAGAAATTAGGCAGCTCAAAGAAGCGGGAGAACCCGGGCTGTCGGAAGCGGAGCTGCGGCTTCAGACAGTGCATCGCATTAGTGAGGCTTCAGTGCGGAGAAAATTGCTTTACTCCAAAGAGCAACATCCAGGTAGCATTGCTTAATTCTAAGTGGCTTTCTTATACCTTTATAAATAACTATGCTGCCTTAACCCTAAGCATTTAACTGAAAAAGAAAATCCACGCGATCCCAGTGTACCTTACCCATGGTCCACGCAGCTGATGTTACAAAACAAGTGACTCTAGCAAAATTAGTGCAGACATCACAGTGAAGCCTCTCAGGAATTTATAACGAACAGGTTTTTGCAAATTGCCATGTGTTTGGAGACACCGCGAAAATCCACCCAAAACTGGATGGGTAGAGTAAGAACTATTCAGAAAAGATATCTTAACTGGAATTGTAAGCATACTTAGAAGAGAAAAACAAAAGAATCGTAGGTCATTCCAAGATTTTACCTGCAGTGACTGCTTCCTAATATAATTATTTTAGCAAATAGATGTTTGAATTAAATGCCCAACTTCTACTTTAAATAATGTATTTTTGAAGCAAATACAGTCACAAAATTCTTAAGACGTCTGCAAACAAATGTATGTATCTTTTAGCCAACAAAGCGTTCCGAGCAGGTACCTGTGCTCCTATAGCAGCTGGTGAGGCTTGGTGGCAGTGCTGGGACAGTCACACACTTTGCAAACGGCCACCGTCACTTCCAGTGGGAAAGAGGTACCCAGACTCTTCACAAATCTGTAGTCGACTCCCTAAAGCCAGGTTGTCAGGAGCCTCATGTCACCAAGCTAAGGCAAGAGGCTGGGTTCAGCCAAGGGAGCCTGAGGGACAGGCAGTTTCCACAAGTGCACAGGGCTGTAGGCAGAAGAGTGTGGGACATGTGTGTGCAGGGGGTATGAGGAGGGGAGACTGCTCTCTGGATATCTGGGGTGATGTCCGCTATCCAAAGGCACAGAACACAAGGATAGTTCAAAAATTTCAAGATGCTCTGTCCTGCATTGTCTTCCTCTGAGTCTTGAATGCACTAGACTCTGTTTTTCTTTCTTTCTTTTTACCAAGGATAATTACTTTATTTGGAAAACCAGATTACAGAGAGGGAGGGAGGGAGAGGGAGAGGGAGAGGGAGAGGGAGAGGGAGAGAGAGAGAGAGATCTCCATCTGTTGCTTCACTCCCCAAATCATTGTAACGGCCGGAGCTAGGCAAGTCCAAAGTCAGGAGCCAGGAGCTTCTTGCGGATCTCCCACATGGTGAGAGGGGCCCAAGGACTTGAGCCATGCTTTAGTCTTCTTATTCTCAGCTTAATTAAAGTATCACCACCTCTTGGAGGACTTCCCTGATCACCTGCTATGATAAAGCCCCTCTGTCCACCCTGTTGTTCTATGACACTCTTTCATAGGCCTAGGATTCTCTTCACAGACTTAGTGCAGGTTAATACTTGTTTATTGAGTGCTTTGGTTCACTCTGTCTCCCTATCTGCTGAATCCTGTTAGAACGGAAGCTGAAAAGTTGAACCAATGCCCCGCACAAAGTTGGCTGTCAAATTACTAAGAGGTAGATGGATGCATGCATGGATAAGGGAAAGAATTTCCAATTGGAGTAAGACTTGTAGGCATATTTCTTGGGTCTAGTTCAAATGTTAATTTTTTTTTATTTTTTAGATTCCAAGAGCTTATTGAGCTCTTTAGGGACAGTCACACACTTTGCAAATGGCCATCATCACTTCCAGTTGGAAAGAGGTTGCTGGACTCTCTCTGCAAATCCATCATTGTCTTCTGTCTTTGACACATAAGATGGAAGACATTTTACATGGGACGTTAACTATTTAAACTCAATTCCATTCACTACCAGGTATTTTCCCACAGAACACCCATTGGGACCCACTTCAAAATGAACATATTTGTGGTAGAAATTTTATTTCCTACCCAATGTCCAGGTTTTCCACTTTTTCTTTTACTCTTTCTCATGTAGTGGCAAGCTAGAACATGTCTCAACAACGCCCTCAAAACAAAGCAAATAGATAAGCAATGAAACACAGCAATGTTGACTCACATTTTGCAGGGCTATTTCTACAGGTATCCCAGTGAGGCATCCAGCTGTTTTCAGGGGTTAGGCTTGGCAAAATTGGTGGGTGAGACATTTGCAAGCAAGGGACACCCAGTCAAGCATTGGCTGATTCTTTTTCTATTTAAATTGTCCAAAGTAGTCACTTACAGTTTAGTATAAAATTGTTATATAGGGGTAGCCCTTGCTTTCAAGAAAACTGAGGGAAAGCAGTTTCTCACTTAGGTAGAAGGAATAGATGCTTGTGTAAAGAAGGCTTGAGAAGGGGAGATGGAGTCTTGGGTGGACAGAGGAGACAGCAGACACACTCAGCAGGGAGGAAGGTGGGAGCTGTGAGGCAGGAGGGCACCCAAGAGGACCCTGGCACTTTTTGAAAAGACAGAACATGTGCAACTGGGACAAACTTGCCTCTAATTTTTTCTTTTTTAAAAAGAAAAAAGTGAAGATGCTACATCCAGCCATCTTTGGCCTTGAATGTCAACGCAGCCTCCTCAAGCCAACTTTTACCTATTGTCCTGTGCGTCTTGCACCTGTCAGGCAGGCTCCTGCACAGTGTCACCTGCATGGACTTGGAGTGGAAATTCAGGTACTCAGCATCTCTAGGTTGCCATGCTCTGGAATGAATGGGAACCTGCTGGGCTCAGAGCATCCGGGGGAGTGAGAAAAAGAGGGGAGGAAATACTGTAGCCAGCCACAGCCAAAGTGTGTGCTTATCAACCAATTACAGCTCAGATTTACCGGATGGAATCCTATTTTCATATAAGTAGTACCAAACCATTCCCTCCTAGTCACTAGTGAACTCTATGGGGCTTTAATGTGACTGAAGACCAAGTCAGCTAATAGAACCTGGGTGTTAATGTGTGCCTGGGATTTATGCTCTAATTGTTTCTGCACTCCATCTCAGGAAGGAATTCGTCTTGGTACAGGGACACCAGCAGCGAGTCCTAATGCTACACATAGGATTATGAGGGCTGTTTTTAATTATTATTTCATCTGTAATTATAGGCGATTTTGTTTTATTATTTGGAAGTCCTTGAAAATATTTTAATTGAAATGGGCAGCAGCCTTTCACTGACCCTGTCTCGGGATGGACCTTGGTAATCAAGGTGTGCTCAGCCACTGGTTAATAAGGAGAGTCCCTGTTCTCAACCAGGTCTTAAGCATTATTTAAAATTTGGGATTTGAGGTTTTTTTTTTTTTTTTTGAAGATTTATAGCACAGTTGAAATGAGGTCAGGTAGAGCACTAAAGAGTTTAATTAGAAATGTCCTCGCATGCTCCCTATCACTGTACACCTCACTTAGGTTGTCCCTGGTGGGCCCACAGTCACCGAAGAGGGCCTGCGCCTTTCTCCTTAACCCCTAGGAAGAAGCTGCATGTCTGCTGCTATGTCTTCAATGGGGAGTGCTGGGGACCTAGCGCACAGGGGAAGAGAGGCCCACCGCAGCTCATAGAAAGGGACCGGGGCCTCTTGTCTGGTTCCTGAGGCCAGCCCGGGCAAGATCTTCTGTTATGTTTCTCACAGTTGCCTGGGATAAGCTGAAAGGCTAGAAACAAGGCAACAGGGTCCCTGAATCCCAGAGCAGCATGTGCAGGATTCCAGTGAACCAAAATGCAGGCAGATTTTACCCCTTACCCTTGGGATACCAACTGGAACACATGCCCCAGACGTGGGTCTTAAAGAGTGTGTAGGAGTTCTCAGTGCACCTGGAGGTGGTGGAGGGAAGGATTAGCAACTGCAGGCAGAGGATACAGCACAAACATAAACCAGTTGGCTCACCAGAGCACCGCTGTGATGTTTAAGCCTTCCTTTGTGCCAAGCCAGCCAGCAGGGCATGCAAACTATGGGAAGAGTGGCTAGGATGCAATCCAAAGTGGCAGTTGGATGCTCGCATTGGAAGGCCTTCTCCCAGGACTCGAAGGCCACTCCAGTGTAGCACCAGCCCGAGGCAGCCCACACTGTGCTGGTGCCTGGGATTCCCAAGGGGGCTATGAGAGATGCATGCTGGTGACCCCGAGGAGGGTCACGTTAGGACACTGGGAGAAGGGCAGCCAAGACTCCCTGCATTCCTGGAGTCTTGGTACTCCCTGCCCCTCCTCCTTCTCCAGAGCTCCGTGTTCAGTGATGCAGTGTCCATCATTGCACTCATGACGGCTGCAAACCCCGGTCAGCATGTGCTTGTAGTACCTGGCGTTTGCTGGTCATTCCTTCTCATAATTACAACAGCCCTGCAAGATTAGGCATCCCATGGTACACTGTGCACAAGCTTCATGTGTCAGTTGTCCCTCAAAGTCTAGTAGCTTCAAGCAGCAACCACCACATCACTTGAACAGCTGAGGACACACTGAGGCCGGTAGATCCAGAGGTGGGGTGGGGTGGGGCGGGGTGGGGTGGGGTGGGGTGGGGTGAGGTGGGGATGGGATGGGGGGGTGGAGTGGGGACGCTCCAGGCTAGGGATGAGGACTGAAGCCATTTGAGTACTCCTTCATCTCCGAAACTGGTAGTGCCTGAGGGGGATGCTTCCTTCCAGGTGCTAGGTAGGAGGCGACGGGGTTGTCCTGCAATGTCAGAGCCTTTAAAGCCCCAGCCTGTCTGTTCCTATTCTACTGCCCATTTCACTTGCCTCCGTCAGGTTAGCTTAGCAGAAGAAGGGCTCCACGGCCAGTGGTAGGGAAGGGCCGTTAGTCTTGTTGCTGGCGATTTCAGGACAGGGGCATCAGTATTCACTTAATGCCAGGACAAACATGCTTGCCCACCTCACCCAGCCTGAGAAGCGCAACCTGTGTCTCCTCCTTCGGGGGAGTCCTGGCACTGACTTTTGTAAAAATGAGTCACTCTTTTTTTAACAAGTGAAATCTAAGTCACACTGCATTTGAATAAATAAATTCATGTGCTCTAAAAGTAATTAAAGCATGTTAGTTTATTTAAAAAATAAATGTGCTCTTAAAGTAATTAAAGCATGTTAGTTTGTGAATAATACACTATTTTACAACTATTCGCTGAGCATAATGAGACAAGCGACTACCATGACAGTGAATACTCTATTATGTGAATGCCAACTGTTTTATAAGATATTGACCATATTCATTTTTTCTATTGTCTTACATATTATCAAGCTATTGCTTTTTAATAAATTAATTTTTCAGACATCTCTGGGGGTCTTTGAAATCTGACTGAGGGCAAAAATGAAATTAATTGTGTGGTCTGTGCCGAAACATCAACGCTGGAAGGTTAACCAGTGTCCCAGTCAGCAGCCGCTGCAGGCAGCACCGTGTGCAGCACACGAGTGTGAACGGAGTTGTTTGCAGCCAGAAGCGCTGGCAAACAGCCATTGGCACCTTGAGAAGGGAGTTACTTCCCCAGGCTGGTGTTCAGGGCTGGGCAGGTCTGTGATTAGTTTCTGAAAATACTTACAAAAGCAAAGATGGTGTTTGATCTTGCTCCCCTCTGCATACTTGGTCTTGAATCTCCTTGTCCACTATTTTTCGCATGTCCACGTTACCTTCAATGTGAGGTTTGCTGGATCTCATTCCCTCCCGGTTAAGTAGAGCTCATCTTCTGTTCTGTGATGCCCTCCACCCCCCACCCCATTCCTGACCTTTTCCCCGGCCAAGCTCTTGTCAATGTCTTTATCACTTAGAGTACCCCTAGTGGCACAGTTCTGGGAGAAGACTTCCACCCTGGCTGTCCATCATGGCATTTACTGAGCTCCAGGGTGCAGCCCCCCACAGCTGCGCTGGGGGTCCCCGCGGCCATCGCGGCCCTTCTCGTTCTGGGTCGTCGCAGTAAGGCTAGCATGCACTTGCTTCTCTAGTTTCCATATGTTGAGGAGGACTGATGTTAGGAGATGCTTAGCGTTCACTGCGGGAATTAAAGAGCCACCTTGTGCATCAGGTTTCCTTTGCTAAATCAAAAAAATCTTTCATTGCATTAGGAACTTACATCAGCATTCACTAAGGAAGATCTGTTTTTGGAAAGGCACTACTTTTCCAGCTGTTGTTAAGATATTCTTTATGGTATGTCTATTATGTCCAATCCTATCAAAAACATAGGTAATTTGAAGGAAGATTCAACTAGATGAATTCCAAAGTGTCAAGGATAATGGGAAACTCCAGACACGTGCTGGTTTGGTGATTTTAATTTTGGATTTGTTGGACTCTTACAATGTGCATGTACTGTGACTCCCCGGGTAGGAGGACTTCAGCTGAAACATTCTCCTGAGATTGGGCTATGCATGTTTGCAGGAAGCCTTCTCAGTCCAGCACTCATGATCTGCACGGCGGTTCTGGGGTTGATCAGAACCCTGTGTTTCTTCAAAGAGGAACTGTCCCGTCAACTATGAAAAATTCTGGAATATGAGGCAAGTGTACCTATGTATGGATGTTATAGCATGGAAATGGCTATATTAGGAACTGGAGAAGAGTATAAAATAGGTGTGGGGCTATTCCTTTATCTCCAAATATTCATAGCTCTCCAAATTCACATCTTGCTCATACAACTGTTTTAATCAGTATTTATTCTGGAAGCTCTTCATTGTATGTGTATATTGCCTTGTAGAAATCTTAACCCTTTGCTTCCTGCCTTATTCTTTGGCAATGTGATTACTCCTTCTATCCATGGACTTCCTGTTAGGTCAGTATGTACCTGCCTACAGGCAAGCAGAGACCTGATGGCTAGCCGATAGGAAGCACGGGAATTTTTTACTCTGTGCTTAGGGTTCAGACTTTTGCCCAATCACTTATGCCATTTTATTTCCATTCAACTAATTCTCAGGATCTAAGCTACATGCTTGCCAGGACTCCCTTCTGCTCCATTGCCGATCTTATTAGTTAAAAAAAATTAAATAAAATGCAGCAAGCTCACATGGAGCTAAGAGCCAGGCTAAAATACCAAAACAAAACAAAACCACCCCCTCTCTCCATCCTAATCAGGCCATCCAATAGATCTGGGGCCTGCCACATCAGGTTCCCCCCCGAAAAGACCATTGGCAAAGAGTGAGCAAGCCATGGGGCTCTTGTGACAGGAGACCTAGGTTCTTTGGTTTTTTTTTTTTAAAGATTTATTCATTTTATTACAGCCAGATATATACAGAGGAGGAGAGACAGAGAGGAAGATCTTCCATCCGATGATTCACTCCCCAAGTGAGCCGCAACGGGCCGCATGCGCGCCATTCAGAAGCCGGGAACCTGGAACCTCTTCCGGGTCTCCCACACGGGTGCAGTGTCCCAATACATTGGGCCGTCCTCGACTGCTTTCCCAGGCCACAAGCAGGGAGCTGGATGGGAAGTGGAGCTGCCGGGATTAGAACCGGCGCCCATATGGGATCCCGGGGCTTTCAAGGCGAGGACTTTAGCCGCTAGACCACACCGCCGGGCCCTCTTTGGGTTTTTGTCTGCATCAGAACAGTACTTGGGCCAGCTCTGCCATTCTGCTTTGGAACTATATATTTTTATTTTTATTGGAAAGGCAAATATACAGAGAGAAAGATCTTCCATCCACTGGTTCACTTCACAAGTAGTCGCAACAGCCAGAGCTGAGCTGATCCGAAGCCAGGAGCTTCCTACAGTCTCCCAAGTGGGTGCAAGGTCCCAAGGGTTTGGGCCATCCTCGACAGCTTTCCCAGGCCACAAGCAGGGAGCTGGATGGGAAATGGAGCAGCTGGGATTAGAACTGGCACCCACATGGGATCCTGGCATGCTTAGCCACTAGGCTACTGAGCCCATATGGGATCCTGGCATGTGTTGCCACTAGGCTACTGCGCCGAGCCTGGGAGCTATAATTTTTACTCTATTTTTTCTTACTCTACTTTTTTTTAATATGATGACACTATTAATTTGCTTTTGGGGTGATTTTTAAAATAGGTACTTGAACCTGACCAGCTTGGCAGGCTGCAGCTAGAGTTAGGCAAATAATTAATGCAAATGTGGGGACAGAGAAATCCTACCGACCTACTGCACAGCATCAGAAAAAAACAAAACTTACTCCTGATGGGAAGTATATTCAATGACGTGTGTTCTTAACTTCAACCCAAAATGAAAGGGCAGCTATAGATCTGTGAAATAGTGTATTTTGTACTGGAAAGTTGGGGCATTGTCTTACTCTGAGTTAAGAAAGGAGACCATGCGATGGGAAATTGGCATTCAGAACCAGATTATGTGTGATCTGTTTTCATGTGCTTGATTGACTTCCTCCGTATTTAAAGAAACAGTGTGTGTTTTCAGCCAACTTTGCACAGAGCTAGACGCTTGCATTTCTGCTGAAGGTTGCTCAACTGTAAAGCCCGGAGCTGATTCCTGCTCATCCCATAGCTTTCCCAGGATGCTGAGTTCAATGGACTTGCCCAGTTTGCAAAGGCAGGAGCTAAGTGGGGCTTTCTGCATCTGAAGTTGAGCCCACCACTTGGGGTGGGTGACCCACACTTGGCGCTATAGAACTTGTTTGGCCTTCTTGTCTGTTGGTCTCATTTCCTATGCCCCTGGGTGGCACTCAGAGATGCAGCCCACCTTAACCAGGCTAAGCACACAGGTCCTGGTTAAATAGTGTGCTGCACAGAGCCTTGCCGTGATTGCCTCATACACCCGAAAGGTTCTGTGCCATCTGATCCCAGAGTGAACTGTGCAGGAGCCGAGGGTTCTCCCCAGGTCAGTGACTGGTCCACACTTGCAAGTGCGCATGCACACCAGTTTTAACTTCACTGACTCAACACTGTGTGTTCCTCAGTTGATGGATGTTTACCTCTTAACAGAGGACTCAACATAGTGTTTTTATTATAGTTTTTTTTCCTCATAAGCAACTATCTTGCAAATTATTGGATATCTTTTAATTAGATAGCTGGGCTGTGTGCTTAACACTGTACACAAAAGGCCTATAAAAACTGAGTTAAATGAATACACTTAGGTGGCCGCAAGCTCAGAGCCACAGAAATCAGGTCATCCTATGAGAAAGGGAATTTTTAGGACTGATTCCAGCACTGGCATGAGCTGAAACCTAGCAGTTTTCACTTTGAATACATAGAATGGATTCCACGATGCTTAAGATGTTTCTCCCCAGACCCTGTGGGCAGTGCCATCCCTCTGGGTAGGGCCGCATAAGCAGCACCGTGGCTGGAACATGACCAGCTCCTATTCCCCATGTGCCACTCCCCTGGCCGTGGATGGACGGAGCCTGCTTGCTCACTGCCCATGCCAGGGGAATAGTTACACCTTTAGGACATTGAGTAGATTCTGACCTTTATATGCTACAATCCCCTCCATCTTCTCCCTACCTCCCTCCACTCGAGGAAGTCCCCTCAAAGTACAGAGTGAATTCCACAGCCAAGGGACAGTGCAGCAGCACTTCAAAAATTCCATCAAGGAGTCAGCCCACACAAAGGCAGACTCCCAGCCTAGTGACAGGCGCCGCCACAACCTCCCCAGTAGTTGAATTACTGCCACTGAGGTTTCCAGGGGTGAGTCCCTTGAAATCAACATTAGTAACATCTTACCTGCGGCCTCACCAGGGAATGGTCCTAGTGACCTGGGTGTTACAGGACTGTTGGAAAGCAGCAGAGTAGCTGGATGGGCGAGGGGACTAGGATGCCACTGGCTGGGCTGTTGCTTCTGCTCTGTGTTCTTTCCCCAGGAACAGTGTTGTCTTGTTTGCTCTCTGCTGTCCACCCTTGTCCACCCTGGCTTCCCCTCCCTTACCATGCAGTCTGATTGGTGTATGGGGATGGTGCTGCAGGGAGGAATGGGAATCTAGCCCTTATAGTTCTGGTGAGGGGGACCATCATCCTTACGGTCTGTGTTTTCGCCTGCATGAAATGGAACCCCTAATGTGGAAGCCCCAAGAGGAACCTCACGGCTGCATCCTAGGACAATGCCCTGCTAGGTCAGCCTCACAGTGGATATGGGGAGAAAAAGCGAAGGACCTGATAGGCGCTGAGAACCTTCTGTCTTTCGTACCTCCCTTTACAGATCTGCAGAAATATCCATGAGCCAGGTGCCAACCAGTGGAAAGGCCCCTTTAAGACCTTATTGGCAGCTGAAGGCCAGTGTGTGTAAACCCGTGGGGGCCAATCGGTGAAGCTTTGCTTTCCCAACTCTTGAGCACGAGCAGGGCAGCTCACTGCGCCTGGAACTCAATGTTCTGGGGTGCCCATTCCTCCTGGAGTTCCTGGGAGAAGTGCATGTTTTCGCTCCTGGGGAGCCACACTGAGCTTGTGGCTATTCCGCCTGGCAGGGGAGAAGTCACGTGCAGATGCTTCTCTCCGTGTCCTGGAGCACGGCTCGTTGTCGGTCACTTCTCCCAATAGAAAGTTTCAGGACTTGGAATTTTTTTTTTCATTTAAGTATTTAAGCAAAAAATAATCCGTTGCTAAATTCCAGGGAGGCTGCTATTGTCTTCATGCCCAGCAGATATATCAATGTTGCTGATGGCTTTTTTCATGTCTAAATATTTCATTCAAGGTTTTTAAACAATTGCACTTGCTTAGAGTAGCATCAGGCACATTCTTTTACTTGTCTAATCATGGTTAAAAACCTCAAATCAACAGAAACCAAATGGGCTAACAAAACCCATACTTGAGCTTGTCACTTAGTTCAGATTTTTAGCAGGCAATAATAAAGCAAAAAGCAGAAAGGGGCTTGTCAGACATCCACACTCCAGGTTTTGCAAAGGCTGGGTATGAATGTTCAAGGTTAATGCGAGTGCAGTGAGGTGGAGAGGTGAGGAGTTGAACAATTGGAGTGCGTTATTCAACCTTGGCAGAAAGTCAAACTCCAGCGGAGGGAAGCGTCTTGTTGAATCCTCAGCTGGCGGAAGCCACGGGGAGCTAGTGCTCCTATACACCGAGCCAGGCAAGGCAGTTCAAACACTGAGCTGGTTAGTTTAAGGGGAAAAAAAGTGACCCCAAAGCGTCTGCCTGCTTCTATTTCTCAAATGTACTTTTCCATGTGCGATACAACTCTAAAGATCTGCTTCTATTTCTCAAATGTACTTTTCCATGTGCGATACAACTCTAAAGATCCCCATCAGGTTCCTGGGAAATGGCAAAGCCATCCCCCCCTCTGTCCAAGAGTCAGCCGGAGAAAACATGGAGTTAGTGGGTGCTGGGTCCTGTGAGCACACAGCAGCGCTGTCACCCTTGGGGACGCTGGGCTCCCCTGCAATCATAGCTTGGTCTTTGTTTTTTCTTTTTGTGACTTTTACTTAAACTCACTTATACATTCATTGTAGAAAACGTGGCAAGCTGAGATAAGCATACAGAAAAGACATCACATTTTCTTTACCCAGAGATAAGTATTATTTCCACCTTTAACTCTCTTTTTCTCAAGGCATAATTTGTATGTACATATGCACAAACATATTTGCTTAAGAAAAATGGGCTCATACCCTATCAAATCCTGCAGGAGCTGCATTCTGCACCCAACGGATGATGAACATCAGTTCAGTCTGTTAGCTTTCCTCCACATCGCATCACGGTGGGTTGAGCACCTTGTCCCCTATGAGCCATTTAATTTGATCTCAGGTTTACATTATTGTTGCTTTAAGAAACATGTTTCTCGGGCCCAGCGGCGTGGCCTAGTGGCTAAAGTCCTCCCTTTGAACGCCCCGGGATCCCATATGGGCACTGGTTCTAATCCCGGCAGCTTCACTTCCCATCCAGCTCCCTGCTTGTGGCCTGGGAAAGCAGTTGAGGACGGCCCAATGCATTGGGACCCTGCACCTGCATGGGAGACCCGGAAGAGGTTCCTGGTTCCTGGCTTCGAATCGGCGCAGCACCGGCCACTGAGGCTCACTCCTCCTCTCTGTATATCTGACTTTGTAATAAAAAAAATTAACAAAATCTTAAAAAAAGAAACATGTTTCTCTATCTGGAGGGCATTATTCTTGCTAATACGAAGGTATGAAAGCCAACGCAACAGTGGCCATGTTCAAAGGGACTGCAGCTAAACATATTTTTTTTCGTAACAGGACTTTTCACATCCCTCTGTGTGTTCATGAAGTTTTTGCAGCTCGGAACTTCTGATGCTCACACACACACAGGTACAGGCACGTGAGGCAATCTACACGCTCTTATCAGCTCTGCTCGCTGTGAGAGTTACCCTGCTGTAGGAGTAACTCCTGGAACTTGGGGAGTTTCCAAGCGAAAGGGTCTGGTTTGTGTTATTAATAATGATCTTGGTGATATGAGAAAGCATTTTATTTTAGACAGTATTACTAATAGCATCTTTTGCCACTCATGAGATGGAAAGGGATTTATATTTTATACTTTCACATGTAGATATCCTTTTATGGGGGTCTTTTGCTTTTATGTTTTGAGTGTGAAGGCTTGGGGACATGTTGGCCACTTTCTTTGAGAGTTTGAGCAGTGTGTTCAGGTCACGGCTGACAGGCTTGTATTTTTCTTAATCATCCAGGAGGGCTTGCTCCAGCTCCATCCCTGCAGTGGGTTTTGAAGGCAGTCCTTTGGAATGAGGCAGGTGCTTCACAATCAAGTCCTTAAAATCTAGGCCAAGTGAAGTTTCCCAGGACCAAGTATAAAGGTGGGTCACGGCTCAGCTGACCAGGTAGAGAACTGGGCACATTTGCCAACCTAGAGACTTCAGTGGCAGCACAATGAGCTGCTCTCTGCAAGGCTGGCAAGCTGACCCAAAGTAGAGCTCATAGCCTGTCCGTTTTCCGTACTCGGCTGTTTTTATTTCGCTGACACAAGGCTCCTGTCCCCTTCTGTCTTGGCTCCAGATGGGAAGGAACGCCTCACATCAGGACCTTGCAGGGCATCCTCCTGGTAAGGTGCACAGTGCTGTGTGGTAGACGGGCAGGTCGCCCAGGGAAAACAAACTCATCAACAGTAAGCCCCCCTGAGTGGTGCACACCTGCTCCTCTCAGAGAGAACCCCGGCCAATAGGAAAGCCAGCCCCAGGGGCCAGCTGGCCAGCGTTCTTGCTTACAGCTGCCCAGAGTCTTAGCCATTTCCATATGGTTTGACTCTGGTGTTCTCTTTGGGATCTATGTTAAGAAAATAATCATACCATCATACGATTCTCCCCCAAAGTCCCGTAGAAGCATATGTCCATCTGTTGTTTACAGAAAGACAGCAGCACGGTGGGGAAGAGTTCCTCTCTGCACTCACACAGTGAGTGATGTGGTAAGGTGACTGTAGCATTACCTTTCCCTGAATACAGGATTATATAGGCATTAAAAGACTCAAAAATTTTATTTAGTTTTAAATACATAAAACTGTGGGGGTATAATCACAACTGTATAAAACTAAAACTTCGAGAAACAAATACATTATAAAATGCATTTTAAAAATAAAAAGTATACTAGAATATTTGCATTGGTTGCAGTGGGTGGTAGGCACAGGTATTTCCTGATTATACCTCCCAATTATAAATGCTAAGCATACATTTAGCTTTTTTAATAAGAATTGGCAGTACTGATTACATCACAATTATCTGGTCATTGTTTCTCAGACCCAATCTTATAAATCACATCTAAAGGATATAAAGGATAAAGCCATATTAAGCTACATTTCTGGTGGACTCATTTGTTCAGCTTGCAGAGTCTGTCAAGACAGGTACCTGCCCTGCATCTGCCTTTTAAAATGTCTCTTACCTCTCTCTCCCTGCCCTCTCCCCACGTGGCCCTCTCTCTACTCCTCTCCTCTCCGTTTCTCCGCCTCTCCCTGTAGCCCTCCCCATGTGCCTCTGTCTCAGAGTTGTGTGACAGATGAAGTATCTGGGCTGAGCTTTTCTTCCTCAAAATGGAGACTCACTGGGAATCTGCACTGTGATGAAATGGTGAACTCATTCCTGCAGGCAAATGCTTACGTCGTAAATGAGGAGAATGACTGCCTGGAAATATTATAACTAGTTCTAGGTTGTAACACTATGACGCTAACATAAGTTTTAAAAAACTCAACAAGCAGAAATGGCAAAAGCCCATGTTGATAAGATGGTAAACAAAAAGAAGGACGGGAGTTGGGCTGGTGAAGCCCGTGCAGGTTGCCCCATGGCACTTGGCAGTGGAAGCAACCCAGGAGGAGTTTTCGGCTCTGCCACATACGTGTGCTGGAGAGGTAAATTAACAATAGAAGGTAAATGCTGCATGCATAAAGATGCTCGTTGAACCATTAGGTCGAACAGCAGAAACCCATAAACGCCCCACAGAGGTAGGGTTGAATTTCCAAATGGAGGCCAATCACTAAAACATCCTGTGAGACATTCATTAACTTAACTGGACATTCTGAGAAATAAGGTGGTGGCAGTGAATGACAGACGGCATGAAGCCAAACACTACAAAGACTTGAAAAGGTAGGAAGATGACCATGTGGAAATAGTAATGTTGTGCCTTTCTGTTTTATTCCCTTTCTGTTGATATGTCATTTCATCGATAGACATAAAAATTCTGAGCAGTCATTTCATGCTGTTATTGGGTGTTGGGAAAAAAAAAAAAACTTCCAGCAAACTAATTTAATACACAGGATAAGTATTATTTTAGATGCTTTTTAAAAATTTCTAAAAATGGTAGCTGTTAGTGACCAGAATGGGCAGCAGTTTTGCAAGCCCAGGCTTTCTGGTCCAGCACTGACCTTGATGAAAGCCAGGTGAGCTTCTTTCTTTGAAGTTCAAAACAAAACCACCCAGAATCGGGCCCGGCACGATGGCCTAGCGGCTAAAGTCGTCCCCTTGAACACCCTGGGATCCCATATGGGTGCCGGTTCTAATCGCGACTGCTCCACTTCCCATCCAGCTTCCTGCTTGTGGCCTGGGAAAGCAGTCAAGGACGGCCCAAAGCTTTGGGACCCTGTACCCGCGTGGGAGACCTAGAAGAGGTTCCTGGTTCCTGGCTTCTGGCTTCTGAATGGCGCAGCACCAGCCATTGAGGCTCACTTGGGGAGTGAATCTTCGGACGGAAGATCTTCCTCTCTGTCTCTCCTCCTCTCTGTATATCTGACTTTGTAATAAAATCAATAAATCTTAAAAACCTACCCAGAACCCCATTTTACAGAGCAAACACCACAAGCCACAGCTGCCAGGCACTGCCAGGATGCTCCACCTCTTATTTCCTATTGATAAGTTGCAGCAAGGTCTCCCTTAATAGGGTGTCAGAGTGGAAGCAGGCTGCCTTTTGGGCTTAAAGGCTTAAAGGCTTGAAGAAACTTAGGGAGAGAAGGCCCGGCGGCGTGGCCTAGAGGCTAAAGTCCTTGCCTTGAAAGCCCCGGGATCCCATATGGGCGCCGGTTCTAATCCCGACTGCTCCACTTCCCATCCAGTTCCGTGCTTGTGTCCTGGGAAAGCAGTTGAGGAAGGCCCAAAGCACCCGCGTGGGAGACCCGGAAGAGCTTTCTGGCTTCTGACTTCTGATTGGCGCGCGCATGCGGCTCACTTGGGGGAGTGAGCCGGTGCGCACCAGCCAGGCGTGAGCCGGTGCGCATCGGCCATTGCGGCTCACTGTTGGACAGAAGATCTTCCTCTCTGTCTCTCCTCTCTGTATGGGACCCTGCACCCGTGTGGGAGACCTGGAAGAGGTTCCTGGTTCCTGGCTTCTGATCGGCCGTTGAGGCTCACTTGGGGAGTGAATCTTCGGACGGAAGATCTTCCTGTCTGTATATCTGACTGACTGATTGATTTTATTACAAAAACTACCCAGAACCCCCATTTTACAGAGCAAACCACAAGCCACAGCTGCCAGGCACTGCCAGGATGCTCCACCTCTTATTTCCTATTGATAAGTTGCAGCAAGGTCTCCCTTAATAGGGTGTCAGAGTGGAAGCAGGCTGCCTTTTGGGCTTAAAGGCTTAAAGGCTTGAAGAAACTTAGGGAGAGAAGGCCCGGCGGCGTGGCCTAGAGGCTAAAGTCCTTGCCTTGAAAGCCCCGGGATCCCATATGGGCGCCGGTTCTAATCCCGACTGCTCCACTTCCCATCCAGTTCCGTGCTTGTGTCCTGGGAAAGCAGTTGAGGAAGGCCCAAAGCACCCGCGTGGGAGACCCGGAAGAGCTTTCTGGCTTCTGGCTTGTGATTGGCGCGCGCATGCGGCTCACTTGGGGAGTGAGCCGGTGCGCACTGTGCGCACCGGCTCATTGCACAGAAGATCTTCCTCTCTCTCTCTCTCCTCCTCTCTGTATGGGACCCTGCACCCGGAAGAGGTTTCTGGTTCCTGGTTCCAGGTTTCTGACCGGCGCAGCACTGGCTGGCTGTTGCGGCTCACTTGGGGAATGAATCATCGGACGGAAGATTTTTTTCCTCTCTGTCTCTCTTCTCTGTAATAAAATAAATCTTTAAAAAAGAAAAACAGGAAGAGAGAAACTGGCTCACTTCTCTTGTTTGGGGTAGGTTTTCTGCAGACCCATTCAAAGGCACAAGGAGAGAGAAGGACCCACCAGGAAATGTCTGGGTTCTGAAGCTCAAGGTGCCGGATCAATGGCACGTACAGAAGTTAGCTGTGAAGTTTCTACCAAGCATCAGAAGGATGTCAGATCCTGTGCTTGAACAGGATACCAACTAGACATTCTTTATGAATAATTTGCTTATTGTGTACATTTCCCGGAATATACTGCCGTTGGTCTGTATGCCAGCCGTAAGAGGGTGGCATGCAGCAGCAGAGCTGGCTCCCAATGCTACTTACCAGCCTGGGGACCGTGCATAGCTTCTGCTGCTACTGCCCCTCAGTTTCACGCCCTGAGAGTGAAATAGATGGGGCTGACTTGCCTAAACCATGAAGTGGCACAAAGTGAATGCTCAATAAACAGTGTGGCTCAGATCATGACTACACAAAACATACACCACACAAACACTTGTATGCAAATAAGCGTACATATCTCTGTATGTGTAGAGACACACATATTCCTCACAGATGGTAGGAAACAGCCTTGACTGTAGAAAAGCTAAAATAGGAGTTAATACAACTCACTTGTTTGCAGGTCCAGAATTAACCAAATGGCCCACAAGGGATTGACAGAGTGAGCTCCAGGAAAACATGTGACAGGAAGCCTGGCTATTGCTCTGGAGTTTCCATTCCTGTTCGGGTAGCCTGGAGAACTTCTGGTACAAAGCCGAGTGGGCCCTTGGGCAGTGTGAGGACTCCTACAGACTAACACGAACTTACAACAGGGACCGCGGCGCTTGTGTGTGGTTCTCCTAACCTTCGCAGAGGGCAGCTCTCACGCTGTTTGCTGCGTGCGTGGATGCCTGTGAAACTGTTTTATAAGACTTAGAGAACTTCCTGACCTGGGGGAGTCCTCATGTCCTCTTGCACAGAAACCTTGATATCAACAAAAAGGGATGAATGGTGACAAACCTCCACCCACCACCGACCCTCCTGTCCAGACAGACACACAGATTCTGATCACTCAGTGCTTGCTAGCCACAGCGGGGACCCCAGAATTGAACTGGAAACATTAACAAATGAAAGGAAGTGATGGTTAATTTTCTTTTTTCTCTTTTTCCTGAACAGAAAATATGACGCTGGTATGTTGATCGCGTGAGACAACTTGGAACGCAGACAGCCACAAAGCACAACAAAACCCAAACTCAGACAAGAAGCGAGAACGGTGTTTTCCTGGCGTCGACAAGAAGCGCTTTATTTTTTCCTCTAGATTTCCTTTTCTAAAAAACAAAAACAAATATTTGCAGAAACAATACGGATTTCAGGTGATCATAATAAACAAGCATGCTCTTTCATTAAGCGTAGTGTGGGAGGAACCGGAAGTTTGCACGGGCGAGGGGGGGGCTGTGCCACCCAGCCATCAGCAGGGGCCGCTTCCCACTGGGAAGGAAGAATGAAGGGCGTAACATCAGCCCCCATCCCAGGAGACTCCTGTGTGCTACCCATCAACGCGGCTCGGGAATGAACCACACAAGTTAGTTGTTAGAATCTCTAAAGAATTCTTGGAGGATAACTTTGGCAAGGGAGCTTCTGCCAGGCACCAGCTCTGCCCTGCTCGGTCTCTGCGTTGTTCCCCATGGATCCAGCTTTCCCTCTCTTGTTGAGGCCATGCCTTCCCAGTCTGGCCATTACCTCCTCAATTGAGGCAGCCTGAGTTGAAACCAAGCCTTGCCCAAAGAGGAGAAGGCAGGACCCGGGCTGCCGTAGTGATCATGGTGGTAACTGGCTGGGACAAAGCGACACCAGGACTATTGGAAGCAGTTAGAGAAACCTGCTTGTGTTTCTACAATGAAGGAAAGAACCAACACACCACCCGAGCTTGGCCTTCCAAGCAAAGCACCAGAAAGCAAAGGGACCCAGGTGTACCCCAGGCCCCAACAGTGACATCATCCCACCCCCTGCACTCCCTGTTTCCCGTGGTCCTTGGCATTTCTCACTCGTTGGGACTGCTCTCCTTTTCCTTACGCTTGTGGGGCCATGTGAGAAAGCCATGGAAGTTTCCGCAGCACTAGGTGGGAGAATTCACGCAGCCTGGGGTGGGCCCGGCCTTGCTCAGGCTCTCTCTTAGCAGGCCTGGCCGCCCACTCTCTCTTGCACCAGCCTCTCACTGAGCAGCCACAGGGCCCGGGCCGTCTCCTCGCGCTGAGCTTCGGCTGAGGGCGTGCAGCGGCAGCAGCTGTTGAAGTACATCCCTCCCAGGCCCTCGAGTTCCGGGGCGGCGGCACAGTAGACGGTGGTGGCGGCTCCCTGTTGCTGTCAAAGAAACACAAAAGAAGTTGTGAGGAGAGGACTGTCTGGAACTGCCCAGCCCGTGCTTCCTGCTTCAGACGCAGCTGCATCTCAGTGTGGCAGAGGGTATGAAGCTCAGAGCACATGGTTGTAAAAGGAATGATGTGACCATCCTGAAAAAACGAGTTCATAAACTCCGCTCATAAAGATGGTGTGACTTTTTACACCTCATATAGGAAAAGGCTTGGAAAATAAATACACATCTCAATAAATCACAGCAGGCTCCCCTTGGGCACAGAGAGAAAAAGATGGTATTTTTTGGAACACTCGCGCACAGATGCATCAACCCTTTGGCTCCTCGCAGTGGAGGATGTAATTTGACACTGAGATTTGGTTCTTGCAGAACCTTCTGAGTTCAATCAGCCACTCTTAATTACGGCGCATCAGGTGGAAAACCCAAGCGTGGTTGGTGCCAGGTCTCTCCTTTATTCAGTGCCCAAAGTGCTGCTACAGGAAGGGTTTGCAGTGCTGTGTTCACACACACACACACCACCACCACACACATGCCTCCCACAGATGCAAGGCACATGTTTTGATTTGCCCAGAACATTATTGAAGGAAACCTCTGATTTGTCCCCAGTTTACAATGGGACAGCGGGCAAATGGGGTAGATTTCCTCCTAGCCCACTTCAAAATGCAAGTTGCCACAAGAGCCATTGATCACTTTCGATTCATCTTTTGAGTAACAATCGAGGCTGTGGCTAAGGATGTGTCTGCTCGTGGGCCCCATATCATCTGGACTGACAGGATACAGTCAGGGATGCTGTAAAGAGGGCAAGGAATCACTTTGCTTTGCAAGCCATAATTAAAAATAATAGGCTGCTCCTCACTGGGGACACACGGTAGGCATGGCTCTAATTTAAAACCAATACAGCGGATCTGGCATCTTATGGTTATTTATGTGCATCCCAGCCTGGCTGCATCAACTAATTATCAGCTGATCGGAGGGAGGGGGTGTCCAACAGGGACCCAAGGGAGGGAGCAGCAGGTACGGCTGCCGGGGAGGGAACAGGAGAAACCCTGGTGGGGGAGAGGGGCCTGCGTCTCCACCCTTCACCGATGCCCCAGCAGAAGCCTCCCCAGTCAACGGTTTGCTCTGTACTCGTTTCAATGGCACTGGAGAAGTTGGGGGACTCCAAGGCCATTCTGGGAACCAGCGTCCCAAGGTTTTGCAGCTTAAGGAAAGTGCCATAAAATAAGGCTTGGGTTGGTTGGTTTGTTTTTGGCTTCAGCCTCAGGGTCTGTGGTCACATTTGAGTTCGTCAAAAAATGAAATGGTCCAACACAGCCAAGTGGCGGGAGGGCTGAGCAGTGAGGCGAGACTCGAGTCTTGGTCATAACTGGCTGCCAGCCTGGATCGGACCAGGCCCAGGAGCCCAGAATATGAACAACTGACATGCCTGGAACTTAACAAAGTAGTCGCTGGTTTGCTACCTCCCCAGCTCCTCACCACGGCCACTTGCCCTGTAGCCAGGTATTACCTTGGATTCAGCTGTTTCTTTTATGGTGGTTAGAATAAGTTCATGTCATCCAAACTTATTTCCATTGAATTATTATTCCTAATAGGCCTTAGCGTCACACCTGGCACATTGAACAAAAGTACTGGGACTAGTTTATCGGACGCCCCTGCATCATGTGTCAGAACAGAGGAAGCCAAAGTGTCTCTGGAAGTAGACTGGATAACTGAGATAACTGGATAACTGTTTTGCACACATTTGGGGATACCTGGTGTAGATTTTGATATCCCTGTGCAGCTGCCAACATCAACAACAAGTGGTCAGGTGATATGTCCTGGGTCCCAGGTGGTGTGGGAGGAATCCATTCAGCTCATGTCAAAGTCCAGCCCCCTCCTGCAGCCCCACAGCAGTTATACTATCCAGGTCCTTCACTGTCCTGCCCCTTCCAACAGAAGACTTTGTGAAGCAGGCCACCTGAAGAAGCAGAGAGGGATCCTTCCAAACTCAGTGCCACCATGACCTCCTGAAATGATAACCTGCTACTCTTTCCATCACCCCAATGATATTTTTTTCAAAGAAATTCTGCAGTCACACTGATTTGCAACCGAGTTGACAGGGAAGCTGGGCATGTGACTCTTCCCTCTGAAAGTGATTGCAATTGGGCTTATTTCATGCCATGCTAGTCTGCGCATGTCTGGGGGGGCTGGGGAGACTGTTCCTTGAAGCGCTGGCTTTGATCCCTCTGCTGCCTATGCTGGGGGCATGTTTAAAGCAAAGGGGCACCTGAGAGCACGCAATGTCTTCTCCACTCCCGAGGTTACTGAGGACAGCTGGCCAAGCCCCCTGATCTCTGCTGAGTTAAACTGGCACTCGCCTCACTCTCCTCTCCTGCTGGACAATCAAGTAGTGACAATATCAGGTTGGTCTTATGCCTACCACCTCTTTGGCTTCTCGGGAAATAACCTGCGGAGCCAGCGCAGTGGCAAACTCCGAGTGACAGCCTTATATGATCAGATGTGTTGAGTTTCACAGCAAGCTCTCATTTTTGGCACATCAGCTGTATGTCTGCATATCGCTGGAATGAGCCACATTAGGCTCAGTCTCATTAGTAAACAAGCTGATACCGCCGGTACAGACAAAACATTTTCTAACTGGTAAAATTATTTTGAAAGAAGACATTAATCACCATGGCTTTCATGCCACTTCTTGGGCTATCATTAGTACCTATTTCAGAAAAAAAAAGGCCAATCAAAAATAATGCTAAAAAGTCCACTATCCAATATTCGAAACAGTGGCTTTCTAGTTGTCACCATTGCTTACTGATCTGGCGTGACAGAATAATAATACTGAGGCGTAGACGCGCCGGCCAGGGCCAGTTTAGTTCCCCAGAGCAGTTCTTGGATAAGTCCGTCGTAAGTGTGGCGGTTGTGTGCAGGGGAACGAACAGCCTCGCACGATGGCCACGGTGGTGAGCCAGGCTGTCCGTGACACAGGAGCAAGCATTTCCAGGCAGCCCCGTAGCATCTTCGATCATGTTCCAATGCCACTTCTGATCCAAACACTTGTGAGCTGCTGGCAGAGCAGGACTGCACCATCAATCATGACAGTCTACGTAAAATTACCTAGCATTCCTGCTTGGGATTAAGTTAGGACTATCTGGGTAATAGAGGCTCATCATTCTTTTTCAGGAAGCCTTTGTCAGATTTGCAGTACAATCTTTAGCTACAGAAAGATTTGTTTTGGAAAGCAGTTGATACACACACACACACACACACACACACACACACACATATCCCTGAGAGCTAAATTACCGATCCTTCCAGAACCCTTTGTTGGTATGAAAACATCAAGTGGCCACTTTTCATGAACATTTATTTGATAACCACAAGCCATCAGTTCGTAGCTGTCAGCATAGAATACAAATGGCTATTGACTCCTTGAAAGTAAAAAGTAGAGTTTTGTGGTAAAAATGCTAAAGGATCCCCCAAATATACACATACACACACACACACACACACACAGACTCATACTGCATTGGTTAGTGATCTGGTATGATACATATGTTCTAGCAAGTAGTATGCATATTAAACAATTACATTTTCAGTTTTCGGGTTGCTCTGTTTTAAAATGCATGCTTGAAGAATAAATTGTTGTCCTACAGTGGCTGTAACTATGGGATGTAGTCAACAATACACAAAATGCCATAACATTTCTGTATATTTGGTGATCGTGAATAGTCATTGTAAGATTGCTTTATTCTACACCTATAAATACTAGTGCAAATGCCTGATTAATCCATTTATGCAAAAGGTGGAGCTGTGTAAGGGAACACACCACAGAAGTCAGCTTAGCTTTTGAACCTACAGGGCCTGGGAGGTGAGCCACTGTTTCAGAGGTGGGCAGCGACTACGGAGCCCAATGCTGGGAGTGCACAGCGGTCTGCAGCAAGTAGCTTTGGCAGGAGGCAAGCTGTGGACCACCTCAAACCTGGGAAGCTTTCATTGTTACCCATCTGGGGTCCGTGAGGCAGAGCAAACCCAACCACCTCACCTAGTGCTTTTGTGAGAATGCTGCTTGGGGAGGAATGATCTGTCCCAGAGCCACACAGGGGATGAGGGCCCATGTCGTCCTCTCCATCCTTGTCTGTGTCCCAGTAATCCTCCTACATGAGAGCTCCTAGCCATTCTACCATTAACAGGGCGATGTGGGGTTCTGGAGTTCATCTCCAGATGATCTTGGTGCTAATGACACAGGGTTACAAAAATCAATTGCATTTCTAGCCTCTGATTTAAAAGCTACACAAAAATACCCTGTCTCCTCACCAGAAAAAACCCTTTCTGTGAACAAATCAGCCACACATTCCGTTAGTTCATAAAGGGAGACGCAGTTTGTATAGGACCGCTACAATAAACATACTCACGGCTAACAAGTCAACCTCTTCCTCCATACAATACTTGCTTAATTCAACTAGGCTATGTTATTTGGAATAAAGTGTTGATCAGGAAGCAATGGTGACTCTCACAGGAATAATGGGAGGTGGCAGATGGGAATGGAAATGACTGCGTGAAAGGGCTCTGTCCTCCAAAATGCCACGTTCTCCCAGGGTGTTGTAGGGCACGGGGTCTATTCAATGACTAACATGTGTCAATGGGTTGCATTTTTTTATAAGCATTATAAATCCTCACTCCATTCTATGAGCCAGAAACAACAGACATCCTTATTTTCAAAGAAGCCCCCTTAGTGGTCCAAAGTGAGTTGGCTAAAGCCATACAGAGAGAATCCCACAGAGATCCACAGGCATTCCTACATGAAACTTCCTCCCCAAATGTGTGACACAAATATTTGCACAGTACCCATTTCCTCCCTCCAGGTCTCCCATTTGGCTCCAGCCGTGTCTGGACAGAGTGACACCCTGACGTGGCCTACAATTAAACGCACCAGCTCTCAGGAGTTCCACTGGGAACTGTTAAAAGGAGATTTCCCCATTGTTGATTTAGTCAGTGAGCTAAATTGAAATTATATCCATTTGGATTAACAGAAATGAAGACTCAGCACCACCTCGAATGATCCCACAGCAAATTACCCTTGAGAGAAAAGGCTGCCTCATTCAGAAGTGTTCCCTCCAGGGGCCAGAGGTGCCCAGCTAGGGCACCTGTTCTCTGACGATACTTGTTTCCGAACTTGGACATTCAAAACCAGTGATATCTAAGCACTTTCCCACCTCACAAATTCCCATCCATGGGAACCAACATGGCCTTTGTGGGAACACCCTCTGCTTGCACCACTGGGTTTGTGGTGAGACTCTCACCCAATTAAATCCTAACAAAGTAACCTCCACAAATTCCTTGCTGTCGATTCCTACAATGGCCTTGAACAACACAGGCTTAGCTACGTACAAATACTTCCTGTGGGTACTCCAAGACAACAATCTAAGCCAAACTCTGGCTGTTCTGAGCATTTATTACCGGAGGGGAAATGCACTCAATTTCTCAAGCAGAAAGGGTGAAGTTGATCAGGAAAGTCAGGCTCTGTTATCAGGATTTAAAATTTGAAGGAGTGTTTTCAGAATCCACAGCAATAGTGTTCCGTGTCTATCCTCTACAGAAGAGAACGCCCACTCTGACGCAAAGGACACGGGCGGTGCCGTCAGGCTGGTTAACTTTCGCCACAAGCCAAACAGCCTCTTTGCTAAAACATGTTTGTAAGTGTGCGTGACCTCAGGTTGCCTTTTCAGTTAATTTTCCTGTGACACATGTAGAGGGGAATTCCTCAGGGGATACCAATGACACAGTCTAAGAGGAGGGACAGCCAAGGGGTAGGGGTGACCAATCCAGTGCTGGACAGGCAACTGGTCTGAGCACAGGCCGGAGTCCCAAGATTGCAAAGGACACCTGGTGTGCAGATGTTTGAAAGTGCAGCAAGGCCAGACAGTTTTTGACATGACAGCTGGATGGTTTCAGGTCTCTACGCAGGAAGTGTTTACAAGGTAACCTGGGGACCTCCCTTGCTTATAGTTCAAGCCTTGCAAATACGGTGCCCCAAAACCCAAGTCAGGCTAACCAGAGCACCGTGCAAAGCTTGTACCAGTCTCCTTGATGAAAGATCTTAATTTCTAACAAGAAGACTAATGAGATTTATAAGGTTGACTCGATAACCAGGAGAGACTCAACTGCAAGGTCCGGAGGCATGGTGCTCCTCTGCAAAGCATGTCTAAGCCATCCAGGAGGTACGAAAAGCTGCACAAGGATTCTCCCAGGCTGGAAGACTGTGTCTGTCCTCCTCACTCCAGGGAGGAGCAGGCAGAGGACAGGCTGTGGGGAACCTGTGTTTCCAGGCGACACACTGTTTTAAACTCTTCCTTGCTATCCAATGAAACCCTTCTCACGCCACGTTCATGTTCTAAAACTCTTGCGAGAAATGTTTCAAGGGATGGATGGATGGTCTTGAGAGTGGAGTATAATGTCTGGGAATGTAATGTTTCATCTTCCTGAAAGCTGTTTTTAGAGTGAGACCCAGACTTGCTAATTGTGGCAATAGTATGGGCCTCCTGCCGAGGAAGGCCGAAGCGGAGACTCAAGTACAACCCTGTGGGTGATGATCCGTGCTTACTCCACTCTCCACTCGTGCCTGCCACAGGTCTTCCAGAAACACTGGACCAGAGACATTGCCTCTTTGGTTGCAGGAAATGGTACTGCTGACCATGTCCTCAATCCCTGAAAGTGTTTCCAGGGCCTCCTCTGCTGATGTTGCCTAGAATTTGCACATAGCTCAATGTATAGTTTCTTTCTGAATAATGGGGTGTTCCCTTGCTGGGATGAAAAACCATATGGGCGTATCCATGCTTCCACGGGTTAGTTGGAGATGGCCAAACACAGGAGCTGTGGAAATTAGCCACCAACATAAGCATGCTACTCAGCATCATCCTTTCACATGGAACAAATCGGATGGTCTTTCACTGGGACTTCCCAAGGGCCCGCCTTCACTTCAGTGCCGAAGGGTTGCTGAGTGTCAATGAGAATTAAGACACTTAGCTTGTGCTAACGTGGGACATTTTGCATTGTCACCCTTGAACTCTTTTAGCCTCTGTTATAGCTAGCTCTGTACACTGTATATTACTGCATACCTCTGTATTTGCCACATATACTGAAATAAACCTTTGAAATTATTGCCAGGCAGAATGAACGGGTTTAGCTCAAACATAACGATGCAAAGAGTAATAATTTTGCAGTGCAGGTGAAACAAGAAACTCCCCTCTTCCCTCCTGCACTGAGAAGGACTCTGCCTCATCTGCCTGTCACTTGGTTCTTTTAGAAAACCAGGAGCTGACTATTTGTGAGCAGACAGGATTTCAGGGCACTCCTTAAACAAGCTGTTTGTTTAGATTTTAAGGTTGACAGTTCATTTACACGTATGTCACACATATACTCCACAGCACAGCACCAAAAAGACATCAGAGCAAACAAACAAAAGCCACCATGTCTCAAGTGGGGCCACAACTCACTAAGAAATTAACTCTTGACTCTATCTTCCAGAGACCAATGAGGAGAACATGCTTGGCAGTAGCTGGGATCTCCTAGGCACAGTGCCGCTGTCCAGGCCTTCCATCCCAGCCGGGCAGGACTTTGTGAGGCATACTCACTTGAACAGATCATTCCTCAGGCTCGGAGACACTGGCCGTGTGAATATCTCATTGAGTACATACTGTGAGAGCGTCTCATTTCTATGACTTTTGCAGTTAGCGGGGATCGCTTAGGCACCGCCTTGACATGAGAGCCTGCTTCCCGGGTGGTCGATGAGTTATAAACAACGATAGTGTTCACCAGCACCTTGTTGCTGGCTAGTAGGAGATGATGGGGGGTGTGTGCTGTTGCTTTAACTGCCAGGGTAAAGAATTCTGCCTCAGTGTTAGTGAGCATTTGAATGCACTGGATGCAAATAGACTAGAAACAAAACAAAACTAAAAATTACCTTGATTATGCAACACCTTAGCATAGAAAGTTACAAAGGTATGTCTTTTTTAAAAAAAAATCCCATTCTGTCATGCAAATACTGTCTAAATATGCATGTGCTGACTACTCATCTACTGGATTTTAGGAAATACAATTAGGCTGCCTTTCCCTTCCCCTATGTAGACTGTAAATAACTGTAGATGCTTCTCTTGTTTCCCATGTAAATATATGTAAATACTAACAAGCTATGCATGTCGATATTCGGGGCAATTTCAGATACTTTTCTAATCTGAAGGCATGTACTTGGACTGGTTTGCTAAAAGGTGGGGGTGGGCCGGAACGCTCTCCAACTCTTTAAGCAGAATAGAAATTAAAGATTTCTTCCTAGACTGCCGTGGCTTCTTTTGTCTGCTTTCTCCTCCCTGCACTTCTGCCTGGACAGAGACCCTGGGCACACACCAGGCCAAGCCACAGAAGCTGACACGTTGGCCTTGGGGTATACCTGCTTTACACACACACACACACTCACACACACACACACACACACAGATACAACTTCCAGCATCATAACGTATGCTTCTTTGGACAGGTCTAGCCAAAGAATCTTGAAGGAATTCCTTGTGTTCCCTTACTATGTACCACACTCAGTGACTCACACCCCCAAACCCCTGGGAGATGGGGTCCAAGGGGCAGAAAGGGGGTAACCATGAGCTACTCACTCAAAAGGACAAAACTATGAAAGGCCACCAAAACTCTTGAGCCTTTCCTGCATACCATGGCTGGGAAGCTTTTCCTGCAGCTGGCAAGAGGGGAGATGGCTGAGGCTCTGTGCACCCCATACTTTCCTCCCCAACACTGGCTTCTATATCCCATGGGCAGAGCAGCTTCCGGCAACGTGGACACACAGGAATGTTGCTGAGGTCTGATCAAGCTGTATGAAAACAGAAACAGCAGTGGGCCACATGTGATCTTAGGCTCTCGCTGGCCAGCCTCTGTCCTGTGCTCTACCAAAAGTCAACTGCCCCTGTGCAGCCTGTCGGTGCGTCCCTCTGAGGTGTGTCCACGTGCCTGATGGACTGGGAGAAAACACTCTGATCCAATGAAAGTCTCCATCTTTACCCTGCAAGTACCAGGGCTCCGTGTAGAAGACACGGGATAATAAGGAAGGGAGCAAAACATCGAGCTGTCTCCCCCAGACAAATTACATTGCCAGGTTTCAATTTATTTATCTTTTGTTTTCATAAATGGGAATGGAGGGGAAAAGTACAAAGGTAGGAGAAAAAAAAAACAAAACAAGTGACACTCACCCTTCAATGCGGAGAGAGAAGCTATTACCTCAGGTATCTATGGAAACCGAGCAGCGCTCAAACTTTTTTAATGGTTGCGAAATAGCGTTTGCTTTTGAAGATGTTTTCCCCAAGTATGATGGTGCAGTATGAATGCATTAATTGACAGTTTCCTCTGGGACTTCTTTATTGAAGTTTCCAAACTTAATTTGATGGCACAAGGAACTCTCTGGAGCCCTTGAAGAATGTTGCAAAGTTCGGGCTTTAGAAATGGAGCCAGCTCAGGCACTGCGTGCAAATCCAAACCCAACTCCCCCGCGGAGCGCCAAGAAGCTTGCTCCCTGTCGTCGTCCATTACAAACCCCTCTGTGCTCACCTTGGGAAGGCACAGGCCCTTTCTAACCTCTATTGAACAAGAATCAATATCAGCCCTTCAATCCTGGAGGGAACGGCTCAGAAGGAGCATGACGGGGGAAGGCGAGGGCGGTTTTGCAGATTGCAAGGTGTAGGGCAAGGCTGAAAAAGCTCTGGAACTGAAACTAAAACTGCTGCACTTGGGAGCCTGCCTCTGTGACAAGCCACCATGACTCAGTTACCTCATCTACAAAGTGGGCACAATCACAGCCCCATTAAGGGGTTCCTATAAGAACAAATGATAACATTTGGCCACTTCTGGGGTATTGCATAGTTCAAAGGCAACTGCAGTTTTGTTTATTATGAAACGTTTAAAGAAGTACACAGATCTTTCCTTCTTTCACAGGGTTAGACATTGAGGGCTTGGGGCAGGATTCCGCCCTCTGGGGGCAGCTGCTCTTTCAGGCTCCCTGCGGGATCTCTGGGTGCTGCGCTGCACACAAATTCCAGTGCTCATCTAGTCCACTGGCCACAGCAGGGACCAGATCCAAGTTCATGTCCACATCCCTAGGACACTGATATTTGAACAGTGGCTACTATCATTTGTTAAGTGCTCTAAAATTCTAGATGACCTCCCCCCGACAGGCCCTGTCTGTGCTTGCCCTTTCACCCCCAAACATCTGTGCCATGATGGCTGGAGAAAGGGGTGCTCTGATGGGGCTACTGTCCAGTAAGCAGGTGCAGTTACAAATACGATAGAGTCCAAAGCAGATGGCTCCATCTCTGTAGAACATGAGCCCCACTTGGAAGATGAGGAGACTGAACCCAGAAGTGGCCACAGCTGGCCTAATGCCCTTTGCCGAGTAAGTGGTAGGACCTTTCCTGAAGCTATTGGCCACCTGCCCTTTCCATATGGGTCTCGATACACTTTCATTACATACACACACACGTTACCTGGCCCCTACCACTTTACTAGTGGAATCTGTGTTTCAGAACCTGAAAACTACTTTTCCCACATTATTCCCAGCAGCTGGGTAGCTCTATGGAGTCCCCAACTCAGGGCTGGGAACCACCAGGCTGAGGAGCTAGAGGAAGGAATGCATGACTGTGAACGAACATGTATTAGGAAAGAGTGGCAGTGTCTGCGGCATGTTACGGGTATGTCTGATTTGGACCCCGGACTCCAGGGTGGAGAGGTGCAGGCTACACCCACATCTAATTCAGGGGAGCTGATGAGTCAGTCCAGCAGAACGGGAACTATCCCGGCCAAGGCAATGGGCCGCTGGGGCACAGCACACTGGGCTGGGAGATGATGTGTGGGAAGCCTCCCGGCTCGGCCCCTCCTCCTGCACACACTCTGTCTAGATTGGGTGGATTTCAGCTATTAGGAGGGAAAAGACAATTGTGGGACGGACCCAAGCAATGCCATGGCAATGCCATCTCCTGACTCCAAGTTTAAACTTTCCTCTTTGCCAGAAATTTTCCTGGTTTGATCTCTTAAACCCCAGGAGAGACAAAGCCTGTGCTCTCCCTTATTTCTGGTGGCCTCACCTGTCCCCTGAGGCCAGTGGCTCTCTCTCAGCTGGATTCCCCAGCCCATGTTCACTGTCAAAGTGGAACTCTTGCTAGGCTCTCATCAGTTCCAGCTGTTTATCCCAAACACACTCTGAGTTTGCCACATCCTTGCCCAGGTCAAGTGAGGCTTAGCAATGTCTCTGGGAGGACCAGCTCAATCCCAACAGGATGGTAACAGCAAAAGCAAAAACGAGAGACAGATATGGGCACCAGTTCTAATCCTGGTGGCCCCACTTCCGATCCAGCTCCCTGCTTGTGGCCTGAGAAAGCAAAGACGACCCAAAGCCTTGGGACCCTGAACCTGCATGGGAGACATGGAAGAGGCTCCTGGCTCCAGATTGGCACAGCTCTGGCCATTGCGGCCATATGGGGCATGAATTAATGGATGGAATATCTTCCTCTCTGTCCTCTTCTCTGTATATCTGACTCTCCGAGAGAGAGAAAGAAAGAAAGAGAGAAAGAGAGAGAGAGAGAGAGAGAGAGAGAGAGAGAGAAATGAGACTCTTCCATGAGCAGATTCACCTCCCAAATGCCTGCAACACACAGGTTTGTTCCAGGCCAAAGACCCAGACCAGGAATTCCATTTGGGTTTCCTACTTTGGCAGGAACCAAGTACTTGAACCATCAAGAGCTGCTTCCCGAGCATATCAGCAGGAGTTGAATTGGAAACAAGCACCAAGACAAGAGCTGGAGGCATGCCAAGTGGCAGTTTCCCCTTCTGCCACCATGTCCATCCTAATATTTTCTGACTCGAAACTTCCTTTGCCCTTCACCTTGCTAGAATCATGCACAAATTGGATCCACTCACCCTGCTGGGACTGTAACACGCCCACATACTCCTGCCTGTCTGGTGGCTGAGTCTCTCTTCACAGAGTCCCAGGGACCATATTCAGCCTTTCTGGATTCCATGACTAGATCCTCAAACCCACAACTGCCACCCTGGCATCCTTGGGCGCTGGCAGCATTGTCTCTGCCTGTTTGTGATTTTTGGACACTGATCCAGAGGAGGTATGAGCAAGCCCCGCCCCCCTTCCTGCAGTGTTCTTCATCTTCAGACTGCTTCTCGTGCAAGCACGGCCAGGCATCCTGGTGACGCATGGGTTACCGGCTGGCCATGGGTGAGATGGGTGAGGTGCCTTACAGCACCCAGCAAGCAAGTCTCATTTGCTGCTAGCTGCAGTTGGAGCTCTCCTACCCTCGTGGTTCAGGGAAATGCTGAACTCACAACAGTAGGGTGCACCCAGGAACACCTTACTCTGCTTTTTCCCCCTCTGGCTGCCACACCTGATAGCATTCATCCTCTCACAAATGCCTGGCTTGTAGAAAGGAGAGCACACAAATACACCTTGCTACCAAGCAAGATGCTGCGGGGACAGAATCCCAACACATAGCTGGCTCTCGAATTGTCAACGTGGTCAAAAACCTGTCCTCCATTAGTTGTGCCCTTTGGAGTCCAATCAAATGACTTTACAAGAGAGTCCCGTGAATGTATGGACCCATCACATGAGCTCTGGAAGCCTTCTGTGGTCTTTCTAAGTGGTAAGCTATAAATGCTGTTGAGTGGAGTAAGTTTTTGGTACACTGGTTATGTTGCTGCCTTTGACACCACATCCCATATTGGAATGCCTGGTTTGAGTCCTGGCTCCCCCACTTCTGATGAGGATTCCTACTAATGCCTACTCTGTGAGGGAGTAGGTGATGGATAAACCACAAAGGTGGGAGATTTACAGTGTGTTCTGGGGTGCTGGCTTTAACATGGTCCCCGACCAGTTGCTGCGAACACTGTGGAGTAACTCAGTGGATTGAAGAGCTCTCAAAGACTGTCTTCATGTATCTCTTTCCTCCTTACAAATACATCAAACATGGATAATTTACATAAAATGTTTGCAAAAACCCAATGGAAATATTATTATCCCATTTTATTGACGGGGAGACTGAGGCTTAAGTAAAATGACATAGTAACACATAAGTGCCAGTGAACAAGTGAATTCTGATCATGTGTCAGCTGCTTGCTCACATCAAGGGAATTCACAAGCAGCTTCTTCGGGGGTCCACTCTGCGTGTGTTCAGAGCCTATTTTGGGCAGGATCATCCATTATTCCCTATTCTGAATGGAAGCCAAAAGAGGCCAAGAGCAAGCAATCCTTACTCTTGACAAATGTGCCATGACAAACAGAAACGCTTCCACGGAGCAAGTGAAGTGGCGCATTGCACACTTGCAAGATTTTGAGCTATCATCGTGGTAAGTCTTTCAACAACAACAACTAAGTAACATTTTTTGAGGGCCCCAGGCTCACACTAAGTGTTTTACAACTGCTATCTCATTTAATCATGTGGAATCTGAGGTCCAGAAAGGTTAAGCCACTTGCTCAAGGTCACAGAGCTACTACGCATGAGTGATGGATTTTGAACCTGGGTCAACTATGCCCTTGACCTCTACTGCACAACAGTTTGAGCCATGGAGGTCAAATATTCACAATGACATTCATCCCTTATCCAGACAAGGGTATAACTCCAGTCACCAGTGAGGCCACCCTACCAAGGGGCATCTCGGACTCCTGGCTGAGATGATAAACTACAAGTGAGGCGAGGGCTTCGATGACTATACACAGGCGAGGAATCAGGAGGTGACTCTGCGCGTTGGTTACCCTGCGCTGAGATTAAGCACACATTCTAGGAAGGAATATTAAGGAGAGGCAAGGGTTTCTTTTCCTTGCCTGAGTTTAACATGCTATTCTCGAAAGTCTCTGGTGTTCTCCGAGAGATCAGTTGATTTGAACTGTTGGACATGTAAAGACAGAGCTATGGCTGCCCCAGAGGTCAGCGCAATTGAACCACTGGACACTGACAAGTCTAACTTCCTGCTCCAGGGGCAGTTGGGCCCTCAGATTCAAGGCTACAGGGAATCCAGTGGCTGGGCATCTATTTCCTATCCCCAGGGAGGATGCACCGTCCTTTTTTTTTTTTTTTTTTTTTTTTTTTTTTAGCCATAGTAGGAAGCCTGAGGGCAGAAAGCCGTGAGCTCAGAAGTTTTAAACAGTTTTCAACTCGGTGCCCATATTCTAAAGGCAAATTTGATGCTAGTGGCCACCCTAGCCTGAGCTAACTGCAGCTTCCAATATGTAGGGTGTCAGTCAAGAGCCCTGAACGTTCAGTGAAGAGCTTTGCAACGTGGCTTCATTTAATTCTGAAACAACCCTGCACTATTCGATGCAATGGGGAAACAGCTGCATTTTAGAGATAGACTAAATAAAGTTCAAAGAGTAGGAACATACTCAAGGTTGGCTAGAACTCCTGAAACGCAGTGCCAGGATCCAAATCCAGATTGGCCTAATTCCAGACCGTGGTCTCTATGAGTTTATCACCCTTGAAAAATCTTGCCTCTCTCGGTTCCTCGTCCCAGGGTCGTGGTACGTGCAAGAAAGTCATGTGTGATTTCCCCCTTTGTCTCTCCCCTTCCCCCAGGAACAACAAAAAGAAACAGCAAATTCGGAAGCAATGAGTTTATTCAATTTTCCCTAAACCTTGATCCTCTCCACCCTGATCAAACATGTAATCATTATCAAAAAATAAAATTGAAAAAATCTCGACTCTCTAACTAGTGGCATCCATATATGATAACACAGGCATTCAGCGCCTCTCTCATAGCCTCTCAATGAAGGAAATGAAGACTAGAAGCCTTTGGTAAAAAGATAGGTGGAATAGCAAGTGAGTCCAGTGATACTCAGGGTATTAGAAATCTTGGGATAGTGAATATTTCCAGGGCTCACAAAGACTCAGAATTTCGTCTTTTTTAGCCAACGTTGCAAGAGCAGTGGGTAGAGAGAACCCTTGAGACAGGCACATCCATCACATGGCTGGAGAACACGGCTGTGTGCTGATGTGCTCGGTTCAGAACGAAAGGGGAAAGACACGGGGCAGAAGAGGCTGCTTGTTGACACTGCACTTGTGTAATTTTTCAAAGGTGCCAAACCTCGAAGCTGCTTTTGGTTTTGGTGCTTTCTCAAATGCATGCGCAAGCAGGTTCCTACTGACCAAACTGCCGAGAAGAGCCTGTCCTAGCCTGTTGCAATGTGACTGTCCCTGCGTTCCAAGACAATGAATTCAGCACAGCTATCCCCCACCACCTGAGTTGACCAGACCTTTCCCATGAGGGAGGAATAACAAGAAGACATAGAAAGCAATGAGGCAGCAAGGGAAAGAATAGAATGTTCTGCCTCTTGTGAGTTGAGTCTCTGACACACTTGTGGCTAGAATGGGAAACTCACCCATCATACCAGCACACTCAACACTTCTTCAACCAGACAGAACTGAAATCCTGCCTCATCACCTGCTCCTGCAGCTGCTGCAAGCTCCTAGACCTCTAGCTTTTCCTCTCTGTTTCCCCCACCCCTGCATCCTATTTATATGAACACACCCTAACTCAGAGAGGCCTGGCTCCAGGAGCACGTGTTGGATACGCTGGAGATGCTGCTGAGAGCACCTGTTCTGGTTCAGGAGGCTACTTGCTGAAGGCAAGTCCTTTCTCAAAAGCTGTTCCTCGCCCAAGCAAGCCGCCTCATCCCAGCTTCAGCCCCTCCAGCAGGCAGCCCACATTAAGGACTTCCTGTCTCCTTGCCCTGATGAGGTTACTCCTGTGTCACAGCTCCATCCTTCTCCAGCCCTGCCCTGCTGCCCACATCCCCTACAAGTGTGGATCTGAGCACACTCCATGATGGCTAACTTGTATGCCAGTCTTATTCACAAAAGCTGCTTCTCATGATAGCCAGTCTTCAACAGCCGGCAATCTTGGATAAATATGTTTGACCACTCAGAGCCTCTGCTTCATCTGGTATGAATTTGCGATACTGGTTTGCTCACAACGTAGTCACTTCAATGACCGAATCAAACTACATGGGTAAAGTCCTCCCACAGACCTGGCAAATAATCCACACTCAACTTTAGTAGCCACAGCAAAGACAGTGGAGTCATAGCATCTGCCTGGGACAAACTCTGGGAATGGAGGCAAGCAGAGAGAAGCAGCACAGCCTTCTAGCAGCTTCTGATTAGCTGCACCCCCTTCCTCTAGTCAACATACAGAACATGGAAAACAATGCCAACTCAGGGAGCAACCAAAGAGACAGCAGTCCAAACTCTGCAAGATGGGAAGCAGATGGAGAAGCGGTCATTCCTGGCTCAGTAGATTGGAGCCTACATGGAGAACGGCACTAGAGATGAATCAACTCACGCCATGGAACCTGGGGATGGAAATCAAAGTAGAGGCTGGAGAAGGCGAAATCTGGTCAGGCTCCATGAACAGAACTCTCCCAAGGGGCAGCACCTCCTCAAATGACAACTTGTGTCATTACAGAATGGGGCCACTCACTCTGTGAGTGTCTGGGAGAAACTTCTCCTCACCTGGCCAGCCCATCTGGACTCAAGAGTTGAGTGTGTGCACTAAGACGTGACTTCCCTGGAAGAGGTTCTTAGCACCCAACCCAGTCTTTGGCAACACGTGGTTGCTTAATAGGGATTCCGAAAGGCAATGGATGAATGGCTGGACAGAAGATCAGCTTTGGAGAGCCACAGAAAAGCAGATCACTCAGACTCAACTGCTGCATAAATGAAGTACTCAAATGATTCCTTTCCAAATTATTGCTGGTGTCGTTTTGACATAGTAGTTCTCTGTAACTTGTGACTCACAGTGGAGCAACATTATATAACCTTAGTCTAAGCTCTCAGGCCTGCCTGCATGCTCGCTCGCTCTCTCTCTCACACACACACGAGGTCTCCACATTAACTCTGTGAAATGGACTTGCTCTGATATTTCCCTAGTTTACAGAAAACTCATAGTTAAGTAAGTTAAAGAGGTTGCTGAAGCCTGCATCATTACCAAGTGGCAGAGCTGGAGTTCAAACGCATGCCCTTTGACTCCGAAGAGCATGTTGCACAGCAGGCGAGATGCTCAAAAGCTGCTTCCGGAGATCCTGGGAGCCCTCGCCTCTCAAGTTGCGCCCACAGAGTGGGCTTCTGCCAGTCATGTACCTGCAGGTGGGCAGGTGTGTGAAGGCTAACTTCAGGAGAGGAGGTGTGGGCCCACAGAAGGCCTGGACCTTTGGGTGTCTCTTCTCCCTGAGAAACCAGTGCTTCTGAATAGCACAACCTCCACCGAGCAGAGGTGCAGGGCCTGGCTAGGCTGCATGGACTGTCTGGGCCAGGGACGAAAGGCAGCACTTCCTGGGAGATTTTTGTGGTGGGCTGCAGAGCATGTGCAAGTGCAAGTGTAGCCCCCGCCCCTGATGATGGAAACCGCGATCCTGTCTACTGTCTAACGCAGCTTCCTCCACTCTTTGCCAGGAGCTGGGCATGGCCATCTGTGAGGTCTCCTGAATTGCCTTCCACCAAGGGGGAGCTTTCTTCTCCTTCCTCCTCATCAGTGGAATCCCATCTGGGGCTCTGGGGGTGGCTTTAAGCACCTGAACCTAGAGTGCACTCTGTACACAAAGAGACCACGCGGATCTTTCTATGAAATTCAACATGCTGCGTGAACAGTGTTTCCTAAGCCAGGCTCCACAGAGGGCACCTCAGTAAAGACAAGGCCCCGAAGCCCTGCCCAGCCTCACTTTATCATCAGGCTACTTCTAGATTCAAGCATCAGCAAGACATAAGCAGCCAAAACACGGCAGGGAAAGGCAGCAGCCTGCTGGCTTTGGGGCCTCCATCTGCTGAGGCCTCCTCTACCCAGCCCAGGGCAAGGCCTCTGTCTGGGGGTTCTTCCAGCAGCCCAAGAAGTGCTTGCTGTCACCTTCATCTAACAGAGCTCCAGGCTAGGTACTTGAATGCACAAGTGATGGAACTTGGGGATCCGTGCGGTGATACAATGGGTTAAGCTTTTGTCTGTGGCACTGGCATCCCACTTGGCACCAGTTTAAGTTACTGCAGCTGCACTTTGATTCAACTTCCTGCTAATGTGCCAGGGAAGGTAGCTGAAGACAGCCCAGGTCCTTGGGCCCCTGCACCCACATGGGAGACCCAGAAGAAGCTCCTGGCTCCCAGACTCAGACCAGCCCATATCTGGCTGTTGCAGCTATTTGGGGAGTGAACCAGCACATAGAAGATCTCTCTCTCTCTTTCTCTCTCTCTCTTTCTCTCTCTGTAAATCTGCCTTTCAAATAAAAATAAGGACTAGAACTTCGATGTGAACTTCCTTGCGTCCTAGGTCAGAGCCTGAGCTTTCTTCACTATATTGTCAGAAAGCCTCAGGAAGAGAACCGAGTTGAACAGTCATGGAAGGCATTTGCCTAAACTCTGGGAAGGCAGATTGGGAGAGCAGAAAATCCGCAGCTCTTGGATGCTTAAGCACCATGCATACTGACCTTTCCCCACTCTTCACGAGCAGAAGTAAAGTGTGTGAGGGTCAAGGTGTGAGGGTCAGGGAATAAACAGGAACCCTTCCCTGGCTGGCCTTCTCCCAGTCACTGACAGCAGTGGCCAGGTCTCAATGGAGTGTTGCAGCCACATTTGGAATGTAGAGATCAGAGAGGGTAAGGGACTTGTCCAAGAGCATACAGCTAAATAACTAGCAGAGTGGGGACTCGCATGTGAAAAGGGACAGAAGGCCTCCCAGGTCCACATCCTCCTGGCTATACTGAGAACAAGTACAATGAGAGACAAGCACCAATGCACAAAAGCAAAACTGAGAAGAATATAGGGAAGCAGATGCCATGGGGATTGATTTTTGGGGGTGCTTCTGGGTCTCTTGCTATTCCCAAGGTATCCTTCTACCCTACACTTTCTCTGGAGTCACTGAGACCTCAGCAGGGAGACCCCCATGTGGCCCTCAGTGGTTTAAAAGCTCTGGGAACTCTAGTGAGAACCCCAGAATGCCCCGCAGGCTCCTTGCAACTGTGGTTATGCATACGTATCTCTCCTATTGTTGAACACTGGCCCAGGCATGCAGGGGGCATTCGGAAGCCAAGTGATGAATGAGTAATTGGACAAGCAGCAGAGCAGCCGAATGGGGGCATTTTGTGCCCTGTTCCACACCAAGAGGAGAAGTGTACCAGAGACTCCCGGTGCATTCCTGGCAGGGGAGACTGCAGCCCTGCGAGGAGGCCTCCTGCCCACCTAATACTGCACGAGGTGTTAACCACATTATCTGGAAATACCCGATGACTAATTCTCATCCCTTATCTGGAGGAGGAGAAAATTGTCTTGAGCGTGAATGCCCCAGATTCCTGGTCAGTTTATGTAAGGTGTTTCAAATGATTGCGGTATTTTAAGCCATTTTTAGCTTCCATCACCTGATGGGCGGGAAGCCTGGGGAAACCTGGTCTCTTGCTCTCGGACTCCCTGGTTTTCCACTGATTTTGTTGAACCGACTCGCTGCACCCTGAATGCCTCCCCACTGAAGAGCGGATGTGCCTCTGCTCTGCACCAGGCCGTTTCTTACACCTGCAGTCACTGCGTTTTTACAATTCCAGGCTTCCTGGCTTCCCAGGGATCCCGCGTGGCCGGTGTCAGCTGGCTAGGAATCCTTCTTTAGCGTGGCCCCTTGCTGGGTCTATAGATCCAAAACTTTCTCGTGAAGCTCAGGTGGGTTTCGACACAGCCTTTTTCCCAATTATCTCTCACAGAATCGCCAGTGCTCAAGAGGTGACGTCTCCCAGAGACCTCTGACAGACTAAGAGCAGAGGCCGCGATTCTGCACAGCAGCTGGAGAGGAGAGGAGGGCCCTGCCTTTGTGTAACTATAGCTGCAAGCCACAGAAAAGCAAGAACCGAGGTGTCAGACTTCTCAGAATCCATGTCCTCGAGTCCATGGAACCCTGCGTGACCTTTCACACCCAGAAATGGAAGTCACGCTTTGCTCCTCTTCCCAGCACCTTATCATAGACTCACTAGGTCTTCAAAAGTTCACTGGAAATGCTCATTGTGGGAGGAAAAAAAAAACATGCATGATTTTCAAAAGTGCCTACCACGAAAACATAGTTATATTTTCCCATGAACTTCATGAAGTGTTCTCACAGTTTCGTTTGACTGTGTCAACAAGTGAGAGATTGAGCAGTGATTCACACGACATAGGTAACACTAACTCCAGTGTCCTCAAACTTCTTGTGTTGGGGCACATAGGAACACGTTAGGCCTTGCCAACTATATGATTACAAACACTGAACCCTGTTATCACAAGATTAACCTTAGACCATTCGTACACAAAGGCACATGGAGTGTTCTCATAAACCTGAACTAACAAAACCAGACAACTGCGACTTGGTTCATGGCTACAGCTTGCAGACCCTGTCCTATGCAATGCCAACAATTTCAAGGAATCAGTAACACCAGCTAGCTCATCTTGTAAGTGAGTTCTCTGTCTTGACAACACGGACTTGACACTGAACCGAACTTTCATGCCAGTTTAAAGCAACTTCTGCATGTGGTAAGGATTTCAGCGGGGGGCGAGGGGGTGAGCCCTCGGGCTTGGGTGTCTGAAGCGGGAAGGCCCCTGGTGTGGGTGTGAGCATGCAGTCCCATCAGCTACTTTGGAATCCAGTCAGACCTTCGGCAGGGATCCATGCTAAGCTTCACACTAAGCCTTGCGAATTTTTGCCATGAAAAACAATTTGCTAAAGAAACATTTCTGTGGGAAGATAAAACGATGAAGCAATCAAATGCTTTAAAATGAACATCTTTTTCCCCATTCCCCTCTACTTCTGTTTCCTAAAACTAGCTAGAGTCTTGAAACCAGCACAAGCGTTTAAAGGCACTAAATTACCTAGAAAGATCTCCCAGCTTACATGGACTGCAAGATGCAAAATCATCCCCCCACCCTCTCCCACAGGAATGGCGTGGGTAACAACTCTGTACCTAAAAAGCAAATGAAAACAGCATGCTGAGACCCTCGTGCTCCCAGTTGGCATCTGCTACAGAGCATCTCAGACTGCTTAGCCAGGAACAGGAATTACCATGAAGACTCATTCTCTGAGATACGCCCGGCCTGGGGTGGGTATTTGGTCAAGAGGACCAGATGCAGGTTAAGCCATCTGTGTCCCATTTCAGAAGATCTAGGGGGGGTGATTCCCGGCTGCAGCTCTTGACCCCAACTTCGCACTGATGCACACCCCAGCAGTCAGTGGGGACGGCTTCAGGAGTGGAGTTCCTGCGACCCGTTGGAAGGCCTGGAGTGTCTTCCTGGTTCCAGCTACTGTGGGCACTTCGGGGTGGGGGTGAGGGAGTGAACAGACAGGTGGGTGCTCCGTTTCTCCAACTCTCAAGTTAACACTTTTTTGAAAATTAGATAAATGCACTCTCCTATAATCTGTCCAGAAGGCTGTTACTTTTTTAAAAAAAAAGTTCATGCTGTTTTGCAAGCTAACGTATGTAACAAAGACTCAAACCAGTCTCTCCCTAACCTTCTGTAGACAAACTATTCTCTGTGTAGTTCCTTTTTGACTCTTTTCGTTCTGAAAATGTCTGCCAACATTTTCCATACAGAGTGAATGTTTTCTACTATGTGTCACTATATAGATGCGGGTGCAATAAAGACTGTAATTATTGCATATCTAGGAGAAGTGGTGGTTGCCCTCTGGGGGATGTTAGCTGGGCTGTTCCTGCACAAGTGTGTCAATGAGAACGCCTCCTGCTTGCTCGGGCGCCTCCCCCACTGGTCGCCATAAAGGAGCTACAGAAGCAAAAGCTGAGGGAGCCGAGAATGGCCCGGGATGAGCAGACTGGTGCTTCCTGCTGTCCCTGGGGAACAATGAGGAATAGATGTGGAGGAGAATTTGGAAACAAAGACAGCAATCCGCTTGTGGGACTGAATATCAGGTCTTGGTGCTAAGAGACTTGCAAGACCTAAGGGAACACATGTGACCAAGACTTGTACAGATCTTGTTGGCTGACAGATGGCTTTCGAAGGCTGAATTGCTGTATAAACATTTAAATGAAACTTTGATTTCATAAGCGTGGAAATTAGGCGAAACAAAAGGAAAATGATTCTCAGAGGCACTTCAATTAGTAATTTGTAATTTCTCCAACAACATGTGTTTCACTGGGTAACCCATCTCAACATTCTGAGAAAGGAACTTGGGAAGAAAAAAGTCTTTGAAAACATCCCCAATGTGCATTAAGAAGACTTGCAAGAGGACTAACCAAGAGAGCCAGCATTTGTAAGAGAACTACGCCTTCGCCACCGCAGTCATGACTCAAGGCCCTGGCTGAGACCACAAACGGAGGCCAGCTTTAACGCCCTTCTCTACTGGCGTTTCCTCCCCAGCAACCAGGGCAGAAGTGGGTCATTCCATTTTTGTTGCATGTGGCCTCCCAGCCCCTGTTCATCCCGTGACCCCTTTCTGTTTCATCTAGCCGAGTACTGGTGGGTTTGCATCCGTGACACATTAGAGGAGGAGGGAGCAGCAACCACACCGTGGCATCTCAACAGGTGGTGGCTTCAGGGAGCAAAGAGCCAAATGACCAGCTTCGAAGTGTTATCCTCAACACAACACCTGAAGAGTTGTTTCAGCTTCTCTTCTGAACAGAGGATGCTGTCCTTTGCCACAGTCTATATTTATTTTCTCCAGCAGTTGTGGTTTTGAAACCCCAATAGCTTGTGATATGATGACCTGATTGGACCATATGTCTTCCTTGGGTTTGGGAATAAACATTTACCACACTGAGCACACAGTGAAAAAACAAATAACTAAATAAACTGTACACATTTGCAGGGTTGAAAAACCAGCAAAGGAGTCAAAGAAAGGAGGAAAAGATGGAAAATGCGAAACTCAACTCCCTGAATCTCAGTTTCTTCATTTGCAAAATGGCTGTGGTGGAGACTGGAGATGAGAGGCCTGTCCAGAGGCTCCACATTCAGTGGATGCTCCAGGAATGGCGAGATCAGAGAGCTCTAGATGTGAGCCAAGGAATACCAAGTCATTCCAGAGAACCAGCAGAAGCTGAGAAGGTCAGGGGAGTCCTTCCTGGCACCACACCCTAAAGCACCTTGAACCTAGGCGCCTGGCCCGGCGTCACCCACTGCCAAGGTCTGCAGCTGTAGACCAGCTCTGCAGGGGCATTTGTCACAGCAGCACCCAAACACAAACCCATCACAGGTACTGCTTCACCCAGCTCAGGCCCCTCCTTTAGGAACCCCAAATTCATTGGCAAAGTCCTGACCATAGAGTAGAAAATGGGCCAGGCCGAGGGACATCAACGAAAGAGAAAGCTTTTTTTTTTTGGGGGGGGGGAGGGAGGAACAATATAGGCCAAAGAAAGAACTCTTAATGCACCTTCCTCAGGCCCACAGACATTTTAGGGTACACACACACACACACACACACACACACACTTCTCAATGTTCTTCCTGTTCTTCCTGATGTCAAGCCCCAGGTGTCTGAATGCCAAATCCATCTTCCTTGTGTTCATTTCTAGGAAATAGATTAGTCCTCCTTGCATGAGGAAGTGCTGATGCAGTCCACGTGCAATACACACTCATTCATCCTCTCCCACGGGTTTTTTTTTCAGTCCCTCTGGCTGCCACCTTTGTTAACTCCCAGAATGACAGAGAAGGAAAGCCAGCACTGCTCCCACAAGAACCTCTACCAATAACTCATCAGCAGGTGTTTGACTAGAGGCCCTTCTTGCATCTTAGCACCCCAGACCAGCAAAGATAAACACATATGCCTTTAGCATGAGACCTGTTGGTAAACTCTCAGTCCATTCTGAGGCTACTGGGTGACAAATGGCTTTGGACAGTGGCAGGAGGCAAGGGTATCCCCCTGCCTTTAATGAACAGGTTACTGGTACTGGAGGACCATTTAAAGGGCATGTGTGGCCCCAGAGAGAAAACATGGTCAAACATACTTGAAAGTGTTGACTTTCCTCCCGAGGGAGCTGAGCTGAGCTGCTCACATCCAGGGCAGAGGATGCGGGTGGGGGTTGTGCTTTCCACTGAGCTTTCCTTTGGTCTGATTGCAGAAGGGGCAGTCTCTTGTCAAGTTCAGAGGCTAGACCGGAAGAGGGGCTCCTTAGGACCCCTGAGGATCCTGACAAGGGAGGAAATTCACCTTCCCCTAGTTTCACAGAGGGGAGGAGTGAATAGTTGGTGGCACTAGGGTCAATAGTTCAGTAGCATTCATCTGTGGTTTTCTTATCTCCAGCTCTCTAAAATCACAAAAGGGGTGGGAGCTGATCACATTTCTGTGCTTCCTGATTTGTTGTAGACAACATACTGTTTACTTGTCAATGGAAGGGACAGATTTAACTTCGTAATTTTTGAAAGTTTGAAGGAAGACACCTAAAAGCAACAGTTACCAAAAAAAAAAAAAATGTAACATCGCCTAGATTCCTTTTTGAGTGATTACTTTTTCATCACCTTTCCCTGGAGCCAACTGTCCCAATGCCAGGAATATGGGGGGAAACCAGAATTAAATTAGCAGGAAGCATTACCAACCTGATTGCTATTGGCGCCTCCTCTTCAAGTGCCTATCTTTATTTCTGTCCATAGACTCCCACTCTTCTGGGAAAGCTTTTCTGGGAGAGGTAGAACATTCTGCAGGTCAGATAGGAATCACTGAAGTTTAGCCAAGGCTAGGCGCCATCTTAACTGTGGGAGAGGCAGGTTCTGGCTGGCCCTGTGGCTGGGGATTGCAGAGCGAGGGGTATACTGAGGGAAGCCTCTGAAACCCCAGAGGATGAGAGCGTGATGCCAATGCCCTCTGGTTAATCCGTGGGAAAGACAACGGGAACATGCCAGGTTTGGAAATCTGTGGTCTGGGCGATTCTCATATATGGTGTCCTTTTCTTTCGGGTCTTTGCTGCTAGAACATGCTTGCATCCTCTGTATATTCCGCTGGATCCCACAGTTGAGGGCATTACAAAGCCTTTGTTAAATAGATGGATGAACCATTAGCTCTTTGTGCAGCCCCACCGGAACCAGAAACTGTCGGAACTGAGCCCAACTCAGTGAAGTGAAATGAATTCAAAAGAGTGAAGAAGTCACACATGCTTACTGTACACGTTTGTCCCAACAGTGATGATGATCGCCACTTAACATGGTGTTAAGTGTCAGATGCGGAAGGGCCTGGGAAGGAAGAGCCCCAGAGGAATGAATACACACAGCCAAGATCACACAGCAGTTTCAGAACCATGTAAACAAAACAGATGTCTCCCAACAGGGGAAGGAATGCAAGTGCTTGCTTTAAATCTCAGCCTCTCTGCTTGCAGGGCAGTTCTGAGAGTCCCACAAACTAACCGTAGTCAGAACAGGGTTCACAAAACGCCTCTCTCTCGCTCGCAATCTTCCCCTTCCTCCTGTGACAATACAGAAGGTCAAAGGCCTTACATGAGCTGCACAGGTGATCCCAACCCAACCAGGTTTGCCAGAAGGTGAAGTATTGAGTTCAGCAGCCACAGGCCGTGCGCAGGAGCAGTTTGAGGTCCCCAAGTCCTGCCTGCCCCTGCGGTGCCTGCCACCTGCTCTGAAGTTTTCCCTTAGGCTGGAGTCTACCAGCTTTGGTCTCATCCACTCCCAGCACATCTACAATGAGTGCTTTCAACGGCTGCCAGAGAAGACCACCCTGACATGGAGATGGGCCACGTGACACCTCCCCACTGCCTGCAACTCTGCTGGGAATGTCTCTCATCTTTGGCATCTGACCCTCTGAGTCCTCAAATCTCCTGCTTGCTTTCCAGTTATTCCTCCTGGCTCAAGCGTTTGGTATACACATATTTGCCCAGGTAGATTTATGGGTAACACACACCCACATGCCTATATGTAAGTCTCTAACACACACAGAATTCTGTAACACACACATTTTTATAATACACACTTATAATTTTTGAGCCAAGGATGAAAATCACAGAAATAGTGTGACTCATTTACTGCACATAACAAAACTATGCAGTAGAACCATAATTATCCTGTATTTATCAGAAACTGGAGCATAAAGAGGTTAATAACTTGCCCAAGGTCACCAGCTTGCAGGAGCAGGGGTCAGGATTTGAACCCAGGCCTCTGGCTTCAGACTCCCAGTGTTTAAACATACTGTTATTCCACTTCAAAAAAAAAAAACCGAATAACCCCACTAGCCCCATCATAATAGGCACTGCTAATTACTTCTCCTCCTACTGGCCCCTTCCAATACCAGTTGGCAGTCAATGTATTATCACAGAGTTCTCCCAGCAAAAGCCCATACACAAAGATGGCACACATTTAAATAAAACATATTAAAGAGGATTAGGAAAAACATAAATTTGAATACCAAGATCACGGGAGGTTGGGAGATGCGCAAAGGCTTTTCTGGCTGTTACAGTAACTGGCAAGCCTGGAATGAGCACCTTCCGCTGTGGCCTGCGGCATCCCACGTGCGGCTCAGCATGTCAGCAAGCCCCCTGTTGGCAAACACTGGACAAAGGCTGCACTTGGAGGTGAATCTCAAGATGGAATAGGTCTTTTCCTGACCTCCCAAACGCCTCCCCCGACTGGTGTGGCCAATGATCCTCTCTGGGAGCAGTGGGGGAACTCTGGGGGAAAGTTTTCCTGCCATACTCCTCAGCTCTTGCTGTCAGCTGCAGAATCCACACACTGGCCCTGGAGTGTCGGGAGGTTCGCTAATGAGCTGTGCGTGGTGAGATTAGATGAGGCATCTGAAAATGGTGCTGGTGAAGTGGTGTGGATAACACTACACTGCCCAGAGGAGAGGAGGCTTATTCTGACGGTTTATGCTGTGGTTTGTAAAGTGCGGCAATTGCTTTGGATATGACACACAGCCAAACACTGCAGGGGAATTTGTTTTTAGTTTTTGAGATTTTTTTTTTCTTTTTTACGGGCTGGCCTGGTAACTCATCAGGCCAATCCTCTGCCTACAAGTGCCAACATCTCATATGGGTGCTGGCTCTTACCCCTTATGCTGCACTTCCCATCCACCTCTCTGCTTGTGACCTTGGAAAGCAGCAGAGAATGGCCCAAAGCCTTGGGACCCTGGACTCCAGTGGGACAAGCGAGGAATCTCCTGGATCCTGGCTTTGGATCGGCTCAGCTCCGGCCATTGTGGCCACTTGGGGAGTGAATCAGTGGACGAAAGATCTCTCTATCTCTCCTCTTCTCTGTATATCTGACTTTTAATAAATACTATATCACCTATATGAAAATACACGTAGTTGGAACGGGAGAAGGGTGGGTGAGATATAAATGGCCTTATATCTATCAGTGGGTTTTAATGCTGGAATTAGGAGTGGGTAGTGTTTTATCAATGATTTTTGCATTTTTGAAAATTTCCATTGTGAGTGCCTATATTAGATTTGTAATGAGAACAAGTGGGTTGAGGGATGAACACAGAAACAAAGGAGGAAGGTGAGAGGAGAGAAACAAGAGCATCAAGTAACTCCATGATGGCCTCATTTGGTTAAGTGCCAATGAATGGATGGCCTCTGTTTTTCTCTACTTCTTTGGGGTCCCTAATTCCTGTCTAGCCAGTTCCTGCCAGTGCTGGCTGCTATCCCACACTTAAGGGTTCACAAGAAGGTACATGGAGATGACTCAGCTGAATGTGATAAGTGAGGTGGCAACATCTGTACCACATGGTTTATGTCCATTCTCTAATGGGTGAAACCCTCTGGAATTAATATCTGATGAAGAAATAAACCTGTTAACAGGATAGATTTATAGTATTCAAATTACTATTGATCCATTTGGAACACAACTAATAAAACCTTTCCTCATGTGACCTTCCCCCTTGTGCACACTTAGGCAAATTATCTCTAATAAACAAGGGTGATGAGGACCCAAGCAGAATGTCAACCTATAAATTAACTGATCTCTCTTTCTCCCTCTCTCCTCAGAGCTACGAGGCTAGATACCGGCATCTTTTCTTATGTACTCTGTGACATGATACAGGAAAGATCCCACCATGTGTAACTGGGCATAAAAGCACAATATAATGCCACCTCCCAGTAAGCAACTCGGTGAGAACAAGAGAACAACCATCCTGTCTGGAATAATGTGCACAAAGGAAACCTAGTCAACCAGCTAGACACATGCAATCTTGCCTCGGTCTGAACTGTAACACCTGAAGGATTCTGACCAAGTTTAGGTTGTAACCCAACCCCAAGACCAGTTGAAATATGGCCTCATTCAATGAAATTCCACGGTACTTGAAATGTTGCCTAAACATCACCATTACAGGTCTTCAGGAGCCCCAAGATGGGCATCTCTTACTCCCTCTCATTCCAAAATGCACTGAATTTGCACAGGCTGCAGATGTCCAGCTTAACATAATTCTAAAGAAGGATCAGGGAATAGATTTACAGTAGCTCAGATACATGCTCCAAACAGATCAGTTAGGAGATTTACAGTGGTTCAAACAAGATGGAAGACTGAGGCTCTGTCATTTCTTCTTCTTTTTTTTTTTTAAGATTTATTCATTTTATTACAGCCAGATATACAGAGAGGAGGAGAGACAGAGAGGAAGATCTTCCATCCGATGATTCACTCCCCAAGTGAGCCGCAATGGGCCGGTGCGCGCTGATCCGATGCCGGGAACCTGGAACCTCTTCCGGGTCTCCCACGCGGGTGCAGGGTCCCAAGGCTTTGGGCCGTCCTCGACTGCTTTCCCAGGCCACAAGCAGGGAGCTGGATGGGAAGTGGAGCTGCCGGGATTAGAACCGGCGCCCATATGGGATCCCGGGGCTTTCAAGGTGAGGACTTTAGCCACTAGGCCACGCCGCCGGGCCCGAGGCTCTGTCATTTCTAACAGCGAGAGTCTATGGTCACTCTACAGGTCATCTTCCAGCCAGAGCGAGGGAAACAAACCAACACACACACAGGGGATTGTAGAGTCAGGTTTCCCCACTGGCCCTGACTGGAGCTGCTGGACGTCTCTTTGTACACCTGTATTAGCTAGACTTAGGTGAGTAATCCTGCAGAGATGGGAGAAGAATACCCAGGAAGTGTGTCCAGAGTTGGTTTGCTAACATCATGAGCCACACTGGGCATCACTGAACACAAAGAGGTGCTATAATGGGTTTACATATTTATCTAAAATCTTGATCCAAGCCAGGTGGACATTGCCGTTTTCACAGCTATTTCATACCACTGTGTTTAAATTTTGTACCTTCAGGATGAGAAATTCTGGCACATCCCACAGATGTCCTTAGCAAAACACTGGTCTCCTAATTCTCAACTATCAGACAACTTCTTCTCACCAAAGTGCTTAGCACTCATGGACACAATAAATGTACATTTTCCCAGAAAGTTCTGCACAACAATGGAAAATACAATATTCAACTTTCTACATAATCCTGTCTAGTACCATGAAATTATTTTCTGAATGAAGTACTCCAAGATATATATTAAAGTAAAATCTTAAATGTCTGTAATTCAAAGCAAAAAAGGAGAAAAAAATTTCTTTTGGCAAAGGAAAATTAGCCAATCACATTTTTGGAGGTAGTATTATTTTACCATCCAAGTAGAACACTAGATATGCATATCTCATACCTTCAGAAGCCTAGAATTACTCAAAAGTGGACTTGGAATTGGTGAAAGATTGGATAGATGGAATTTTTAATATCTGAACTAGGGTTCAACAAACTACAGCCCATGCAACAAATTCTACTGATTATCTGTCCATGCAACAATTCTGCTCACTGCTTGTCCATGGGAAAAAACCCTGTTGGGTTCCAAACAGTATTAGGCAACAGCCACTCAGTCATTTACACCATCTATGGGTGTTTTGTGCCATAAGGATGTGAGGAGAACGTTCGTGCCCTGCCAAAACTCATATGCTGAAAACAACCGCCCCAAGTGGCAACGTCTGGAGGCGGGGCTTTGGTGTGTCACCGGACTATAATGGTGAAACACTTGCAAATGGGATTCGATCCCTTAAAGAGGTCCTCGAGGGCTGCCTTCCCCCTTCCACTAAGTGAAGAGACTGTCTGTGAACAAGGACACAGGTCACAGGACCTGCTTGTGCCTCGCTTTGAGTTGGCAGCTTCCAGGACCCATGAGGTCTCCCCACATTTCTGTTGTCTATGAGCCACCCTGTTTATGGTTGTTAGCAGCCTGAATAGACCAAGGTGAATGGCAAAGTTGGGCACTTTGGTCACAGACTCAATGACCACAAAGCCTACGGCATTTATTGTTTGCCCTTTTCCGTTTGCTGGTCCCTCTTTTAAAATAGCAACGGAGACTGCTGAACAGGATACGAGCGGAAGAAGCAAGAACGCACCACAAGCTGAGCAGAAATTGAGTACCTGTGGTCTCAAAGTAGTTGTCCTCGGTTGATTCCCTCTGTCATCCACTTTCAAATGAAAGAGCTGGTGAATTGATTAGAGGCAACAGAATTATTGGAAGCTGGAAGGAGAGGGATTGGAGGGAGAGCTGTAATGACACCATAAAAGCTTTGTTGGGTTGCTTTTATGAGCCTGAATCAGCTCAAGGAGCCTGACCCTTAGAGGTTAGCGGAAGTATGTAAGAGGCTTGCCTTTGGGATAAATGCCTATCAAAACCCGTCTGCAGAGGGAGAGCGGAAAAAGGGGAAGTAAATGACAAGGATGGTATTTTAACAGGGAGAATTTCCTCCGAAGGAAGCAAGCCGCGAGGCCAGGAGAGAAGTAAATGGTGTAGAAATGACAGTCACTCCCCAGTAGGGCCAACTGCACTTGCAGCTGATAGATCCAGCATGTGTCAGTTGCTCGTTCTCTCTTTTCACACTTCAATGTGAACTTTACTGCAAAAGGGGGACACGAGGCAGCCAAGGGGAAACAGCAGCACAGAAGGACTTGTGCACAGAGTGTGAAGCCATTTCAATTTTACATTCGGAAGGACTTTGTAGGTGATCCCATGAATGCAATTATGCCCACCTAATAAAAGCAACATATGCTAAGACAATTAAAAGATTTTATTATGCACCTATTCATTGTATTCCATGTGAGGCAGGAGGAGTGAAAACTGGGGCGAGAGAAAGGAGGCCTTTTACAGGAAGGGGAGCCAACATCCGCCTGGATTATGCCAGAAGGGGAAAGAAGAGGATGATGATATATTTTTTAACATAAAGATGAATTACTATACTCCTCTTTACCAGGGGTCTCTTCACCTTGCAAAATGCCAAGGCTGTGGTTTCACGACTCAGTGTTATGAGAAAATACAGCCGAAGACATCGCTGTGCCTTCCTTAAAGCCCCTGGCGTTTTGGTATTCAATCACAAAGTCAAGACCTCCAAACAATGCCAGAAAGATAAAGGCATGCCACTTGATTCAGAGTTCAGTAACAGCATAGCAAATGGAAACTGAGCTGACAGTCTCCTATCCACTCATTACATGTGTATTGGGAACTAAATGGGTGACTCAAGTGTATGCTGGAGAACTGGAGATTCTAAGAGGGAGAAAAGGTTTGCGCCGTCCCTTAGCTCACCAAGCCGAGGTGTCTCCAAGTCCCACTGAAAATACAGTTACTTTTCTGCATGTACAAAAAGCTCAGCTTCTTTGGTTGATGTTTTCCTTGTGGTCATACCCATAGGACCAGTGCATACACTTGGAATGTGGTTCGGGTGAGTGACAGGTTGAGTCCGTGGGATGTTGATACCACCGGGGAGATGTAGTCAGGAGCAGCTGGAAGCTGGGTGCCCGAATCATTACAGAACATGGCTGCTGTGGATCTAGACGGCCCACCCGTGCTGTTCTTTACGTAAGAAATAGAGCCGCTGGGGTCTGAGCTATAGTGAACTTGAGGCTACTTGTTACCACATCTTCTTTATCCTACCCTTGCTAACACATTAACAACACAGATGTGCAAAGAAACCATACCAATGATCATTTCAAGACTTTCACAGGTGATCCGACGTGTACCTTGAAACAGGGAAATGCAAGAGAAGGTCCTGTAACCATACCACTGAGGAGGCCAGGACGGTTTCACAGAGAGAACGTTCTAGCTGTAATTCGAGGCCTAAAGCACAGGGAATCTCAGAGGCCAGCGTGAAGGCAGAGACAGAACTCAGGTACAGGCAACAGCATGACCAGAAGCTGAGAGGTGTGAAAGGATGTGGCCTGTTACAGGGATCATGAGTAATCAGGTCAGTGGGGAGCAGGATGCGTGGGAGGAAGGGCTGAGACACAAAAGGCACATCAGACCCAACGGGGTGAGGGCTCACACGCGAACAGCAGGCCCGCACAGGGAATTCTGAGAATGAATCTTGTTGTTGCTGGTGATGCTGCCAAGTACTGGTGCCAGAACACAGCACCAGCCCTGTGTGCCTGCCACTCGGGCCGACTATCCTTCACTGGGAGACAAGGGCCTTTGCTCACCATGTGGGGGCAACGGCTGGGTTGGATGCAGCCCCTGGAAGGGCTCTATCCACCCCGGGGTGCTACACTCAGTCAACATCAATCAAATCAAGGCCAAGGGGCCAATCTGCCCAGTCACATCCAGTGAGCTAATAACAGACACAGGTAATCGCATGATTCATGCTGAAGGGGGTCACCCTGACCAGAGTCACAGCTTTGTGCTTGACCTGGTGGCCACATGGAAACACAGATGAGATCCGTCCAAAATAAATGTAAAATTCACAATACAATCCTCACACACGGTGCAAGGTTTATCTCTAGTCTTTAGGCTGGGGAGGAATGGCTTTTATTATATCCAAAAAAGTCGGATTTCAAACCAATGTGTCATATCTAATCGCTGAGAAAACCTGGGCAATTTCTTCATGGCTTTCTCATGTCGGTGACCAGAGCGAGGCATGTTAAAAACTGGGGCTATTAAGCCAGCGTTGATCGATTTTATGGGGTTACAGTTTACCTCAGTAAGTTGCTTTGAATCTCAAACATTTGGACAGCGAAGGGCATAACTTACAAGCAGGTAGTAGCAGAGTTTGGTGGGTATTGAGAAGGGGATGGGGATTAAAACTTTGGAAGAAATAGCAGGTGTGAGGAAACATGTTCGTGTGGATCTGACGCAGATCCAGGCAAGGCTAGCAGGCCTTCAGGGTTCTGAGCACTGCTTCGCAGGATTAGTCAGGCAACCTGAGCTGCACTCATGCAACATGGCAAAGGCTCCCTAACTGAAAGCTATTGTATGTGTTCTCCTCTTTTTCTTCTCCCCTTCTAAAATCAGTATGAATTCTTACGTTAAAGTGATCAGATCTATTACTTACTGGTTTGTAATATTAATCACGAGTACTGTTTGCTATTTTTCTGAAAGGACACAACCACGTGTTACTCCATCAGAGTGCTTTGGCTGCAAGTTGGAATTCACTAGACATGAGGACACGCTTAATCTTGAAGTATCTGTCGTGGCTGTCTGGCCAAGGCATTAATTATTGCATTTCTGGGGAAAAGACAATTTTTCAGTAACTGTCCAACAGGGTAACAGAGAAAGGTGTGTAAAACTGACAAACAAGAGGCAATTGATGTTGAGTGCTGAGCCAAGGGACGCCTGCTTTCTCTGAAAACCACCAGACCTGAATCGGCACAGCCATCAGCCTTGCCCCTCACCACTTTACACTTACAAAGCCCATTGCAATTGAGTCCTCACAAGGCCAAGTTCAAATAAACATTGGCTTGAGGTGAGGGCTGGTTGATAGCATGTCATGAAAATACACTATTCTACCAGTCTGCAAGTTCTCACTTGATTTTACTGTGGAGACATTTCAAATGAGATGCTTTCCAACCCTAACAGCCATGGGATACATTTAACACTTGAGAGACATACCCCATTATCTATCACCTGCTATTTTCTCCCCTGTTCATTTCTTCTTTCACATACTTTTAGTCTGAGCATATTTCCTATTTTGTACTCCACTTTTATCACTAATTAAAACTTTAATCATGAGTATTTTCTCCCTGTCACTTTATTCTAGTAGACACCTAACATTCCATTAAGTGGATCGTCCATGATTTATGGACTCATTGTTGAGTCTTCAGATTGATTCTAACGTTTCACTGAATGCTTAGCATAATTTGAAAGAGGAGGAGCTCACTGTGTAGGAAATTCTTGTTTTCATGGGTTTGGCAGTTGGTGCCCATAAGCTGTAGTCTGTAGTCGGGGTGTTGAGGACTGAGTGGGGCTGCTTATGATGCCTGCAGGGGCCTCCAGTTGAACTCTTTGTTGAGACTCGCACACCAAGTGTCTCATCTTGATGTCATTGGCGTTGTGCGTGAGAACAAGTGAAAGACCCACACTAGCCATCCTAACAAATACCTCCACAATGCTGTGTCCCAAACATACCAACATCTGTGCACTTGTGCACGGTTTGTGGGTGATGTCTGGCATCTGGAATGTGCCATCCCCATGCCACTCTGGTGCCCAGTCACCAGGCTGCGTTCTGCAGTGAAGCAGATGGACCCCGGCCTGCGGCCACGCTGCTCACATGCTTCAAATGTGACCAACAATGGCTTTTAGGCTGCAAACGATTTTTTTTTTTTTTTTTTTTTTTTGCAGAATGTCCAGAGAATCCTGGACATCTCTCCAATACAGTGAGATGAATTCACCAAAATATTGAATTATAATTTTTTAAGACTATATCCCTTTAACACACACACACACACACAGACTTGGTCGTAGCCTGACTCTGTTGCTGGCAGTAAAATCATCCCATGCCAGGGGAGAGAAAAACATTCTTAACCACTGCGCCACCATGCCGGGCCTGAGAAAAACATTCTTCAAGAAATTCTACAAATTCCAACGCAGAAAGGCCAGTCAGACCCGGATACCTGCAGTCACTCAGTGAGGAATCTATATATAGATATGGATAGAAATAGAGATAGAGAAAGAGATAAAGAGAGAGATAAAGCGTGCCTCCCAGGAGTCAAACACTAAGCAAGGAGTTTTCTTAGTAAGCTTAGTTTACTAACGGGGTAGCTACCATCCTGGGAGAATTAGCAGCACAGAGAAGAAACAGGGCCTTGATGTGACTCTGTGCACTAAAATAATGCAACGCCAAGCAACACTGCGTTGTCCACACCACAGCACCTGCAGCATCACACACCTCCCTCTGTGTGCCAAGTCCTAGGCCGAGTTCTATGGTGTGCACAGTTCCTATTCCATTAGGGCTCAACGTTAAGTAGGGAACGGGCAGAACAAGGACATCATGAGGGCAATGAGAGGAGGGCACAGAGGTACAACTGCCCATTAGGAGGCCAAGCACACGCAGCTCCCAGCCTCCACCTGCTGTGTGGTGCCAGCACCATCACACGCTGACACAGGGCAGGGTCTGGGCTTGCCGTCCCTCCACAGGCTTCTGCAGGACCTCAGTGCTCCTAAGAGCTGGGATGACCTGCCTGACTTGTGGCAGAGCGCCAACTGCATTTGGAACCCAAGCTTCTATGTGCATCACAACACAGGAAGCCACCCTAAAAGGGTGCACTAATTAGCTTCCTGGGATTGCAGGTTTTAAAAGCTTCTGTGATTGAATTTGTTTCGGTAATTTTCTTAAAGGATTCCAAAGATTGGCTCTGCTGTCAGGACATCAGAAAACAAAACAGGAAAAAGAGAGAGAGAGGAGAGAAACTTACTGGCTTCCACAGTGTGGTGCTTTCAACGTGAAAGAAGAGAACACTTCTGCCGATGGGTTGACAGAAAGCAATAGGCCATTAACAGGCCACGCTGTGGGGTGAGGCTCAGGCTCCAGAAAGGGAACTTATCCACTCTGAGCTGCTGCAAGGGAGGAGGGGCACTGGGGAGGGCCACCAGGAAATCTTTAGGTTAGTGGGCCGGTGTCCCATTAACATAAAGGGTTAGAGAAAATGCAAAAACACACAACCAAACAAAAGCAGAGTTTCAAACTCCTGGTAGAAAAGGGACAGGTAAGTTCATATATACTTTTTCTTATTAACCTCCTGCCACTGTTTTCATTAGACAGGGAGAGAGGCTAATATGCAAGGCTGCATCTAATAATTCTGTTTGTTCCGAGTAAGTAATAACAAGAGAGCTACACCATTGAGAGTATACCATCTTATTCTTAGATATGCCCCATAATTGAAAGCCATTATCTAAACGCTTCTGGATCGAATTAATCCTTCCCTCTGAGCAGTCCCTGAACTTGCATTTTCCCTGAGTGCACACACCCAGTGCTGTAATTATCTGTTGGTCTATACCACTTCCAGGTTATCCTGTGACCTCCCGGGCAGCTACTGTGTGCATACCAGCCCTCCAACTCCCAGCGTGCCTAGCACGGGGCGGCAAGGAGTCACCAGACAACGGAACACGTTCCATTTCCTCTTAACATTCACTTTCCTAGGCTGCCTAATCCTTTGGTCTATTCTTGGAAACATTTCCCAACATCTCACATTTTTTTTTTCTGAAATTGGGGAGTATGTGTGTGTGGGAGGGAATATTTAGATAAGTCGACATATTTAAAATCTGTAGGCGAGCCACTGATGATCACCAGCTCACAGGAATCCACAGAAAACGTGGCCAAATTCGATGAAGAATCACCTCCACGTCTGGGAGGGCCTCGGCTGCTTACATTTCTTAAGAAAAGGATGACCTTGCAAATTACAGTCTTATAAATTTAACTTCTAAATTTGGAGAGATACTGAAACAGGAAAAAAAAAACCCATGAGATAAACTTGCAAAATCATAACGAGGGCATTTATTGTAAAAGAAGTAACTCGGATGTCAACAGTTGGGTTGCCTTTTTTTTTTCAAGCAACAAATTTATCTGCTGTGATAGCCATAGGATCATCTGTTCCCGTGGCAGTGAGTCACAGATTTAATTATCTGAATCCCAAATTATTTAGAGGATGAATGAAACTCACTGATTGATGAGACCAGTAACATTTTTTTTCTTCCTAAAGATAAAAATGCAGTGGTCTTAACGGTTTGACTGTTAGATGCTACTTCGTAGGAAATACATGAGGCAGAGAAAGAAAATGCTCTATTAGAGGTAGATCCGGGTCCAGGACCCATCTTAGCTCCTTGCCAGCTGGGTGACCTTGGGCAAACCAGGCAACGTCTGGTTCCCTTTTCCTTCCCTGGAAAGGGAAATGCTGACAGCACCACTAGGATCAGCACCACCTGACCATGGGCAGGATCAGAAGAGACGATGCTTATAAAGAGAAACACGCACAACGAACTCAGGAGGTTCAGCAAGGCATTTTTTTTTCCTCTGAAAACCATGGTTAGACTGGAGGACATGACAGCAACTTGTGGAGTCCCAACATGTGTGAGCCAGCTGGGGTTCATTATTACATGCCTTTGCGGGGCAGTGAGGGTGGCCTTCAGGTACCAATGTCCTGCAAGGGGGCACTGAGGTTCTTGGCCAAGGAACTGGTTTTGCTGAGCCACTGTGTATGGCCAATACAGATATGGTCCGGCATTTTTATTTCTACATCCAAGCTGTCCCCATGCCAGCTCTCAGAACGTCCCTGAAATGGTCATCTCCCCTGGACTCCTCTCACCTTTGATAGCTGGAGAAGGGTGCAGGGAGGAAAAGGGAAGCCCTCCTTGACAAGGATCTGTCCAGCCAGCCTGTCACAAGCCTGGTTCTGTGGACCCACTCTGATGGTAATGCGTCTTTGACAACCTACTTGCTGGTTGTTGGTTGGGGCTGGGGCACTTGGTTCTGGCTTCAGCTGTTTGCACAGAGCAGGAGGGATGCACTGAACATGTCCCCTATTTTGATTCTGAGCTGGTGCCTGGTGTTTTTCTCGGATTCACGGACAGCTATGCAGTGGCAGAAGGAAAAGCAAAAGGGGCTTGCAGACCCAGCTTTGAGCAATTCCAGGACTGGTTTCAGGGAGACCCTCGGCCTAGCAGAGTTTGGTCTTGTCACCCAAGTCCTCTGTGCTCTCTGACACACTCCTGATCTGAGACATCTCACATGCTGGACACAAATGGCTGCCCATCACTGTCAGGACAGGAAGGCCTGGGACTAGGTACCCCTATCTTCAAAGGGGGAAGAGCTTGGATGGGTAATTTCAAGTCTTCGTTTCCTCATTTGTACCGTGAAGCAAAATCCATCGACTTTGCAGAGTTGTGAAGTGGAGGATTAGACAGGGTCATGTGTATATAGCAGCTGGTATACATCTTGCCCATATGAGTCTTTATATAACTTGTTTTCTGTAATGTCCTCTCTAGAAGGGCTCAAAGATTTCTAAGGAGGCTCTGGGATTGAGATTTTTACAGTAGGCCAGTTTTCAAACTGGGGTAGTTTATATAATGAAAGCCCTTTAGCTTCCTCATGCCTATGCTTCTCGGTTATCCAAAATAGGAAGGAATTAGCAGCCACAGATAATGGAGACATGGGGAGAGCAAGTTCTGGGGTCAGCTGGAACAAGGACCAAGTCTGGGGTAGTGGACAGGAGGGATGGCTTGCTGGGCTGCAGCTCCCTCCTGTCACTGCTAAGGGCATGGTGATAATGACAGGAGGGTCTAGAGGTGAGAACACCCAGAAATGCTGGTTGGCACTTGTAGAAGGCACAGTTATCCCTCTCTTGCCTCCCACCACTTTTCTAGGCCACCCATCCTCTATTCTTGGGTAAAATGGAGCTTGGCTGGGGCGGGCAGGAGGAGGGGAGAGCCTGAAATAACCATCGCTAGATGCCCGCTGGCTATTTCAGTGGCACACGCGCGCACATTGAGTTAAGTCCCTGGGGGTTGATTAGAGTTACCTGAGAAGACTCCGTAACTCTTTTTGCAAAAATGAACTTAATGAAAAGTCGAGTGCTTTACAAGATGTGGAGAAGTAGGAAGAGCAGGGATCTTATGTAAAATGGTAACGTTGGGTGGTTCCTCAGAGAATTTACCCTAGGTACCTGCAGCTCTACCCCTGGTAGCTATATATAAACAAGAGAAATGAGAACATATGTCCACGCAGAAACTTAGTCACAAGTATTTCTAGCAGTACCATTCTTGATAGTCAAAAGACAAAAATGATGCCAAGGGCCCACCGGCAAATGGAAGGCTACATAAAACGTTATGTAGCCATCCGATGGAATATTATTCATCCATGAAAAGGAATGCTGTGTTGACGGTTCCACAGCTCTACTGAACCTTAAGGACATTATGCTAAATGAAAGAAAGTAGATACAAGAGGTCACACACGTTAGGATTCCTTCCCTGTTTTACGCAGACTGGAAGCAGATGAGTTAGAAGACGGAACAGGGAGTTATTACTTCGTAGGGTTGACATTGCTTTGTGTGGTGAAAAACAAAACAAAACAAACATAAACTTCGAATGTAGTGGAACAGCATTGTGAATTCAACCAGTCCTAACACCGTATTTACTTGAAAAGAGTTAATTGTCAGCTAGTGAATTTTGCTCAGGTAAGACCATTTTGACAGGGCAAGAAAGGTTTGGACATCATCGTGTCCTGAAGCTGCATGTCCTCTTTGCCTCAGCAGACTCTCACGACTCTGAGCAAGTGACTTGGGCACCTGGACTTGAGTTTCACGGACATTTAGGGTGGTGGGGTGCAGGGGCCCGAAGAATTCCACAATGCAGTGGACACAGCAAGTGCGGACCCAGTGCATGATGGGTACTTGTGCCAACTCCTCATGGCCCCTGCTATTTCTTTACTGAGTGTCTGTCTCCCTCCAGGACAAGGGCCAACAGAGGTCCTGCACCACCAAACACGTACTCTTTAGAGAAATTAAGGAAAAAAACTTTGAAGAATAATATGCTAATCACTTTTACACCTGCACACAGAGGTGGACTTAGCATCTTGCAGTACTTGATGTACTGCTTTCCTCTTAAAAAGCAGAATAAAATATTTCACTGAGTTTGAAATTTGTTGTGCCCTCCACGAGAAAGTTTGAAGATTCCTAGGAATTTGTACTATGAAAAAACTATGCATAGATTTCATATTTTCTAATTTTCAAATTTTCTAAAATGTTTATTTTACTTGAAGTGGGGCGAGACAGAAAGACAAAAAGCTAAAGAACTAGCCCCTAGCTCCTTTCCCAACCACCACCTGAAACAGCCAGGATGGAGCCAGGCTGAAACCAGGAGACAGGAACTCAACCCAAGTTTCCCCACATGGTTTGCAGGGGCTTGACTTTTGCCATCAGCTGCTGTTCTCCAGGGTGCGTACCAGCAACAAGCCAGAATGGGGGCCGAGCTGGGACTCAAACCCAGTCACTCTGATATGGAATGCAAGGTTCCAAGCAGTGCCTTAACCACCCAGCCAGGTACCATCCCCCAAACAAACATGTTTCAACTCCAGTTTCCACAAACTTCTCAAAGTGCCCTCGTGCATTTGGTTTCCTCTCCCTTTGGGGGCAGATAAGTAAGCACAGGAAAGAAGTAAGGTGTGAAGAAACAATGTATGCATTCACTTGCTGTTTATTCGGGATGATCCTCCAGGATGTAGACACAGCATTACAGAGCTCTGCCTTAATGGCTAATTTGAGTGTGGGCTGGAGGTGGCAGCTCAGAGATCCCACCAGACAGCCATCACCACCACTGCTGTATTCCAGAAAATTGCTAGTCTGCTTTATAAACTTGGACTGCAGTTAACCAGCACTGCTCTGAAAACCACATCTTCAAGACACCAGCCATTCAGCAACTATGCTGTTTGGAAATTTGGAAAAACGTAGGCTGCTGCCCATACGGTGTGATTTTCAATTGCACTGTAAAACAGAGTGCTTGTGGAGGCGCACAGTGGCCCGAGAACCAAAGAGGGAGGCTTTGCATTTGGGTTGGGATGGAGAGAAAGAATAAAAGCGCAGTAAGGTCAGGGTTTGTTAAGATGGCAGGGCCCGGGAATTGCATAAAGCTTAAATCCATGTTCAGACGTTCAATTCCTCTTCTTAATACATTTTAAGTTAACATCCTACTTTTAGTTCTCCCAGTAGTTTTAGCCATAGCATTTCTCACCTTAGTCATGAACAAAAAATATTAGGCTATAAACAACTTCGCAAAGGACCAAATGTTGTTGGGGTTGGGGTGGGGCATCTGCAAACTGCCCGCTAGTGAAACAACTGAGGCTGGAGAGCCCAGGCTGGCACGCCCAGCTGGCTGAGTTGAGTGGGGAACACATTTATTGCTCCACTGTTTCTATAAGTAACTAAATGAATTTTTTAATTTTGCATTTTCTTAAAAACAAGATTTTTTGCATTAAAAAAAGACAGAGGAAGGAAGGCAGGCAGGCAGGCAGGCTAGACCACACTAATAACCTGTCTCTCTGAACATTAAGATGGGAGGTAAAGGGAGTTTACGCTGCCAGGGATGCAGCCTTTTCAAAGGAGATCACTGTACCTGAAATGTAGATAGTTATAAAAATGGCATTAATTTGCTTAGACTGAGGGATTTTCACAGGAGAGCAACTAGCAGAAAACATTATGAAAATGTCCGAGAGGGCTGGTAATTGAGTTGATTAGTATGACCTTGGTTATGAAGGTAATAGAAGAGGGACCGGTGCTTAGACTGAGTTATATCCCTGTTCCTGGTTCGGCGACGAAGTGAGGGCTGTAATTCGCTCAGCCTGACTCTGGGTAGCCAAGCCTGCCTCTGACAAAGTAATACACTGCCCAGCCGAGCTCAGCCTGCTCCTTTGATCCTGACAGAGTAAACAGGACAGAGTCAAACCAGAACGGATGGACTCGGCTTGCACGCTGGCTCTCCGTGCAGAAGTGCTGCGGGCGGAACCTCCTGGCCAAGGAGCCCGTGGAAGCCCTAACTCACTGCCTCTGAACTACCAGGGAGGGAAAAGGCTACAACTGCTCCCCCGTTGAAGCAAAACAAAGCAAAACACCAGCATAAACTAAGAATAAACACCTGCAGAAGGTCTGTGCTGAATTCTCTCTGGCTCTGTTTTTCATATTTTTATAGACATTTATGAAGTGATATGCTACTGGCTGCTGCGGGAAATTTAGCTGCGTTAATCATAAGGAAGGATCCAATGTCTGTTTTCGAAGCTCATGCTGTTTTCACTGCACTATCTTCACACAGCAACTTGCTCTCAACAACACATATCCATGGGTCGGTTTTTGCAAGGATATATTCAAGGGTTGTTTATGGGGTAGGATCAGGGCAGAGTCTGAGCTCTTATGAAGTCACTAACACAAAAGTTCATGTCCAAAGGACTCTACCGACATTGTTACCTGTAATCATCTTCTTCATCAAATTCACCCTCAGAAGACATTGTCCTTATATTCTTGCATTTGTGATCCTTGAGAAATGGCTCTGGTGCCCACAGAGACAGATCCTCAACTATGGACCCCAAAGCTATCCCTGATGTTCCTGCGCACCATCCACAAACTCTTCCTAACGAACCCATGCTGGACTTGCACTTGGACTTGAACCACATGCACTTCATCTTTCTGCTGTGTGTGTATGTGTGTGTGTGTGTGTGTGTGTGTGTTTGCATGCTTTTGTGAGTCTCTAGTTTCAGGGCTGGGACTTCAAAAATGACAAAGAGCCCAGAATCCCTCGTCTCCTTGCCTCTGTCACCCGAGCTTGCTGACCCTCCAGTGAGAAGGCTCTGACCACCACATGCGAGTGGAATAAATTATCGCTGACACTCCAATATTTAATTATGCAGCTGTCAGAGCGGCCCTTTCGAAATTCATTTTAATAAAGTGGGAACCTTTCCTTTCAAGGTTAGAGTGAGGGGAGTCACCTTTGGTGTCAGCCGGAGGTCTCCACCGTGAGCTCGGCATTCTTGCTCCGGACGCGACGCCTGTCACTCGGCCAGATAGAAGGGCCTGATAACAGCTCTGATGCCTGCTGGCCTCCCCCAGCCCTGCCGGAAGGAACATCCTTCATTTAAACCCACAATAATGAGGACCTCAAAGTCAGAGAGGCGGGCACAAGGGCAGCCTGGTGGGGGGGAAAATGGCCTCTTATTAGAAAATTCACTCAATGGGGAAGTGGCAATCCAAAAGCAATCACGTCTGTCTTTCCATTTTAACTCATTATGCAAACAGGTTTAACACAGTGGAGGAAACAAACTTGGGGGCCAGAGATGGGCTGCCTAGACGCCGGGACTCCCCCTTGCTGCGGCTCCCAAACTCATGAAAGAGATGTAAAAGTGCTGACTTACATTTTTTCTTTACAATTTAAAAAAAAAAAAAGGTATTGCAGTTTTGTCGTCTGGTTTCTGGGTTGTCAAGTCGCATCAAGGAAGAGCCTTTATATGGGCAACCGAACATGTCAATGAAACCATGCTGACTGCTGTGTATCCATTTAATGCCCGCCTCAGCCCACGCTGCTCATGCTACGTATGGGCCACATCTGTGGACAACCAGAAAGAAATGCATTCACGCACTGGACTAGCAAAAGCAATGCCAACCCAACAGTTAGAGACGGACTGGTTCTTCTCTTTCATTTTCTCTCCATCCTCTCTTCTCTTTCCCTTTTTCACAACACATTGTGTATGGATGGGTTAGTAATTGTGTGCTAGGCATCATCTGAAGTTCTCATCATGTTCAAAGCAACTCTGTGCACTGGGCGCTTCAGTAACTGTTAGGCTCAGAAAGGCTAATGGTGTCCCTCAAGGGCACCCAGCTAGTGCAGAGCACACCTGAATCCCAGGGGCTCCCACCGCTTAGAGCGATCTCTCCTGTCCATTTTGGTGTCTTACTCATTGCATCTTTTGCTTACTCTTCCCTCCTGCCTCTATCCCTCTGCCGCCTTCTCTCCTTCCTGGGACTGTATACACAATGCCTCCAACGCAGTATGTAACAGCTCCAAGTAAAGGAACCCAGCGATCCACTTCATGCAATCATGAAGTAACTGTCAACAAACATGGGTGTGCCTCACCCTGTGTGAGTACTCTGAGATCACACTGGCATTTAACTGAATTGCAGATAGTCAGGGAAGGACCTCTTTCTCCTGGGACTTGAAGCTAGGCCCTCATGTGCAAGATTTGTGGTGTGTTTTCTGTCTTTCTTGAGGCAGGCATTACACCCAAGGATCCAGTGCTTTGCTGTGGTCTGTAGATAATAATGCAAGACAAAGCCACGGCCCAGGGCAGACTGTCCACGCCTCCAGAGGTCGGCTTGGAATTGTGGTCCATCTCATTCTAAGGTCTCAGCTGCAAGATTTCCTTGTTTCTCAAGCGCCGGTGAAAATGGAGGTCATCCAGCAAGGGCTCTCCAGGTCTGCCGGCACTCATGTCACAGTGCTACTGGAACATCTGAGGGTTAGGATTCTATTAACAAGATCTAAGAGAAGCCATCAAACTTGAAGCAGGCAATCAGCATGAGAGAGAGGGGAGTGTTACAATCTCGACCAATGACCCTCATTTGCATGGCATTAAGCCCACACTTGTAAGATAAGAAGCTACTTTGAGGAAGCAAATTCCTCCTTTGAACCCTAGCATGTGTCACCGAGAAGCCTTCCACAGTGGTTTACTGAATAAATGGATAAATTAGCTTTTCATACCAACATTTCTTCATCCAAAGACAAATATAGAAAATACTTTCCAGCTGACAAAAACAACATGCAAAACCGGGCACTGTTACTCAAAGGTTTATACCCAACAAGAGATGGAGAATGGCCTGGGGGCAGACCAGTGACCGGGTCACTAGCCACCAGTGTTTCAAGCTGTCCAAGGAAAGGAAATATTCAGGGCACAGGTGGACTGGTTGTGATCCTGGCCGATCCAACCTGTTGAACACTTTGGACAGGTGGAGTCCTGTCATAGGCTTCTGCTGGCCTTTAGGGCTTAGGAGCTAAAAGCTAGGCTTAGTGTTCCCCTCTGAAAGAGGAGCAGAAGAAGTGAGTGAAGAAAGATCTAGACGGAACTTCTTCAGAAGCTCTGTCTCTCCTGCCCCGTCTTCCCTCTTGCTCGCCAGTCCTCAATAGAGATATAGCAAGGTAAACAAGCAGCTCAAAGTCTTCAGGTAGCAGGAGACAGAGAGAGATCTGGAAGTTGATGGAAGATCTTTCTCTCTTTCTCTCCTTTGTAAATTTCCCTTTCCAATAAAACTAAATGAGTCTTTTTAAATAATTAAAAAGGGAAGGATAAAGAAAATAAGAAAGAAAAGAAATCCAGCCCGTAGGCTCCTACATGGGACTCCATTGAGCCCACCTTGCTTAGCCAGCACCCACTTGCTTCTGCTAGGTGGCTCTACAAAGTGGGATCATCTAGGCACTCAAAGGCTTCTCCAGCACAAGTTCTTACAACTGACAGTTTCCACCGTGGACAAATAAACCAGTGTCCATTTGGATGTGCTCAGCCGCACCCAGCCCCCACGCCAACAGCTCCTTGCTGAGTGAATTTAGACAAGGTGCTGGCTGCCGATTTGCTCACCACAAGTGGAAACACACTGACAAAGCACCTGGCGGCAGCGGCGGCTCATCACAGATTCTGTAGCAGGAAATAATCACAGGTCAAATTCAGCTCCAAAGCCTGGAGATCCCCAGGTATTCGTCCCAGTGCTGTCTGGTGGGGAGGGCTGGAAGGCAGAGCCCACATCCCCTACAACCTGCCACAGAGCACGCGTGGCACATAACGCCCGACAACAAGCCTGGGCTAGAGGACTGGGGGGGAGAAATAAATCTTGACTCAACTGGAAGGATTAAAAAGTCACCTAGCATGAGGAGAATTCGCACTCCACAAATTTTTCTCGACTGAGTAAATTTAAAGAAATAAAACTAGATTGAGCATGCGTTTAATACTGGCTGCTATCTTTTAGCTACTCTGCTCAGTGGCTCGTTAAATATGAAAAGATTTGCCCTGCAAGGAGGCATGGGGAAAGGCAATCTCTGGGGGCCTCGTGGGCTTCCCGCCCCCCTCTCCATAACCCAGGTGAGGAGGGACCTGTTTTTATTAAAACCCAAAGTGCCCTGGTTTTGTGTACAAGTCTCAAATACAATCAGCGTATCACAAACGTCTCTTGATAGAAGGTGTGATATAAAAAGCTCATTGGAGATGGCAGGCGCTTCCCTTCCTGACCCTGGCTGCCTGAGAGGCAAATTGCATTAGAAAATGACATGCCATTCATCTCGCGAGTACTTGCAGGAACATTTAGCTAATTAAATGATTAATAAATTTAACACTGCTTTATAATTTCATTTAGCTGTGTTGGAAATCACACGGTGAGCTGCGTATGCACCGAATGAGATTAGGTGGGAGTGAGGGTTTCGGAGGCTGCCCCAGTAATTGAGATTAGTCTATTACTACAGTGACCTTTTTAACTTTTATATTCTCTTGTTAAAGCGAAATAAAATTTTATTCACTTTTAAGGAATATTTACTTAGAGAAATTTACATGAAATTAAAGAAACACCAAGCCCAGAGGCCTGCTGGGGCTGAAATCCAGGCACTACTCCTCCTGTAATTTTCAGAGCCTCTTCGGGAAATGAATCTCAAGGTGGAGGGAAGACCTGTGTGTTTTAAGACACAGTTCCTTCACTCATCAGTACCTGCTGAGCTCCTGTTGTGTCATGGGCTTGCTAAAATGATGAACGGGACCCGGGACCCTGTTTCCATAAGCAGGTAAGAAGAAAATGAATCAACAACAAAATAACCGACAGCGAAAAGCACAGTGCAGAGAACTGCACTGTGGCTTCTTTGGACAGAGGAGTTAAGGTGTTTAAAGAAACAACCACCAGCCAGGCACGCAAAGCTCAGTAGCAGGAGTGCTGGAGAAATGAATTCCGTGAACTTCTGGAAGGGAACACTCCGTTAGGCTGGGACCCAGTCAGTCCAGGCAATTCTGGGCTATACGGCAGATACAGGAAGAATGCAACCAACGACATCCTGCTGGCCGTGGTCATGAGCTTGAACATCTTTAATAGGTGCAGTGGGACACATCAGGGAGTCTTAAGTGGGGCGCTAACACAATCTGTCATCTAGAACAAGCGTTCTTATGGCCACGGTGAAAAACAGACCCAAGGTCTGCTTGGTTTCCCTCATCTGTAGTCTGCGTTCTAATCTGTGACATTTTGCTTCCCTGTTCCCGCGACGTGTGCTACACTTTTAACCTGGGTCTTTTGAAAATGTTTCTGATTATCCCCTTTGTAGTTATCTCGTGCAGAAAAAAAATCCAGAAGGTTCTGCCTGATTCTCTGCTGCATCAGCCATGGCTCTTCTTTCCTGGATCACAGTCCAGTGACACTTGAGTCTGTCAGTTCTTACACAGAACAGACAACTGTTCTCGAGACACGCCTTTCAAATGCAGAGCAACCAACCCAGGGCCCACACTCTGACCACCACACTGTGACTCTTCACACTTCAACCACATCTCACACGCCTACTGCACCTCACATCTAGGTTCTAAATAATCAGAGGCAGCCCCTGTGCCCAGAGACTGTGCAAACACTGCAAATTCGCCAGCCAATCCTGAATGCACCATCACTTCAGCCTTGCCTGGCACTTCCCACGTGACCCGTGCCCCCCACACTGCATCATCCCTTTCTGTGTGATCTACAATGATCACAAAATGTCTTTTCTGTGATGGGTGGATCTTTGTCATTCTTACCATACCTAAGTCCTAAGAAAGCCCGGATTTTAAAATCCCATTTTGCAGCACAGTAAATAATCATAATAATGACCGCTAGCTGAGGTCCTGCCATGTGCAGAACGTTTCAGATACACTATCGTCATTAATGAACACCATGAGCAGAGTTTATGCACTTGACCGAAGCTCCCTCGTTCCAAGGGACCCGGAGGTTTAACCTTAGAATAGAGATAGCAGAGTTCCTCACTGAGACTACAATGAACTAAGTTCCCCTGGTGACCGGAATGAGCCTCTGCAGAGATTCCCGAATGACCTGGTCCACAGGGAGTTCACGGTCACACTTCCTTGCCCAGTTATTTTTCTCTCTCCCTGTTTGCTTCCTTCTCAGCCTGGTATATTTTTTTTTCCAGAATCCCTCTGTTGTCCCTCATACCTTCTCCTAGAAAATGACTACACAAACGTGCAGGGCCCTTTTGCTAGAGGCCCTTTGCCATTTTTTCCAGAGTGAGGGCCAATTCCTCCAGGTTTTGGCAACACTCATCAAAGAGCTCCGCTCCTCTGGTGATCATTCACATCTTGCAAATTTACATAGTCAACATGAAAAGTTTTTCTGTTGGTTGTTGTTGGTTGCTTTCCCCCTACCATCCCAGAGAGAAGATGAAATAAAAGGTCTTCTCTTCAGCAAGTGTTTAAACTACAGTCATTTCAATTTCAGCTAATTATGCACACATCCCTTGGATATTCTTAACACTTTGAACACAGTCCTCCTTCCCCCTCCCTTAAATTTGAAATCCTGTGATACCTGCTGTAAACCCTGAAATTTGTGAGCAATTACCTTTGTAAGCAGTGTTTCTGGGAAGTAACATCTGTGTGCGATTCACACTTTTTTTTTAACTTGTTAATTGTCTGGTTGTTAACTCTGACTACTAATCTTCCTATGCTTAAGAATTTGCAATTTTCCTTCCAACACCTTCTTCTGGGTGTGCAAAATTTGAACCCATCTGTGTGATTAAAATATTTTCTGCTTAAAAAAATCCCAATTGTTAAACTTATAGACACTCACATTAGCACCTGTTAGTAGCAACAGATAAGGTTATGAGTAGCAGGAGTGAGCGAATTCCAGCTGTGGATGAAGCGGTGGCCCACCTGACTAGCTAGAGATTGCGGACTTGATGGTGTGAGCTTCAAGGGCATGGTTGCTTTGCATCTTCCCTTTGACTTCATTAGAGGCTGTGACATCATCAGCTTATTAGGGTGTTTTTCTGATTCTTTTCCCCCTCACCCTCTCTTCCTTTCTTTCTCCTGAAAGGGATCGGGCTACTGCGAACCTGACGCCTTTTCAGGTTCAGTAATCCAAAATGTTGATCTGTCACATTATCATTTCTTGTTAAAATGTGGTCCCTGGAGCAACTACATTAGCATCTGAGAGCTTCTTAAGAATGCAGAATTCAGTCCTTGCCCACTGTGGTCCCCAGGATCCAGAGTGAACTTTTAAGAAAATCCCCCTGTGGTCTGTCTACACATCACCATGTGTAAATACTGCTCTGGATCAGGGGTTGGCCATCAACAGATAAGGAGGCAACCCTGCCTCATTTCTGTGGGTCTTTGTTTTGAGCCAAGATCTGAAAACCTCTTGAAAAGACTGTTTCAAATGGCTTGAGGACTCCCTACAGAGCACAATAAGTTTTGCTTTTTCATATGGCAAAGTCTGTAGCATTTACCACTGGCCATCTGAAGCGAGAGTTACCCAGCTCCTGCTCCCAGATCAGAGGACACTAGAACCCCAAGGCTGCCTACAGGAAGCTTATCGAGTGGCACGTGCACGACGCCACGGGAAACATGTCACGGAAGGAACAACCGCAATCCTCCCTTGGAACAGAAACCACAGCATGCATTCGGCAGGACCATCACTGAAAGCCTAACCCTTGGCCCGGGGGTACAGGCTGTGGGATCCCTTAGGCTGCAGAGGCAGCTTTCCCCTAGACCTGGAAGAACTTAGCAAACTCAAATATTGCTATGATGGCTTTATCCCAGCACACCACGAAAATGAACACAAACCAAGGGTGGTGGTTCTGTAACACGTACACTCAGCTGCTAGACGGCTGTGTGGTTTTTCAGATGTTGTAAACGTTTTTAGTTTTTCCAAATTATAGCACAAAATTGCTATTTAATATTCCCATCATTTCAGAAAACAGCCTGTACCCTTCTAATAAAGTTAACCATTTTTATTTTGCAAAAAAAAACCAAAGGTTCTTATTTTTTGATTATTTACATGTCCAGAGCTATTCTTGAGGGGGGATTTGGCTGAGAAAAATGGAGTGTGAGGCCACTGCTGGAGAAAGTGAAAAGTGAGAAACAAGAGGAGACAAGAAGGAATGTCAGAGGGCAGGGCCACAGAAGGCAGGTCCAAGAATCTCCCGACAGACACTCCAGCGGGAACAGGTGCTGATGCTCCAGTGGGCCAGGGTCCAGTGGACTCTCAAAGGGGTCCCTCAAACGAGCAGAAAAGAAGCCCAAGGAGGCTTGCACCCACCCAGTGCCGGCATCTCTTTGCAAGCCACTCTGCCTCTCTCTCTCTGCCTTGATACAGGATGTGTGCTGCGTGCATCTTGGGTGTTCTAGGCACCTGGCCTCAGCTCCCTCGGGCCGGCGGGTCTCCTGGCAGGGCTTTCTGAGCTGACCTGCATTCTCCCCCTGCAGCTGGGCCTGACCCTTTCAGGCCAGGAGCGATTCTCTTTCCACAGTTGTTAGGAACCTAAGGCTTGCTTCTATCTCTGCTCTTCTCTCAGAGAACACAGCTGAGTTTCCAGGGCTGTGTCTTCCCAGGAAGGCGCTCACAAGAATTAGCAGCAGCTCTATTCAGCAGTGGCCCACCTCACCCGTGGAAGGAGCTAGATGTTAACCGAGCTGCAGTGCAGCTCCTTGTGCTCCCTACACGTGGCCTGACTGCTGGCCACTTTCTTTGGGCATGCCTGGGCAGCTGCTTTTCAAGGCTTGACTTTCTGCCACTTGGCTTCGTCCCAGATCCTCCCTCCTCCCTTGCAGGAGGCGGATGGCTCAGCTTGGTCTTGCCTTTCGGCGCAGCCAGCCTGTACCCAGTGCTGCCCCATCCATCACCCATTCTGTCAGCCTGGGTCAGCATATCCTGCTCCCCAGGGCTTCTGGCCTTACACAGTGGATGGGGCCACACAGAAGTTCCAAAACAGTGTGGAGAAAAACTGAACTGCTGGGGCTGGTGGTTGCTGTGTGCTGGGTGAAGCTGCCACCTGCAATCCCAGACCCCACATGGGCACTGGTGTTCTGACCGCTCCATTTCTCATCCAATTCACTGCTAATGACCTGGGAAAGCAGCAAAACCAAGTACTCGGGTCCCTCACCCACGTGGGGAAACGAGATGAAGCTCCTGACTCCTGGCTTTGGCCTGGTCCAGCCCTGGCTTTTGCAGCCATCTGTGGAGTGAAACAGCAAATGAAGATCTGCTTCACTTCACGCATCTCCCTCTCCTTATAATTGACTTTCCAATAAGAAAGTATATTGATAGAAGAAGAAAACTGCTAACCAGTTTATTGTCTAGCAAGCAGAGGACAGACATTTCAATGGAGTAGGACCGAGTAAGACAAGAAGCATGGACAGATCAGATCTGCTCTGGCCTCTAATTTAGGATTAACACAATGACAGCAAAGTCTAGCTCTTTTGCTATTCTACAGGCCTTTGGACGCTTGCTTAAGATTTAAATTCTAGACACCCTTAGCTATTCAGATGTTATATTTCATAGCTATAATAACAAGAAACAGAAACAAAACAACGATCCAAACACAGAGAATTACAAACACATTAGCACTGAAACTCTGAGTCAAGAGATGAGGGTTTTTCTTACAGTTAGGAATCCCAGGATCAAACAGACCAATTAAGCAGCTCTAGGTGTTAGAGTCTGGCAGTGCCCAAGACCAGCTTGCCCTCATCACCAAATACTGTGGTGCTTCCCCTCTTGCCTGTCATCTGACCTCACCAGCCTGTAGGCATAGCCTATACACACTGTGGTCCTTCAAGGAGAAAGGCAGGCTGTGAGACCCCAGGACCCCTGCCTCCTCCAGATCAGCGTGCTCACAGCACCAGGCGTTTGTCTGCCTTGAGCCTGAAGCAAGTGCTCCTGTGCCCAAAACGCTGACGTGCACAGCTGGCGGTTCAGCCTGGGCACTGCTCAGGTGTAAAGAGCAACCCTGGGTGCTGTCATCTCCATGCCCCATCTCCCACCGAGCTGTGGAATGTCTGTGGCCCAAAGTGCACAGAGACGAGGCATGAGCACCCACAGACTGGGCAGAATCCACATCACAGCTGCTTGATCTGTGCTGTTGGCGACCTCAGGTGCCTTCACCTGGCAGCGACCAGTCAACAAGTGCATGACAGATGTTCCAGGCTTCAAGTGATGGAGCAGTGGTGCCTCTTGTACAGTTAACTGTATGGCACTTACAAAGTGTGGGAGGGGTGTGTTTTGGGGGAAATCAGTCTTTTCTCTCTAGCATGAAATTGATACAAATGGGTATCTTGCACAGGTATGCCGACAGCAGAGCTGACCTTTGTCCAAGGAGTAAGTTTGAAAAGAAAAGAGCATTCCTATGGGGTGTTGTATGAAACCTCAAACCAGGCATAAATAAAAAGAGCTGAAAACTAGGCTGAAAAGTATTCTCAACTCGTGGGAGGAAAATGGTGGCCTGCAGGACGAATCTGGCCTGTTGATGTATTTATTTGGCTCTCTCCAAGTGGCCCATGAAGTGAATTCATGGCCACCGTTCAAAAATGCATTTATATGTAAAACATGCCAACATCTAGTTTCTCCAGGAAATCTGGAGATTATAGTAACATTGAGTTTCCACAAGACAACATTCAGCTGACAAAAGGAGGCATGGATACTGCCTGGCATTTTCTGCATCTTTCATACGCTGAGAACGTAGCTCCAGTGACACCTTGCACAGGGACAATCTTACTCCTCGATTCTATCTGCCTGATTCTTGTGCACATCTACGAGGCCCTATTCTTTACTCTATAATCATTAATTACCAGGCTTGTATGACACATGAGTTACAGAAGACAACTTGCCTATTTTCTACACTTCGTGGAAATGTGTCGTAAAGATGAAGCTCAAAGTTGGTCTTTGACAGTTCTGGGGATTCATGGTTTGGGAAAGTGTCCTTTCTGCTGGGAATAAGAGGGGTTCTCATGTTGTGTGTTCAACAACAGGTGGAGCAAGAGGGACTAGTCGTGGTGAATCCGTAGCATCATCAGCGCACCCATCACATCTGTGAGTCTCCTCAGTTGCCTTAAAGTTAGAGGCTTGATAAGAAAAGACAATTCTTGACCAAGAAAGCATTTTCTTCCTTGTTTCACACTCAAATGAGCCTGTTTTTACATACAGAAATGTGAGACCTCCCTCTCCAATGATGGGCGAATCAGCAGCTGGAACAGTGGATCTGAACCTCTCACTCAAATCTCCATGTAATTTAACAGACACTCTTTTTGCAAGATGGCTGGTTGAGTCCAGATGGAGCACCCATGGCTAGAAGAACTCAGTGATGTATACCAAGCAAGGTGAGTCCAGGACTTGGAGCCTGGACTTCTGCCCTAACCCACTGGCTGTGGGCCTAAATGCAGTCTGTGGCTGAATGCCAGCCGAGAGAAGTAAAAACCAAAATATAGGCAGGCATATTATTTATGAGACATGAAACTCAACACTCATTGCCTTTTTATGCAACACAAGCTGAGCTCCACTGCGGCTACCAGGGACTCAGCTGAGACCAGTCTGCAGGCAAGGAGCTTTGTTCTTTTCTCACATCCTCCTAACCACAAAAATGGAACCCACCCAAGAAACATTTACTGAGTATCTTCTTCTTAGGCACTTGACTGAAAAAGATGTTTGCTGAATGAAAGTCGGTTGACCATCTATAAAACAACAACAAACTGAATGCCACAGGGTCTAAAAGGACAAATATACAAAAACTGCATAGGGTTTATTCCAGTTATTCAAAGCCGGTTTAATATGCAAAAAAAAAAAAAACAACAAAAAAAAAACCCTTCTACCTGCCATTGTTCAGTGATGAAATCATGAATGGCTTTCCCCAAAAGATCAGGACAACAGCAAGATGTTTTCATTACTCATATTCAACACAGTACAGGAAGTTCTAGCCACTACAATAAGGCAAGAAAAGGAAATACAATGTGTGCACATTGCAAAGGAGGAAATAAAACTATCTGTACTTTATATGACTGACTATACAGAAAAATCCCAACAAATCACAAACAGAAAAGCACTCTCATAACTAATGCGTTAGCCCAGAAAGGTCACAGGATTAGAACACTGCAAAAACTCCATTGCATTTCTGTATGCACAATGAATATTCAAATTGAAAGCACAATTCTGTTTACAATCACTCTGAAGAAAATTAAATACTTAGGCATAAACTTAATATGGACATCGATTTGATGATTTGCTCCCATTGTGCGCTGATTTTTCAAAGCTTGTTCTGACACCTCAAATGAAACCCTTTCCCTGGCAGCACACGCATCAGCCATGCGGCCTGCAGCCGCAGCTGCTGGGGATTTGAGCCCGTTCTCAAAGGAACAGGATCGTGACTGCGTGTAAGACATCAAAGCGCTGACGGTGGCTTGCATTACGTCCAAGAAAACAAAACCTAAAGCTCACACAACAATTTTTTAAGCCTACTTCCTGTTAACAGACTTCGTAGAAAACAAAATCACTAGGAGTAGCCTACTTCTTACAGACTTCCTGGGAAACAAGTTACCAGGAGCATTCAAACGTCAGATAAAACATAGCACGTTACTTTAGCTCAAAAACGTCAAGTCCTCTCTGCATTTATTTCATAAAATAATTATGAGTTGAAACATACACTGGCTTCAAACTTGAGCTTTTGCTGACTGATCCCTATGTTGGCAGATATTTTATGGTTAAATTATTCTGTGCCACTGTGCAAAGTAAATGTTTTTTTGAAATGCCCTTCAACAAACTATAATTTTCCAAGAAATATTCCATTACTTTAAGAAATTTGCTCTAAAACCTTTTACCCTTTTGTTAATACTTTGAGTGGGCTTTTTGGATAACTGCATCTCTAATTACAGGAAAATAAATCGCTTTGTATATATATTTACCTCATGTTAGGTAACTTCAAATTATCTTACTGTTGGCAATTTTTACTATTTTCGCTTTTCCAGATTTTTTAACTATATTATTTTAAGACAAATCATTTTTTTGTCTGTTTTTAAAAAAATTTTGAAAGTAATGTGACTTTTAATGATTATCGTGGATATTGTTGTCTACCTTCTAAAGCAAACGTCAGTCATTCCACCGTTCTGCTCTTGAGTAGCATTTTCTTACGTAACTTCCTTGATTACGATGGAAGGGCTTTGCTCCTTCTGCCTTCCACTTAGAGATAAGGTTGCCGCTGCTGTAGCGGTTGGTTGGTTGGTTGGTTGGACACTGCCTGCTGAATCTGAGCAAACGCCTTCTTGGCATCACTAGTAGGAACATAAAGATGTTCTTTAATTTCTCACTACGATAAATTATACTTATAGAAAATAAAAACAAGAAATGACATGAAAATTTAATTAGTTCTGGTAAAGAATGCATTAACACTCTTTCAACACACTCCAACCTACAGCAAATGGCAACTTTCAACAAAATCTAGAACAAGCTCTCACATTCAGGCAAATACACATATAGAGACAAATTACCCAGATTAGTAAGATCTTATAAGAATTCAGGAGAGAGATGGTGAATGGTTTAAATATTACAAATTCATAAGTGGGAGTTTTACCCCTAACAATCATTTCCTTTCCACTCAAGACCATATTAAAATATATTCGAAACTTTAGTCAGACCATGCTTCAAACAAGAGGTTGAGCTACAGTAGGAGAGAATCCAGTACTGCATCCTACCAAGAGGGAAGCAGGCCACCACATTCTTGACGGATGTTACTATCTCAACGGGGCCTCAGGATTTCCCAGCTCCCTCTTGACATGGCAACAAGCAGCCGTGGACACCTGCGAAGTGATCACCTGGGTCCCCCAAACAACCTCTACAAGCTCCATCAGTGAATAGGTTACCCAGTAGGAAAAAAACAATGCCGCAGCTGGGAGGCAAATCACGCTGTGTGCAAGGCCAGACGCTGATCCTGTTTGGATGAGTACTGGTGCTACTGCATAGTCGCTTGGTACACACGCTTCAAGCTAATAGACAGTGACCAGTGTCCTGGCTGAGGTCACTAAAACGTTATGTACACTCGGGTCAGTCACTTACTGCCTCTGTGACCAGCTTCTCCCGGGGAACACTTGAGAGAAGCTCCGCACAATGCCAAGGGGATGCTCTAACGTTCCAACAGGCTGTCACACAAAAGGCTGCAGGCTGGGCCACAACAGGCACTCAAAACACATCGTATTTATTGCATTATTAACACAATGTTTTAAATCATCGCTGAAACTCCTTTTATTCCAATGGCTCTGAATAAATCACCATTGCAACTGGGTAAACAACTCCAACAAAAGCCACTCAAATGGTCCTAACCAGCTAATAAAACCCATGAACGTCCGGGCAAGGCAACCCCTTAGCTAAGTCACAGAGCACACCACTCCTCAGATAGGTCATAACACCGTTCCCAAAGCTGTGGCGATGATGGATCATCAGACACAATTAAAACTCAAGAAATACACGGACATGTTAATACAACAGATAATTCAGATACATCTAATGTGTTAGGTGGTCACAATTTTCATAATAATTACCGACAGATTTGGAGTATTCCCCCAGGGAGTGTAGACAAAAGTCCCATGTGGGAGAAAGAAGTGGAGAGAAACCACACAACGTGCAGCTACTTGGGAGGCAGCACTTCATTTTAAGCGCGAGGCTCTTTCAAACTCGTCCCCTGCCCAACTATGAATGTCTCTCTCTCTCTTTTTTTTTTTTTTATTTTTGGTCATGTTCAAAAGGCTGCTTTTTCAGAAAGCTCTAATATTTCTACTAAAGCTTAAAAAATGCTTTGAGATAAACTGAGTCAAGAGATATAAAGAAGAGGCTCTAATTTTGATGCTGAAAGTCAAAAATCTCTTCCACAAAGGATCAGTCATCTCCTTGCGGATGCGTGCCGGTTCAGCTGCTGGGCAGCACCGCCACGGGCTGTGAACTTCCTGTGGCTGCAGAGAAAGTCCCACACAAGGGGGGATGGAAGCCCCTACATGAGGGGGTCACAGTTCATGGGCGGGTCTCCAGCACAGGCCACAACACAGTCCCAGGACGAATGGCAGTTGTAGCGGCTGCCTCTGATGTTGTCCACGTCACTTCTGTCTCTCCTACTTCTTCGCCCCATCCCCAGGATTAGCAACGGTCCGTTTTCATAAGCAAACACCCTACACTTCTTTTCTTATTCAGAGAAGCTAAAAATGCTCCAACGAGATCAACAGAATGTTTTTTTTCCCCTTGATCGCAAGGAAATGAAAGAGAACATATTTCGACAACAGGAAAAATGATGGGCATACTTTCTGTTTTCGAAAGAATTTCAACCTGGCTTGCCTTGGGAAAAAATGAAGTGACTCTCTAGTGCTAGACATAAAATTAATTGCACGCAAAGTGTGTTACAGTAATTCACTGGGCAGTTTAGGTAAAAACCCAGAGAATAGACCCCTCCATGCCAACGGGGCACCAAGGGTTTGCTCTGCTCCAAGAAAATTGTACCGTTAATCTTCCTTCCTTCACTCCATCAGCAGCACAGAGACCTGTCCCTCCCATTGCATCATGTAAAATGCTTTATTTGCCCTCTTAAGAGGTGTGCTGCTATATAAATCCCAGCTATGATTATTATTATTTTGAACTATTATTATGAGTTACTATTATTACTTTGCTGAGACAGAGGGAATGGGGTATGGGCAGTCGCTGCCTGAGATGGAGGTGTGCGTGCACGCTTGCCGGGGACCATCCATCTTCATTCGGGATGGGTTCAGTGATATTTCAGGAGAGGGAGGTCATCAATAGTAAAGCGAGGGAAGTGTGAAGATAAGGAGGTGGGGGAGCCGTGGCTGTGAGGGGACCACCTCGAAGTCTTCCCTACCCTGGGCCATTCTACTCTACGATTCTGCTCTTGGCTCTGGGAGCTTAGTATCGCTACTCAGCCTCTATGGAGCAAACTTTGCTCACTCTCCTGGGGTTGCTAGTGTCTACTGTGTGCTGGGTCTCTGACTCTGGATGCCGGGAGAAATGAACTGTGAGGCTCCATCGTGTGAAGAGCCTGCTAGAGGAAGCTAAACACACACAGGTGAGGAACAAGACAGCACTGTGGGCGGAGGCCGAGGGCAGTGGTTCTCAGGTGAACTGGCCTGCTCAAGCCCCTCCAGAAGGGAGCACAGCCAGGATTCTCTATGTTCTCTAAGCTGTCTCTGGCAGTGGGGCCTTGGGAATGAGGTGGCCACACCCACTAGAGGAAGGAGGTGAGGGCAGAATAGGCCCAGACTTCACAAAACCATCTGAAACTTCACCTGTGGCTGGAAAGCTAGAGAAAAGCATTTTACCAGAGGCTTGCAGAAGCCTGTCCCAGTGACTCACTCACTAAGAGACCCCAGACTGAGAAGTGAGCCAATGTCATCTTTCCAAGTCAAAGAATCGGGCGAATTACACATTTTCCTGTGAGTGTGGCACCTTGCTCTTAGAAAACAGAGCTTTCTCCAACTTGACCCACTCCTTGCAACAAAGTGGGGCATCCAAGAAAAACATCGGAGGGTGCTTGGAAGGGAAACACGCAGTCTTCCCGTGACTCACTTGGGCCTGTGGCCCCTGCTGTGGAACACGGCTGACGGCTTTCAATCAACGTGTTGAAAGGCATGAACAAGAACCCACGAGGGTTAGGGAAAACGTGCGCGTTTAAACGTTTTCCTTGCTAGGAGTGTAAACGGGCCCGTCTTTGGTGAGAATTATTTTTACAACTTCATCCTTAAAACTTCAAAGCATTTGTTTTCCTTCCCCCCACTGCTGTACTTGTGTCACTTCCCCAGGCCCTCAACTTTGGTCTTCTGTTTGTGGAGGCACCGACCCAGCATCCCCAGGATGGGGGCCAGGAGCCTGACCCAGCAGGCACACCTGGAAGTCATTAAGGCTACAAGGAGGGTGGGGCAGGAGGGGGGGAAGGAGGGAGAGTGGAGATGGGAGGAGAATGGAGCAGCAGCCTTTTCTCCCTTCCCCAGCACCCTGCACAGTCTTTTTTCATTATGACACCTCTGAGTCAAAGGTGAAAATGTCAAAACAAAACAGGCCAACATATCTTGGAGAAAAAAAAGTTATGCAACTTTGCCTTGGGATAATGTCAGGGTCCAAAACATCCTTCAACCTGAAGAGTGTCCTACAACTGCTGGTCTTCTACAGTGTTTGGAAATGGATGACACCTGTAAACACCTAATTTGACTAGCGCGTCCCCAACTTACAAGCAAATGGTAAAAAGCAATTGCAATGAAGCTTGTTTTGATATAAAGCTAAGGCCCAGGAGTTTTCAGGATCCCTTGTTTTCCTGTAGAAGTCCTGGTGACTTTGATTAGGCCTACCTAGGACAGGAGTTAGAGACCAGAGGTGTTGATGCCGGAGCTGCAGAAGCAGGACAGCACGCCCCTGGCAGGAGAGCACGAAGCTGCCTCTGCCCGACACAGAGATCTGTAGCATTCAAGGAATTTCCTTCTGCTGCTCGGGGATATTGCTATTAATGAAACTGGCATCAGCTGGCAGAAAGGGAATTTCAATTCACTTGTAGCAGCTTACGAGAATCAGAGTATCACAATCATTTCCACTCAGGTGCCCCCAAGCCCAGGGCTCCTATTCTACTCTAAGAGCGATGACTAATCTAATTGACTTAGTTAATACCTGTTACATTGTGGAGAGTTTGTATATAGAAGTTCATGTTATATTTGCAAGAAAGGTATTCTGGAAATGGCGAGTTGGCCTGGCAAGGTTGGGTGAGTTGTTGTCTTAGGGGCTGACGTTATTCCTACGGTGCAGTATAAAGTCCAGGGTTCTCCGTGCTGAGTCACTTGCACCAGGTCATAGCACTAATGAGGACTAAGTGAGGAATGGGTCTCTGGCCTGCCTTTGCACTCCAGGCTCTGGCTACCCCCGTCAGGGGACACATAGGAATGACACCCTCACCACATGGCTGACTCTCCCCTGGAAACTTTTAGATACAAATATTTCCCATCGAGGCAAACTGGTGGCCAGACATTGACTTGATTTAAATGCTATCCTCCCAAACTCACTGTGTAGTCACAGCTATAATTGGACACATAAAATTGCTGTGTGGATATAAAAAAATAATCGCAACCTTGCAAACAAATGACAAACAGGACAACATTTACAACAGATGGCGATGGATTGGTTTCCTTAATCTACACACAGCCATCATCAATGAGAATAATCTAACAGAAACTTGGACAAAGAATAGTTAAAGGCAAATTAGAAAAGACATGCAAATGGCCAAAGCATAACAGCCTCCTGAAGCTACTCATCATTACAAAGTGAAATTTAAAAAGAATGAGTGTTAACACTTTTTAAAAATGGGTATTGGATGCTGAGACTAAAGTTTGGTGGGTACATGGGAACATCTGGAAAGTCAGTCTTGTACACATTTATCAGAAATCTAAAGCATATCTCAGTGACCCAGAAATTGAACTTCTAGGAAATTAGTCTGCCAACTGAGCTACATGCTAAAGCAGGGCAATGTTGAAGGATATTTACTGATGCATACATTATAATACAGATTAGAAATAACTTAAGTATCGACTAAGAGATGATTAGATAACCAAATGTCCTGATAGTCTTTTGAACGAATTAAGTAGATAAACAGCAATTGAAAGAAAATTAAAAAAAAAATTGAAAATTTCAAAAATTAAGGAGAAATGAAAAAGAGAGAAATATGTATTAATTGAAACATACATGTCCATTAAAAGATAAACACATAAATAAAACTCTTCTGGCAAAGTTAATGGATAGATGGTCAAAATTGATTATTTTAAAGGCATATAAAGGAAAAACATTGCCTGAGGAAGAAATTTTTGCTTAATCTTTCAGTATGGTTTGAATTTGTCTAAACCTGTATATATCTTACCTGTTTGTATTTGTATTTATAAGAGAAAAACAAACCCAGTGAATGTAAGATAATTAATTTCACAATGTCTTAACTTTCAAATGAAGGTAGTCCTTGTCTAAGCACATAGATTGTTATAAACCCACGATGGGCAGAGAGCAATGCAGTTGCTATAGAATCATTTCTATAGTAGAAGTGTAATTGCTGCCTACTTTCCAAGCTGTCCCTGATGGTGACCAGGTAGGACGTCATGTGCCCAGTGAATAGAAATGATGAACCAGAGCCAGTCCTGGAACCTGACTCTCCCCTCTCAGTTTTGTGCAATTTTAGCACATCTCTGAGCTCAGATTCCATCATGAAATTTCAGTAACATTATGATCCTCACAAGGAAAGAACAAATCTACACGTGTAAGTATGTGCAGGTGTGAAAAAGATCATTCCAATGACCCCTTCTCCTGACAAGGGCAATACAACTTCACCCTGATCAACCCACAGCGTTTTAAGAACACGGGTCCTTTCCAGAGATGACCAGACCCCACAAATGTGGCAGACATGAGCACAGTCCTACCTCAGACTTGTGTAGGCACACTTTCCTGTTCATTCCACTGCTTTCTTGAGGACCTGACTGATCTCATGAAGTTAAATATTGACCAACACCAAACAAACCCTACCCCTGTGGCTTTGCCAGATTTCTTTGTTGAGAATTTGGAAAGAAAAGCATGGTGGGGATTGACCAATGTCACTTCATACCTGCCCGTGTTTCATCCCAATTCTACATGCCTACTTAAGCAACATGCTTGACCAACGACGACTAGGAAAACTTCACGGACTGGTGGAACATGTGTCGGCTTTTACAATTATATTGATACAATATACAGCTTCCCAGTGTGTGCCATGAGCAAGGACAGTAGAAATATATAGTAGTGCTTAACTTCTGTAAGCCCAGGATGCTCTTCATTAAAACAACAAAAAAGAAAAAAAAAAAAAAAAAGGAAAGAAAAAAGAAAAAAAGGCACGTTGAAGGCGCTTCAGTTAAATACCCTAAGTGAGAACACCTCTGCCCTCCCTCCAAGTGGCTGGTATCACGGTTCAGTAACACTGAGGGCTCTTGCTCTCACTCAGGAAGCAGATGTTGGGGTTCCCTGTTAATTCTGAGGCGGGTGTGTGTGTGCGTGTGCGCGCCCGCGCGCGCGCGGAGGGTGGGGACTCAAACTGGGAACGGCACAAAGTGGATCTGCCGGGCCCACAAAAGCGTAGGCCAAGGTCAGAAGAAGAAAGGCCACGGAAACCACGAAGCGCGTTTCATTAGGTCAATAAAATGTATGACTTCACTCAATTACATAAATAAAGTTCTTGGAAAGAAAACAAACTCGGTTATGCGCCACACCAAGCTAGCAACAGAAAGAGGAGGAACAACTCCGGAAAGGTCACTTACCACAGACGCTGATCTCCCGGCAAGAGCTCCCTGCAAGGCCGGAAGAAAAAGCCCGGGCAGCCACGTGCCGGCCAGGGCAGGCTCCCGGGACCCAAGGGGCGGGGCAGACCCAGGCAACACCCAGGAGGCTGAAATTCCCCGGATGGGCCAAGGAGCACCACCTGCGAAGCTGTTTTCGCTCCACGTGGTTTAAATCCTGGCTCGAAGTGTAGTTTACGTGACAAAGAGTTAAAGCTGTTTCTCTTGGCCAGTAATTAGGGACGCTCTCTCTTGCAGGGGCCGCTGACATCTGCACAAGGAGCATATTCAGAGCTGAACGTGGCTTGCAAGAGCTCGAGTGCTTAACAGGTGCACAGTTCTGAGTGGAGGGAGTTCGCCTCAAGCAGGATCCACTGCCCAGAAGGGCTGTTACTGGGCCCTACCACAGTCTTACCTGAAACCTGCTCCTCCGCATCGCATTCTTCCATTAAAAAAAAAAAAGCATATCGTTTACAATGACAACTGAAGTGCTATTCGCCATGCTTTATAATGGTAATTTACAATGTGTGTGTGCACGCGTGTGTGCAAGTGTTGGCATGAGCAGCGAAAGGAGACATTAGGAACTGATCATGCATGCCGTGTGTTTAAGAAGTTGACTCCTGAGTTAATTCCCTGGTGCCAAAACCACGGAAGGAACAAAACCTCCATATATCCTTCCAGTGTGACTTTCAATATGACAAGGTTATCACTTGCTCCACCATCATTCACAAGCTGACGTATGGGTTTCTGGGCACCCCCTGTACTGGATTCTAGACATTTCGGGGATTATGGCATTCAGAGATATGGGTGGAAATGTCACAAATTACGCTAGAGCGGCTGCTAGATCTGATTTGTACAAAATCCCGTAAACAACATTTTAATCCTCCTACCCCTTCAACGCAGGGCCCTGATTCTGAAACACCTCACAGCACCCCACTTTTGGGACTCTCCTTGTTTCTTCATGTTCAAGTCAATGTTTTTCCAACCTCTGACCTCCGTGGACACCCACCCCTCACAGGCAGATGGCTTCTTCTGCTGTTCTATGGTTTAACCTCACCCGTGGACACCAAGGCAGGCAGCAGCAGTATGGCAGAATCCCGCTACTGCTTATCTGCCAAGCTGTCATTGCCACTTGGCAGGCAGAACTTGTGAGACACGGAGCCCTGTGCACCTCCTCCGGTGCCTATTTTTCATGGTGGAAACCAAGCAGCTACAGCAGAGAAGCCTGCTGGCCATCGGATGCTCTGTGTATGACACAACATTAGTCCTAAGAACCATGTCAGTGTCCTTCTGATGTAGGACTACGGACATGTCCGGCTACACACACACAGCAGCAGTTCTGTGTATGGTCAACACCACAACAGTCACTGGCCGCTAAGAGGTCAGTTCCCCTTTTGTGTCTCAAGGGCCACATGGCCTCCTTGGCCAACATGGCAGCAGTAGCTTATCACTGTGTGAAGGACACAGGGCTCCGTGAGAGTGGCAAGCATGTAGCTTTGACCTTGGCCCAGTGAGAGAAGACTCGGCTTGCAGCCCAGTTTGGAAGAAGCCCAAGGCAGGAACTCTTCATGCGGGCCTCACTGGTTGGTGTTTCCTGTGGTCCCGAGCACTTTGCTCCTGGCTTCCAGAAAGATCTGCTGTTGAAATATGAACTCCAGGAGGGCAACGGATGTCAAATTTCCAGGTGATCAGGGACTGGTATGTGATGTGGGTTTATTCTACGTCCTGAATTCCTGGATCCCAAGATTCAGCTAAAAGGACATGTGTAGGGAGGCTCGGACGCTGCCCACCATGTGGAAAGGAACTCACCCCGGCCGTGCCTCACACCCTTGCCTGTGCCTACCACACTAATGCACTTACTGGCGAGTCGTGCTACCCATAATTCTGCAGGATATTTCATGTTGAGTTGTTCAGTGAGAGTGTGTACTCTCTTGAGGGCTGAGCCAGCAGCAGACACCATCCCAAGCACATAACATGACTCGTTCACTCGGTCTCTCTGTTGCAGCTACTAAGGAAACAGCAGACGAAGGCTCAGGTTTGGGACTCGGACCTTCGGGCTCAATCACCTGAGTTTACCATGCTGTGAGCTGGAGCAGCTCCTTGTTCTACACCCCTTCTGTAAAACGGGGATGGCGAAAATGGAAAACTTCTGGGTGACCTGAGAGATACATCAAGTAATCTGTGGAAAGGGTTCACACAGAACAAGCACTCCCTAGTTAAGAGCTGTTTCATTTTTCTCTCTTTTGCAGATGAGAAAACTGAGACGCCAAGAAACCAAGTGATGAACCGTAGATGACTCAGTCTGGCCATGTCAGGCCTGCCCCCCCCGAGCACCGCCACCATCCCATACCCGTCACTCTCCTTCCACTGGTCCATTTGCCCTTTGAGAAATAAAGTGTGATGAATTTCAAACAAGCCTGGGACTTGAAACACGGAAAAAACTAGACAATTTCATTCATTGGCTGAATAGTTGATTCACTTATGCATGGCTTTAGATTTTAATAAATGGCTTGTGCAGTGCCAGGTAGAGAGCGTGGTCCACAAGGGAACGCTCGGATGCAAATGATATGAAATGAATTTCAGCCAAGAATCCATTTTCAATGAAAACCCTTGAAAACCGCCCAGGTAGAAATCATCCCAATTATTTAAGCATAAATATAACAGTCTTCAAAGTTAGAATGCAACTTTCTAGAATATAAACCTAGTACATGCACGCTGCCTTTAAAGTATAAGCGGGAACTCACTTTATTATTTATTTTTTTAACTTACTGTTTTAATGGTGTATGCCTCTGTTTTCATATAATCAGACTGTTTCATGTAGGATGCATTGCACAGCCGTAGCAATGCAAGGTGGAGTTGTGTGCCCAGGTGTGTAACCAACACAGCAGGGAGTGTGCTGCTTTCAGTTCTTGAACACTGGGGAGCCCTGAAACTCGGTCTCAATTTGGCATGGGAGATTTTGCAAGCCCATGTTCTGTTCTTCTCTCCCCCCACCCCACCACCTTCAATTATACTTGTCTTGATCTTTTTGAAAGCTAAAAGCTAGCACAGCCCTGGCTGAGTTACACCAGGCAACATTTTATAACTCCCATTGTTCAGAGGCTTTGCTATCAAGATTCTAACTTGCAACATCTCAGCATACAGGAAGAAAACAGAGGTCTTGGTCAGGACAATGAACTCACACTGTTGTTTACCAGCAAGTGGAAAACAACGCTTTCTGACGGCGAGAAAAGACATTGTCCCCACTGGTGGTGCCCCACATCCCCTCCTTCTGGGAAACAAGGCGTCTCTGTGTGGTCCTGGGGCTGGGCCACCACCCAGGCCTGACTGCTCTGGAGGTGGAATCACACCCCTGCCGCTCGGGGCTTTTCGCAGTCCCACAGTGAACTAAAATCTGTGAGGTGACCTAGTCTCCAACCTCAGCTCTATTATGCCTGACTTCAAATCAAATCGTTCTGGCTCACAAAGGCACTTTTCCAAATGCGGCAAATTCATCTGAACACTTCAGAAATAAATAGGATGCTGTTAAAAGATTAGAATTCCCTAGTTAAGTGAAATCAGTTTTTGGAAGTAAGCATCGAGACCCTTCTGTCTCAGTATTGAGTTATAAAGTGTGGGACTTAAAGGGAAACTGGTTCTAAATCTCTATACCTTTGTTTAATGGCTGTGTGATGCTAGCCAAGCTATTTAACCTCTCTGAGTCTTGGTTTTCTTAGCTGTAACAGAAGAATGAGAATGAATTTACAATATTTCTGGGTATTTAAGATGTATTTGATATTATTTCTAAGAGTCTAAAACCTTTTTTTAAAACATTTTAGGTTATTAATAGATTACTGAACTCATAAAATTAGGTGTTTGTCCAATCCCACATGGATTGGGAGTGATGGGAAAATTCCTGGGCGGGATTGGGAAAAAGAAGCGTTAATACAGAGAACACTGAGCTCCCATCAGATCTTCCTTGTGGGTGGGCGTGTCTGCATCAAGCCAAAGCCAACAGCATCATCCTAAACCTCTTTTCCTGGCTCCTAGTGAGTGATGGCATTCTGGTGCCAAAGCATGCAGCAGCCTGTTCGCACGCTGTTTCCTTACATCCATTCTCCCATCAGTGACACATCTCTTCCATGTCTCTTGTCTAGCCTGCTCCTCCATCCTCCAGGCCCTTACATACATTCACCGGGACTTTTGTGTGTCTCACTGTCTTGCTGCTCTGAATCCAAACGTCCCCGCCTTGCAATCCAACATCTGTGGTCCCACCAAAATATTCCTCCTTCAAGTACAGACTGGGGACCATGACTTGCAGGTGTTCGTGTCTATGTTCTCTAACGCCACAGTGTCACCCCCACCACGCTACACTACTTAGTGAGAATGTCAATCAGAACAACCTTGTCCAGGGCAATTCTAGCAATAGCTGTGAAAATGGAAAGAGTGTACACTGTTGGAACCACTGCTATTACTTCCAGGATCAAGCCCTGCAAACACACCCACGTACACGACAAGTTATGCTGGCGCAAGATTACACACTGCTGTCCAGTGTGCAATAGCAAAAGAACGGGAACGACCCAAGCGTCTGTCAGCAGGGAACTGGTTCACTGAATTATGAAACATCCGCACAATAGAAGGCTCAGTAGTTGTTAAAAAATGAAGGAGTCATTTATATGCTGATTTGAAACTATCTCTAAGATACATTGTCACGTGAAAAGAGTTAGATGTTGTTTAGCTTTGTGAAGAGGAAAGTAAAAGAACGTATGGACGTGTTATCTTGTAAATGTATAAGGTGTCCGGGAAGACACGAGGGAGTGATAACACTGCTCGTGAGCGGGAAGCTGTGCTGAAAGCAGGGAGCAGAGGAAGCCAGTAACATAGCCCAAGAAAAATGTACAGTTTGATCTCCAACTTTCGATTTATAATAATTTGATGCTATCATCTATTCAAAAGCAAGCAACTTATACAAAATACACACTTTTTTTTCAATCTTAAATGTAAAATCAGGGGTTTTTTTGTTTGTTTTTGAAAAAAGAGCTGCACAGTATCCAGGTGGCTATTTTGTGTCTTCTCTAGACAAAGCGATTCTCGCACAGCTTCCTGCCCCTCCCCTGTCTTCCACCCAGAGGCCATCTTTGCCCTCCTTGGAAGGGAGCTTCGAGTGAGCACAACCTCTGTGTCCAAGTGCTTCACAGCTTCATCCTCCAGGATGCAGCACAGGTTCCTCAGCCTCACGGACCAGAAGGAGCTGAGCCCAAGCCCAGCTCTGCAGCCTGAGCTGCTCTAGGAGCAAGGTCTTCAGAAACTGCCCCTTGAGAAGGGCACAGAAAAGGTCTGTCCGCGGCCAAGCTACATTTGCCAGACAGTGGACATGATGCAATCAATGCAGACCTCCCTATGCTTGCCATCAGCATTGAAATGACTGACATCCTGGTCCCAGAGAAACAAGGCAAGGAGGATGACAGCATCGGCTCACCGTTACATGGACTTGAGGTTCTACACTCTCGTCAAAAGCTGTATTTGCATGTCCAAAATCAACCTTATAAATAATTGATTTCCCCATGCCATGGGATGCTCTGAGCATTTAAGAAGCGTTCTCAAGAAACCTGAAATTAACAAGACAATTCAGGTGGGTTTTCAAGGAATCAAAGGTGCAACCAACAATACTTCAGAAATGTCAACAGAATTCACAGCCTAGTTACTACAGCTGTCATATGCATTTATAAGGAAATAATAAGCTATTTTAAAAATAAATATGCATCATCCCGAACTCGAGGATTTATTTTCTGCAATAGGGGCAGCGTAATGGGTAGGCTCTAGCAATGGGCAGGCTCTGTGAGGATTTCTATCCCTCATTATCCCTGGATTCCACATTCTATGGATTTTAGATATTTGGAGAAACCAGTAGGCATGGGCTGGACCAAGTGGAGACTTTCACTTTCTAATCTATCAACCAAACACTGTATCAACCAATCACATAGAATTTACATTCTATCAGGTATTATCAGCAAGACAGAGGTAATTGCAAGCAGAGAGGAGACACTGTTAGGCTATCTGTGAGGACTATACCATTCATCTAAAGAACTAGATAGAATACCCTAGTTGGTATGGGATCAGCAGGTTGGAGGGCACGTTTCTAGAATTAATTCCTTGGACCCTGAGGGACAACTATCGTCTTCGACAGGTCTTACCCTGAAAAAATAAAAATCAAAAGACAAAACAACCACCAAAAAAAGTAAACCCCACTGATGAAAGTTGGTTTTGGAGTAGGGCAGAAATGGAATACAACCCGGGCGGTGTGCCAAAAAGCAGGGTGACCTGGGGGAAACGGGCAGCATTCTCAGAGCTTGCTTCGTCCACTTTTAGAATGAGGATTGCAAAGCCACCCAAAATTAAAGCGTATGAGAGTCCAGCAAAGCAGTCTTGCCAAACTTCATCTGCGCGCCTTGTCCCCAGTAGGGAACACAACACAGACTCGCTGGCTTATATTTTTCCACCACTTGCAAAATTGCATGCTTTCTAATAAACTGACTTCTCTCCTGCCCAAAGTGCTGCGAGGTACAACAGCTCACATCTGTCCTGCTTCACTAAAAAACACCGCAGGAACACCCTTCCTTTCTGCCATGCATGGTCTGCTTGAACTTCCTTATGCTTTTTCTTAAAACCCCGGCTCACCAAAGCAAGCTTTTCTTCCTGGGGTTGTGGGAGAGCTGTGGGGGAAGGCTGAAGTTCTTTCAGGAACAGCAGGGAGTCTGGAGTAGAAGGAGCTCTGGCCTTTATTGGGCAAGTCAGGCAGTGCTGTCTTCATGACCACCCTACCTCCGCCCTTAACATATCATATAAGGAAACTCGGCTGGGTCTTTAAAAGAATAATAATTACTTATATTTTGCTATGGTTTCCAATAAACCAGCATTTTTTTTTTCATAAAGTCCATGAATAAAACAAGCCCCGTCACCATTGGAGATGCATTCCCATGCTAGCGTGGATGCTTTTAAGACCATTTGCTGAGCGCTCCGCACCGTTTGACCAGTTCTGGGGCAGGGGGCACGCTCTAATTACTGATTGTGGAGTTTGGTATCTATAGCAACAGGCAGAATTGACAACAGGAAGCTTCACCCTCTGGGGCACTCTCCGAAGTTTATAAAATCAACTTGAGGCCAAGGCTATAGTTAATCAGGAGAGCTTTCAGGGCACGAGTGATCCGAGTCCACACTTAAGAGGCAAAGAAATTATTTAATAAGACAATCACGGGGCTCGAGGAGGCAGAGTTTATTTAGCTTGGCTTTGCAGTGCCTCTTGTAGTAATTTATCCTAATGGTACCAATTCACCCGTGATTCGATACAGCAGAAGATCCAGGGTATTGGTTTAATCAAACCTCTAGCGATGCTATTCCTGTGTTCACTGATGTTGCTGCGTATCAATCAGCGTCACTTGATTCACTAATCCAATGGCGTGGGGATATGAATTTTCCTGGGATTCAGGGAATCAGGTTGACATAATTCTTTATGATGTGCCTCCTTTTAAAAGGCATTATTTCACCCTGCTCACATTATTTCATGTTCCCCCAGCTGACAGGCCGAGGGTCTGGATCCCAGTCGACTGTGGGTTAGAGACACAGAAGGGAAAAAGCCCAGAGCCTCGGGGTCAGACTGCTTTGATTATGTGCTGTACCATCTATCAGCTGTGAGAGAGGACCAGTCACAAAATCCCTCTGGTCTCAGTGCCCTTCAGCTTTGCATAGGAACGGGAACTGACAGTCATGGAACCTTTAGGGAGGATCAAGGGCCTGGCGGATGAGGGGGTTGGAACAGAGCTGGATACACGGCAAACGAATCTCAGCTGATGCCAGCTTCACTGCCCACCTGCTGCAGGAGAGGCAGAGGAGGGGAGAGGCAGAGGAGGGGAGAGGAGGGGAGAGAGGGGAGAGGCGGAGGAGTGGAGAGGAGGGGAGAGGCAGAGGAGGGGAGAGGAGGGGAGAGGCAGAGGAGGGGAGAGGCAGAGGAGGGGAGGGGAGAGAGGCAGGGGAGGGGGGGAGAGGCAGAGGAGGGGAGAGGGGGGAGAGGCAGAGGAGGGGAGGGGGAGAGGGGGGGAGAGGCAGAGGAGAGGAGAGGCAGAGGGGAGAGGAGGGGAGAGGCAGAGGAGTGGAGAGGAGGGGAGAGAGGAGAGAGGCAGAGGAGGGGAGAGGCAGAGGAGTGGAGAGGAGGGGAGAGAGGAGAGAGGCAGAGGAGGGGAGAGGCAGAGGAGGGGAGAGGAGGGGAGAGAGGGGAGAGGCAGAGGAGGGGAGAGGCAGAGGAGGGGAGAGGCAGAGGAGGGGAGAGGAGGGGAGAGAGGGGAGAGGCAGAGGAGGGGAGAGGCAGAGGAGGGGAGAGGAGGGGAGAGAGGGGAGAGGCAGAGGAGGGGAGAGGGAGAGGAGGGGAGAGGCAGAGGAGGGGAGAGGAGGGGAGAGGCAGAGGAGGGGATGGGGGAGAGGCAGAGGAGGGGAGAGGCAGAGGAGGGGAGGGGGAGAGGGGGGGAGAGGCAGAGGAGGGGAGAGGCAGAGGAGGCAGAGGCAGAGGAGGGGAGAGGCAGAGGAGGGCAGAGGGGGGAGAGACAGAGGAGGGGAGGGGAGAGGGGGGAGAGGCAGAGGAGGGGAGAGGCAGAGGGGAGAGGGGGGAGAGGCAGAGGGCAGAGGGGGGAGAGGCAGAGGAGGGGAGGGGGAGAGGGGGGGAGGCAGAGGAGAGGAGAGGCAGAGGGGAGAGGAGGGGAGAGGCAGAGGAGGGGAGAGGCAGAGGAGGGGAGAGGCAGCAGTGTTGTTTCACAGAGCAGTTGCGGATTCTTCACAGGCCTGGTCACAGGTACGTAGCTCACCTGAGGAGGGAATCCAAACTCTTCTTGAGGCTACCAAGGAAGGTCTGGTGGGTGCTCTATCCCTCCCACCCCGCCAGCGCCCTCCTCTCTTACGGAACAGGGAATCCGGTCTAAAACACTGTCCAGGCACAAAGTAAGAAATGCTAGCATCTGACCTTTGGCCCTTGGAAGGCAGTAACTCCAGGAAGGCGAGAACTCCCATCTCTGCATTTTGTGTTTATTCTATCCGACACGGGAAGATACAGGGCAACTTGAGCCTCCTACAGTTCCGGCTGATCATCTGGCACTTTAGTGGGTCGGGCCTCAGCTGCTGCTTCCATAGGATGGGCACTGAGTTCCATTCACTGGCATCACTAAGATGTCAGCTAATCCTGGGCCTCCAGGCTGAACGCGGCAGGAGGGCTAGCTCACTTCGCAGGGTGCGCGCGGGCACCTCCCCCTGGGACGAGAATGAACCCTGGTAGTTCAGTCATCGCTCCACTTGGCTGCTTCCCTTTCCCTTAGCTATCCTGGCTCAGGGCTCCCCCTGAAGAAGGACCCAACAGCCACGGGGCACTTAGAAGACAGGGAAGAAAGGGAGGGAGCCAGGGAAGGGAGGAAGAAGGAAAAGGAAAGAATGAACAACAAGGGAGGGGTAGTCAGAGGAAGAGAGAGATGAACAGGAGAAAAGTAAACAGCAAAGACAAGAACAAACACAGAAGGAAGGGATGAACTGACGGGGCAGAGAAAGGCAGGGCCATGCTGTGCTCAACGCACAGAATTCTGCAAGGCAGCCAGGCGCAGGTTAGTGCTGCCTGAACCGGGCAGTCGTTTCCTCCTCCCTCCCACCTTCTCCCTTTTCTTTTCTGGCTCAGCCTAAATTTCTCACACTACCTGATGAAATGTAGTATACAGTTTTTAATTGTGCCCAGAGGCTGTGCAACTTCATAGAGGGTTTGAAGCGGGTGGCAGAGGACTTGAGGAACAGCTGTGTTCCCGGCCGGCACTCGGAATGGAACAGCCCCGTCAGCACCTGTGCCCTCTCAGCGTGCACCCTCACACCCTGCGCGTGTGTGCATAGCTGGGACCCGTCAGTGTGGTAAGGAATTAATACTCTTAACTTGGTATTTTATTGTACCTGGAGGAGCCTGCTGCTATATTAAATCCGTAGCACATAAGTAGGATTTTGTTCAATCTTAAGAGTTACTGGGGGTGGGGGCTCAAGAGGCTGGGTGTGATATTGAATACACACAGACACATACACACACACACACACACACAGTCACACACATGACCTCTTTTCTGATGCTGAGGACGAATTGTTTTAATATCCCAATGTTGGGTTTATTTATTATTAGAGATGAGTGGCCACTTTCAGAGAGCAATGGACTTGTGCGGACACTAACCTAGTTTTCCCATCTGAATCTTCCTTGGACTCCCAGCGATTTCAGAGAGTCCTCAAGCAGGCCTCTTGGCTCTGAGTAACTCTTACCAACCCCCAACATTGCCAGGCATACACCACTCCCCTCCAAGACATGCCTCGGGCTGCTGGACTCCTGGCACAGCCTTCAGAATCTTGCCGGAACTTTACCACTCACACACATGGTCTCCCTTCACTCTCGCTGTCACTCCCCTACCACCTGGGGCTCCACCCAGACACTGTCTGAGCACCATGTCACAATTCCAGAAACACATCTGGAGAGGCCACTGCTCGAGTCATGGCGACACCTGCTTCAAGACTTCGGCACTCAACCAGCTGACTCTTGGTGAACACTGTAAGCCTTGCAATGGACATGCTGGGAAAGTGAGTGTCATCTCTTATGGAAAAGGTATCATAAGAGAGTTTCCAGAAACATTGGACTTGTACGGGCAACAATGACCTTTAAGATATGCAGTAAGTATAAGATGCCTCCCGCTCCCCTGTGATGATATGCATGTCACATGCCTGGATCTTGGGATCTTATCTGGGCAAAGGGCTTGGGTGGGTGGGATTAAGTTATGGACCTTGAGAGAAGATGGCCCTGGGAAGTCATAACTCAATGCCAGGTATCCTTAAAGGTGAAAGGCAGAGAAAGGTTTCACACAGGCAGGAGAAGGTCACGTGGCTGCCAGTGCACAGAGTGAGGGGCTATGGCCAAATGGCACAGAAGCTGCTAGGGCCAAGGAAGGGATTTTTCTGGAGTCCCCAGAAACGTGTCAGCCTCAGACTGCAGCCTCCAAAATCATGGTGGTTTTGGTTGTCCCAGCCTCGCAGTTGGGGTGATGTGTTATAGCAGCTTTTGCTCTGGGTACCATGTCAGGTGGATACTGTTGCAAATGAGGCTCTTGGCCTGAGAGGTGCCTTACACACTACATGTTGCTGAAACACAAAAAAGGAAACATGGAAGAATAGCCCCATTGCCCACTCATGCTCCCCTGTTGGGCTCACCCTTTAAGAAAAAAAAGGGCAGATCAGGGTCCTGGGGAAGCCAGCCACTCTGGTGGTGACTCAGACCACGCAGGCACCAGAGAAGGGGATGCAATGGGGTGGGCAGACAGTCCACTTCTTACCCTGCCTGGATCCTACTCCACACGCGTCTCCCCCCAGCCACTACATCCATGCCTCTGTTACCTTATCAGTGAATCCACGTGCTCAGTCCACATGAAACAGGCTCTGGAGAACCCGGGAAACATCTTATGAATATCACTTATCTGCTTTGATACATATTTATAACGCATCTACAAAGTACCAGTTTTGTGGAGCACAGAGGGCGGTGGGGTTTGGAGACAACCTCCACCAGGAATGAGTGTGAAGTCCTCCAGAGTGTGCCTTCTCTTACGGAGCCACTCCTTGTCCACTAACACGCTGAGGAGTCTTCAGCAGCATCCAATCCCCAAGTGTCAGCTTACTGTAGCCTACAAATAGGACTTCTACCATGCTGTTTTAGATTCTTCTAACTTGCTTCTTTCAGGAACTGAATAGTCAGACCTCCAAAACCAACAAATAACACACTGTTTGTTAATCATATCAGTAATTATTTTTTTTAACAAGGGCTTAGGACTGGTTAGAGGAAGCGGAACTCGCAAATGCTGCTTTTGATTATTTAAATTGTTACAAACCTTTTGGAGAGCAATTTGGCAATATGTCTCAGGAACCTTTAAAAACTGTGCCCCACCTTTGACCCGGTAATTCCATTTCTGGGAATCCATCCTAAAGACATAATGGGAACTATGGAAACTGCTTTATGCACAAAGATGCTTATCAGAGTGCTCTTTCTGACAGCAAAAGTATTTAAAACCATCTAAATGCCCAACAACACAGAAGTAGATAAATAAATGGCCAGGCAGCCCCGGCAAGGCCAATCAAGAGGCTCTCGGAATCAGTTAAAGAAACACTCATAATAATGTGATAAAATGTATAATACGAGGCGTAAATGAGAAGCCTCATACCAAATACGTGTGTGGTAGCAATCTCATTGGGTGCAAGTACATAGAAAGAAACATTAGAAGCCATGCGTGTGCCATTTACACTACCAGTGGCCAGCGGAATCATGACGGGTGTTTATCTTTGTTCCAAAGATTTTTAAGATGCTCCCTACGGAACTATATTACTTTTCTTTTTTTAACTTTATTTTATTGAAGAACAGCAGAGGGACAGATAACAGAGTTCCCATGCACTGGTTTATTTCCCAAATATCCACGGCAGCGGGAGCTGGGAAATATTCCAGGAGCTCATTTCAGGTCTCCCCCAGGAGAGGCAAGGACACAGCCACTGCCCATCACCTGCTGTCCCCCAGGCTATGAGCGGGAAGCTGGAACCTAGAGCAGGGCCAGAACTTGAACTCTGGCATTCCCATACGGGATGCATCTCAGGCAACATCTTTACATATTTCTGCTGTAATTAGGTTATCATTGCCAAAAATTCACTTACACACATGAGCCTTCTTATTCTAACACACCTTAATTGGTTCAAGAAAGTTTGAAAAAGTTCTCTGTATCTTTTATGACTTGAACAACTTGGTCCTATGTAGTCTTTTCTTTGGGCTGACAAAATCTGTACTCAAATCAAGGCAGTTCCCTAATCCAGCCCGATCAACCATGGCATCAGAGATGGGGACGCAAGAGGCTCCGTGTGGTGTGTTGCCAGCCCAGGGCAGGGCCTCTGTGCGTGCTTGCTCTGCCCATGCGACTGTTGGGTCTTTTGTGAGAAACACGGTCTCCCTTGAACCACCGGCTTGTTTTGTATCTACAGACACTCTGCGTCGCTTATCTGATGGCTGCCCCAGTTACGGAGGCTACTCAGAGACTGGGGACAGATGTGTGGTTCACAGGCAGCAATGTCACCTGCGCGTCTTGGCTCCTCATCCCTCCCTGCTTCCTCTCCACTTCCACATGCTAAGCTGCCTTCCTGTTTACTGATCGCCCTGCACCAACTAAGTCCTCAGAAGCTGTTTCAAACTCCTATTGGCGTGAGACGAGGCCTATACATTTCATTCTTTTTTTACACGTAAGGCAGGCTGTATGCAAGTCTTTGAATTGCGCTTTCCTTGATTGCTGGAGAGAGTTTCAGTAAAGGAACAGCCCTAGTATGCTGTATCCAAAGTGGTGTGTGTGTGTGTGTGTGTGAGAGAGAGAGAGAGAGAGAGAGTTCATGCAGGCCAGGAAGGAGTTAAATCAATGTAGCAGCAGCCAGTGGGAGCTGACAGCATTGAGGGGCCTGGTCCCTTCCTGAACGGGAGACACCTAGGGTCAGCAGAGCAGGCAGGAACTTGTACTTGGCTTTGCTGGGAAAGCAAATATTGTGCATATTGCAGTGTTCCTGTGGGTGAGCTAATTGTCTAACTGCCCTTGAGATGTATATAATTGTGTCTGCAGCCCCGGCTCCTCCCTCTGTGTCAGCGCCAATGGGCCGGGAACACGAACAACAACATCCGTGCCCACTACAGGCAGGCAGCAGGCTGCCCCTGACCCCCTTGGCAACAGCCCCTCAGTGAGCCATCCAGCTGCTGTACTCCTGCCCAGGGGGGGCTGGGGGGGTGGCTAAAGGGCACATCTCTAGGCATCCTTCAGTATGCTGAGAAAGGACACTCAATATGTTTTGTAAAGCTGTGACACAGTATCTAAAACCCCTGGAATGGGTTCAAATTACAGAAACACTTTTGGTCATAATTCAGGGGCCCTGGAGTTTGAGAGGGGGGTGCCCACTGGGCTAAGGGCTCTCAGGAAAGCCTCCCTGACCTCTTCCACCTTCTGACAGCTGCTAACAGTGCTTGGTATTCCTTGAATGTGGGGCAGCATCTCTCATCCCTGCCTCCATCACCACACAGCCTCTGCCTCACCCATGGGCGCATGTGTGTGTGTCCCTGTGTGCATACAGGCGGGTGTGTCTAGATCTCCCATTCTCCTTCTCCTTTCTCCTATAATTTCTCTGTCATTAGATGTATAGCCCACCTGAATCCAGTATGACCTCGTTGAAATGCAATTTTATCTGAAAACACTTTAAGTCCACATAAGGTCATGGTGGCAAGTCCTGGGATTAGGACTTCAACGTACCCTTTGGGGGGTCTAGGGGGACACAATTCGGCCCACGACGCATGCATCTGACAATTGAACAGCAGCTGGAAATGCAGACCTTGGAGCGCTCTGGGTTCAAATCTTGACCCTCTGCATACTAACAGGTACTTAACCTCTTGTAGCTTCGTTTAGAAAATGGACCCAATACCAGCGCTCACTCTGAAGGCTAGTAGGGGGTCACATCCCCAGGGAGCACACTACTGATGGCTCTCCAGCAACTGCTCCTTGCTGTACAACAGTGCCTTGCCTTCGGGGTGCCAGCCAGCCCTGCCACCCCACTCCGCCATCCACCTCCAAATCTTGGGCCACCCTGGCTCAAAGAGACAAAGAAAAAGCCATCATGAGGCAGGTCCAGCGCATTACACACGATGCTCAATGTGCTGGCAGTAAGTCCCTGCACTCCTATATTTCTTGTATGAAAAGCTACTGAAGCTTGGGGCAGTTCATCCTCAGCCCTTCCTTCCCAAAGCATCTGCCATGCTAGGGGTCTCCTTGGCTGCCAGAGGCAGGCAAGCAGAAGGAGCCCCATGAAACACAGGACACCTAGCAAAGTCAGTTTCAGGTAAATAGTAGGTAATTTACTCAGTGTAAGAATATTCTAAGAGTTGCACTAACATTACTGCCCTGAGAGCAGTGCTTCATCAGTGACAGACTGGGAGCTGGCTGGGTCTACCCCTAAGCGGGGTAATTGCCTTGGGGACCTGGACTGAAAGTCCCCCTGCATCTCCCCTAAAGGGGATAATTGAGACATGGGGCATGGCACGCTCTCTCCCTCACCTTGCGTGCGCCCAGTGGCTTCTCTCCGATGGTCTCCTGTAGTAGCCTTTCACGAAAACACCCTGTTGCGGGCTTGCTTCTCCTGGCCTTTCTCCTCCCCCACTTCCCGGGAAAACACAACCAAAGAGCCTCTTGCCTGCGCCCTCTCTGCTCTGCTCTTCTCTGTTGGCAGTTTATTTCCCTTAGGGCCTTGTCCTGAGGTGTGATTACACATGCACACGTTTACCTATTTGCTTACTCTTTCTGCTTCACAGGGCTGCGCGCTCCAGCACCACGACTGTGCCATTCACTATTATTCTCCAGCACCAAGCACTAGGCTGGCACCCAGCAAGAACTTGCTAGATAATGAACAGGAACAAGATAATGGACAGGAACACAGCTGCCTGTGCCAGCCAAGAACGAGAGTGGTTTGCAGCTGCGCAGAGCTGCGTCCGACAGAGGCCAGGCTATCTGGGCCTGCGGGTGGGTCTGTGCATCGCTTTTTCAGAACTCTCTTTACCTCAGTTTCTTCATCTGCAAAACGAGGGACTGAAACTACAAGATTCTTCTCATGTCTTCCACCTCTAACATTCCATGACTCTATATTCTAGGTAATAAACTTTATGCCTATGAATAAATGAATGCAAATGAATATTTAAATGATGTGCAAACATTCGTGTGAGTGCCTTCTTAAACAGGCACAAGGGGTGAGAAGCGTCTGTGTGGGTGGGAAGGTGGTGTACAAGAGCATTCACTAAGTACTTGTGCTAGCACGTGGAGGGTGGCAGAGGCCCCCAGATGCATGGATCTGTCATCTCATCTGTGTACTCTTGAAGACCTCAGATAAATACTGAAAGGGAAAAGAGGGACCAAAGAATTACATTTACTTATTTATTTGGGAGGCAGAGAGAGAGAGAGACTTGCATTGATAACTCACTCTCCAAATGCTGCCACAGCCTGGACTGGGTCAAGGTCAAAGCTAGAAGCCAGGACTGCAATCCAGGCTCTCCAGGCAAGTGTAAAGAACCAATTCCTTGGGCCATCACTGCTGACACCCAGAGTCCACAATGGCAAGGGGCTGAAGCTGGAGCTGGGCACCCAACCCAGGTAGACTGACGTGGGCACAGGCGTCCTATACACCAGCTAAGTGGCTGCCTCCAAGGACTGAATATTTAAAGGAGAGACCACCTAACTTCTTATGTTGGGGGCAGGGGGCGGTTGAGCAAATTGGGATATACTGGAAGAGAAATACGATTCTTGCAGCCTGCGTTGTGTCCAGATCTGGGGATCAAACATGTCTAGGTACCAAGATGCGACTGGGGAGCTTGCTGGGTACCCAGCACAAAGCACTGAGGAGCAGGAGGTGCTTAGTAGGCACTCAGAGGTAACGCGACAACAAGGAGATAGTTACGAAGCTTAAATGGAAAAGAAGGGCTAGAATTTGGTTGTTGCATAAATTTGCCTCCTACCAGGACCTGTCAGACACACACATCTGGCTCCACGGGAAGGTGTGATCCTTAAGTCAAAACCAATTTTTCCTGGGACAGCAGCACTCTGTCATGATGAGCCTAGACACTTGTGCCACTGTGACTTTAAAAACTTTTCCTATCTTCTTAGCGTATGTTTGCATCCATGTTAATTTTGCCTTTCTTTTTATCACTTTTCAGTTTCTTCACAATTATGGACTCTTTAAATAAAAAAAACTTTTTTAGATTTTATTTCCCTACAATACTTCTTTCACAGGAGTACATTAAAGAGTGAAACCATAATGATGTTATTGAACTAAAAGCATATAGAATAGTGAATATATGATTTCAGTGAGGTTAAATTTTCACTCTTAAGTAATACGGAAAACAGTGTCTCCTTGCCAGTAAATGAAAGCCAAAAGATACCCTGCAAGGAACTAGGAAATACCAGAAGTGCTGTCAACATACCCATTCCATTGTCTGCTGTTTTCACAAATGAAAATAAAACACAAGAGAAAAAAACAAAGACCAAGAAAAACAAAACTATCAGGTAGAGAGTCACCCCCATGAGCCTTTGTTCATATCACGAACATGCTTGGGTCAAGAGATATTTGTCCCTCCATCCTTGGGGGAAATTGACCTGACATGTTGCATTCACACGTTGTCATTGAGCCTTGGATTACTCTCCCTAAGTCAAAGTATCTGCCTCTGTAAATGGCCTCTCCTGGTCAATTCAGTCTGTACGGGTGAGTATTCGCTGAGAACCAATTACAGGTGTTGGAGGCTGAGAGTGGGGGAGGTAGGAGACCAAACGACCATTTCTTGCCAGTGAAGAAGTTGGGCCATGTGCCAGGTGCTTCTCAGTATCTTATTTCTTATTACAATCCCCAAAGACCAATAACAATGTTATCATTTTACTGATGAGAAAAACAGAGAAGTTAGGCAACTTGCCCAACACTCAGCTGATAAAAGGCAGAGCTGGGATGTGAACTGGGGACTGACTGCCAGATTCCAGGAACCCCTACCCTAGCTCCCCTTCCAAAACAAGACATCCCACTTCTTCAGAAAGACCAGCGAGCTAAACCGAAGTCTGGTTGATATCAGTGCAAAGCAGCGCGGCTGGGAGGGACTGTGTTGGGGTGGAGCGTGTGCTGGGACGGAAAGGAAGATGACTTTCCTCCCTTCACACAGGGGCAAGAATGACTTGCGCTACAAACTATTAAGTTACCAGTCAGAATTGGGTCAGATATTCTAGCACAGCAGCTTGTTCTCTGCTCCAGCTGTTATCTGAGCTACACAGCTGGGAGGGGAGGGGGCAGGACTCCAGCTTGCATCTTGGGCTCAGCGCTTAATGTTTCCCAGAGCTCCCAGAGCTGCATTTGATGGCCTCTCCCTGCTGGAATGAGCGGGGGAGAGAGGGTGAGTGAGTGCGGGAAAGGAGCAGTGGGAAAGGAAGGGGCAGAGTCTTCTTCCTAGAGGTGCCACCGATAATGTCAGTCCTGTGGTTGTCAGTGGGTGAAGATGTTCTCCAGATGTTGATGGGAGAGAAGCTGTTGTTTGAACGAGAACACACGACAAGATATGCTGATGAAAAAGGGGTCCTGAGTGCAATGAGGCTAACTCTCAACTGGGATTTCCCCAGCCCTGAGACATGGGCTGGAACACTTGCCTGGGAGAACCAGCGCTTCTATCTCCACAGAACTGGGACTCTGAACCTCGGACATCACTCTCTGCTTCCGCTCCTAAACAGTCCTGGAGTGCATGGAGCCAAATCTAGGGCCCCAGTAACATGCTCGCATGGAAAACATCTCAAAGTTGGTTTCAGACACAATGAACAGAAAACACCACAGTTGGTTCCTGCTTTTCTGATTCTATTGCACCCCAATTCTGGATTCTTGCTGTAAAAGCAAGAAGTTGTCCTAAGAATTTCATAATTTAGAGATAAACAATGAACACCAAACTCAGAGCGAAATACCCTAGTGTTCATTTTATTTAATATTCTCCATTGGTGGAAATAAATTAAAAATGAACAAGGCTTGTTTATGCCTGCCTCATACTGCTCTTCACTTCTGAATAGCAACCGCATATTAATTTGCCAAGATCCCATAAATTATAATTAGCCCGGAGGATTAACAACATAAATCCTTGAATTTAAAACCAACCTGCCCAGCTCTCTCTTCCCTATGCCCTAAAGTAAAAAAGGGCCATAAAACCTATCACCGCCACTTGATCCATTAAACTCAGGAGACGGTCTTATTTCAGCTTAGCTAGTGGAGGCAGTCTTTGTTCAGTCCGTTTAAAGTTACAGTAGCTCGACAGGAACCGAGAGTGTGGGAGACAAGGATCAGTCAGTGCCCAAGCGACTGCACGCTGCCTGGCAGCCCGGGTGTGGATTAGGAGAGCGGCCCAGGGGCCAAAGGAGTGCTTTTCCAACCTAGGATGGTCTTCTCGGGTCTCAGCACTGATCTGAGACATAAGGCACCCCTGATCCCACAGAGTACATCCTTTATGGTCAAGTAGCCCAAAGTACTGGGAAGATGTGCCTGGCACCCACGTGAAACATACATACAACATGCACACAGGGGTCATGGGCTGGAGTTTTATCTGACGAGTTCACGGCAGTCTGATAGGGGAGCAGGAGAGAAGAAGCGGTGTAATGTGGCTCTGATGACAGAGTTTCACATATGAGACTACGGCAGATTGTAAAGCACTGGATTTCCTGATGAGGGAAATGGTCAGCTCACACTAAGTACAGCAACAGTGGACCAGTACAGCATCTAGACGGTGATTCCACCAGGACTGTGCTGACCAGCCCAGGTGAACTCTGAGAACACACCTGCACCTGCACGCCTTCACTTCTACACCTTCCCATCCCTCTTGGAACTGCTGCTCCTCTGCAGCAGCTGGCCAGGTATGGCGGGAGCTGAACATTCCAGAACACATGAGAATGGCATCAACCATATGCAATGTGAAATCCAGGCCATTCATTGGTAGGAAAAAGAAGGTCTCTCTCTTCCGACTTCGCATTCCCACACTTGGAGGTGAACTCCTGCTCCCTGGGCCCCACTGCCAAGCCTGCATCCTGCTTGTGTGTGCCTTCCTTTCTACGCGTTGGGGAGTGCCTCTGTGCCCCCACGCCCCTTCCACAGGCTTCTGACAGCTCTTTAAGGAGAAGCAGGAAGCCTCACTGTCTCCCTGTGCATCCTACCCTGAACACTGCTTGAGACATAGCAGGTGCTCAGATGTATTCTATAAATCTATAGTATCAAGTAAAAGGGCAAAAACAGAAGGCTCAGGCTCAAAAAAATTAGACAAAGTCCACCCGAGACCTCCAGTGTCGCTCCTCTGTGCAGGGAGGCCTGACCTGGCTGCGGGGAGAGGGCCCTCCTGCTCTTCAGCTCAAACGGCCACGGTGACCAATGCTTGCAGAATGCTTACACTTCCTGGCCCTCGCACTGCTTGTCTATTAGCTTTCACAAGTGACTTGCACGACAAGAGTTATTGATCCATTTTACAGATGAGAACATGGCGATTCAGCAAGAAGAAGCCACCTGCCTTGTGTGACAGTGCTGGGATTGAGGAATCCAACAAGGAGTGTCTTTGGTAATGGCAGTGCTTCTATTTTATGTCACAACACAGGCAATAAACAACAGCAGCTCATGTTTGAAGAAGCCCCAGCGTTTATCGGATGCCTGGGACTCGGGTTAAATCTGCAATCAGGGAGGCCCATTAGAAACGGAGTGAAGAACAAATGGCATCATCGTATACAATTCTCTACTATTGACAGATTTTCAAGTGAATTGAAAATCTCAACAATGCTGCCACAGCCGAAAACAGACCACTTGTGAAAAACTCCGCTGCAGCATCGTAAGATGGCAGCCGGACATTAATTTGTTGCATGACTGTCTTCTGCCCCAACTATGCACTCTAGAGATCAGGACAGCATCTGGTTACCCCCTCCATCTCCTTTTTCAGAAAGGCAAATGTCACCTGGCATGTAGGAGATGCCCACTGATTATTTGCTGAATGAGTCACTAAACATACTAACCTACTAATCAACCCACCAGCCAACCATGGTTAGATACCACAAATCAACTGTTTCCAAAAACACATAAACAAGTTGTGACTGCAAAGAGTAGACAGAGCAGGAGGTAGGGCATAAAATAAACGAAGTTCCCTGCATGAGGCTGGCAGAGACTTTTGCTTCAATTCCAGTCACTCTACAATTATTGAATGAATGGGAGGGTGTCTTGGGACCTTTCTGGCCATGACCATGGTCTACGTTTGTTTGTGGGTCAATTCGAAAAGACTGTAGGTCACAGAACACTAAGCCCCAGTCATATCTACTTGTTGATCCCTAATCCTCATTTGCAGAGAGAGAGAGAAAGAGAGAGAGAGAGAGAGAGAGAGAGAGAGAGAGAGAGAACTAGAACTTCCACCTGAGACAAACCAATCTCATTGATGCTGCCAAGCAAGGGCGCTGGATACGGTTCTCATGGATCTGTCTTGAAGACCATGTATGCTTATGCTCAGACAAGAAATGGCCTTGCTTCTAAGAGAGTCTGGTTGCAAGCAGAATTAATGGGCTAAGAGCCATTAACATCTAGGCCAGTGGACTTTGTCACCACCAATACAAAGTCTATTTTATTAACCTAGTGTTTGCTTCCCTGATTATAAGCCATAAAGTGTTCACTGTAGAAAATTTGATACCAGGGAAGAGAATAAAGGGGAAAGTGGAAATGTTGTTATACAGGTTTCATTTCTCCCAGATCCTTTTAACACGCATGTTGGATTGGATAAATATGTTCTAAACTATGCCCAACTTTTTTCATTTTAAGTTGTTCCATGACTACTTTGCCTATTTTTGTTGTTTTTGCTAATCCGTACATTCTACCTTTTCAACACTGAACATACATTGTTTCCCTTATAATAAAAAGTCTCTTTTCATTGTTTAAAGCAATAGCATATGGCCATGACCTTGGGGTCCTTTCGTACCTGTCATTGCTCAAGGGTGTTTCCTGCAGTCCAGCATGTAGATCTCAGAGAAGCTTGGGGGCAGGGAAACTACCCACACGAGGGTTTAGTGAGGCTGTGGCTGCAGCCTGGGATGCATCCTTGTTGCCAGCCCCTCTGTGACATCACCTACTCCACCACTGTGGACCCAGCACAGGTTTCACCAGGTCGGCTTTCACCCAATCACTGGGAGGAGATGGGCCAGTGAGCGATTTCCCTCCAATTCACTGCCTGCTTTGCCTGAAACCTTCAATCCAGAATGATGAGCCACTTGCTGGCTGTGCAGTACACCACCTTGACTGCTGGCTGCTGAGGTTTGGACTGCTCCGATGAAGTAAGGATTCCAAGAACATGCAGTGTTGGAGCATTCTGAAAATCTCTTAATGAATTAGTGGTGTGTATTCTTGGCTTTTGTCCCATGGGTCCCAAAATGTTTTTTTTTTTTTTTCTGAGAACTACTTATGCTGAGTCTGTTGACATTTGTTTTTGGTGATGGACCAATTAGTGGGGATCAAAAACTGTGATGTTCATTCTGAAATGCATGCACACTCATATATGCTTATTCACATGTTTGTAAGCATATTTACATGAATGGGTGCCTGCATGTCATAGATCTTTCAGTGTATGTAATCTATACATTGACTTTCCAGTTGGCCTTTCTTGGCAATGACCAAGGTGAGTACGTTCTTGCTAGTTTGGAGCATTACAACACCATTTGTCTTAGACTGCAATGCCAGTTGCATAAACATACCACAAAGCAGTGGCAATTGCAGTTCGTAGTAAATTCTTTCAACTTTTATGCATTTTCATAAATGTTCAGTTCAAATTTGGGAAAAACGATTTGTCTTATAAAGTAATAGTCATAGAAGATGATAACTGAGGATTTACGAAAGTTACAAAAGTTCTTGTAAACCAAAAGTAAGATGCAAGCAACCCCATGCTATTTCAGTTTTCAAAATGTCATGATATTTCAAGGTTTGAAAGCCACTGCCCATCTGTGGGCCTTGGATTTCCTGTGGTGTCAGCTTTATTACTGCTATTTGTTAATACCAGTGAATCCTTTGAAAAAGGTTTATTTGTTCATTCTTAAGGAGTGAACTCGCAAGACAAATGAGAGGATGAGAGAGGAGAGCAATGGGGAGAAAGATCTTCCATATTCTAGCATATGCCCTAAATGTCCATATCAGTGAGGCGTGACCAAGACAAAGCCAGAAACCAGGGGTTCCACCTGCGTCTCCCACATGGGTGGCAGGAACCATAATCTACTGCCTGCCACATGTATAGTAAAAAGCCAGATCAAAGTGTAAGGTAGCTTGGACTCAAACTAGGTACTCAGGATCCAGGTGTACCAACTGGTGGTTTAACCCTCTGCCCTGGTTCTGATATGGTGGCCTAGCAGCTAAAGTCCTCACCTTGAAAGCTACAGGATCCCATATGGGCACTGCTTTTAATCCCAGTGGCCCCACTTCCCATCCAGCTCCCTGCTTGTGGCCTGGGAAAGCAGTCGAGGATGGCCCAAAGCCTTGGGACCCTGCACCTGCATGGGAGACCTGGAGGAAGTTCCTGGCTCCTGGCTTCGGATTAGTACAGCACCAGCCGCTGCGATCACTTGGGGAGTGAATCGTCAGAGGGAAGATCTTCCTCTCTTTCTCTCCTCCTCTCTGTATATCTGACTTTGCAATAAAAATAAAAATAAATCTTAAAAAAAAAAAAACCTATGCCCTAGAGTGTCTAAACTGCGGTTCTGGGTTTAGAACCTCTAGGAGGGAAACAGATAAGTTGTCAGTTGAGCGAAGTCCTTGGCTAAGTTTTCCTGGAAGAAGGGGTACCACCACAGGCTGCTCCTACCTCTACTCAGGATGGACTTCTGACTCCAGAGCCCAAGTGATCCCCTCCTTGGAGTTTTCCCTTGAGTTCTCACACAGTGTTTTCAGTCATGGAACTCTCTGCCTAGAGGAACTGCCACCTGAGCTGTTTGGCAAAGTGTTATCTCTTGGCAGGTATGTGGACATCCGTTGATGTTGGGAAGACCTCTCTTCTAGCACAGCCAGTGACAGTGTGGCATGCCTTACCACTCTTGACTCTGCAGAAAGTGGATGTCTTTGATGGACTTAATGATCTAAGTAATGTACCTAGTATTTAATAATTTAAAAGCCCTTTGTGAATAGCTAATGTGTAACTAGACTGGTCAGGTAATTTGAAATGGTCCTGGTTAAAAATGAACTGTGTGAGCAGTGTTGGACTCTACATTCAACCACAGAGGTCAGGATAAATGGGAACTTGGCCAGCACCCCTTTACTGTGAGTGTTCCCTGGCTCCAACTTTCCAGGCCAGGGCTCAGGAAAATGGGAAGAGGTCACGTGACCCGAGGAGGTAGTGAGTTCCCGTGGTTTTCCATTGAGCCTCTGAGCATTTCCTACTAATGATTTTGCTTTGTGATACTCTAAGCATTTTTTTTTTTCTTACAGAGGATTTCAGCAGCTGGATTCTCCTAAAGGTACTGTAATACCTGTACTGGGAGGAGATGGTCACTGCTTACAGAAATTAAATACATAAATTAATAGATGCCTCTGCAGAAAACCTTTCAAACAGAGAATCCAGCTGCTTCTGTGATTGTAAGGCAGTATGTCAAGGCCTTGGTTCATGTCCAGGGAGAGACACAGGGGAGATTAAAACCATGGGAGAAACACACCAGGGATCAGCCAGTGTGCCCTGGGATTTAACCACTTAGCCCCTCCCTGACAAAAGCTCATAGTTGCCTAAGAGGGTTGTATTGAGTACTTGCCAAAACCCAGCTGCAAGTGGAAGCCAAACAGTCCCATCCTCTTTCTGTGGTCAAGACCTCGGTGGTCAGTCGAGATGGAGGAGGAAGAGAAAACGAGGAGGAGGCAGCAGAGGAGGGGGAGGAGAATGGGAGGATGAAGATGACAAAGAAGGCGTTGTCAGCCACAACTGAATGTGGGTCTCCAATTTCATGGGCACATTCTGCCCTTCATCTGTCCTCTTCAAAGATCAGAGCACAGACAGGGTGCTGAGGCGTAGCAGCTTTCAATCTGGACATCCCACATGGGCACGGGTGTGCGTCCCACTGCTCTACTTCCGATCCTGCTCCCTGCTAACGGCCCAGGAAAACGAGCAAAGATGGCCTGGGTGCTGAGAGCCTTGCTAACTTGGATGCAGCTCCTGGCTCAGCCTTCAGCCTGGCTCAGCCTTGGCCGTTGTGGCCATCTGAGGAGTGTAACTAGCAGATGGAAGTTCTCTCTCTCTCTCTCCCTTTCTCTCTCACCTTTTTCTCCCACCTGTAAATCTGACTTCCAATTAAATAAATCTTTAAACATAAGACAGATCAGAGCAGAGTGCCGCTCCAGGGTGTGTCTTTGACATGGGAGCTGGAAAGAGTCCTTTGGAGTTTGATGGGGAGACCCTTTACACATGTATCCTTTGACATTCCAGGATTGTGTCCCAAAGCCACGGAATATTGGGTGGCTGTAGCACTCCCAGCTCTTTCCTGGGTAGGCAATGCGGTAGATGTGTCTAGTATTTAACGAGCCCATTTTTAAATTCTTAGTAACTCTTTTACCCATTTGTCCTGAATGAAGCTTCAGAGTGCTGTATCCTTCAAAGAGTTTCAACAACTTTTTAGGAAGGTTGGAAAGCAGGAGACTTGCTCAACACAACAGAGATCAGACTCCTTGTAATAGCCACGGCTCCTTAACTGGTCTAGCCCAGAGCAGTTCTATAACATTCCACCAGCTCTCAAAAGGAAGTAGCATTTATACGTATGCACAACCCCATCCACCTTGTTGGCCCATTTGACAGATAAACTAGCTGGGTCCTAGAGAAAGACTCCTCTTGTTTAAAGTCACACTATTGGGACTCAATAACTGGGAATGGAACATTCTGCCTGTGTTTTCATTTAATTAGCAAATTATTTCTCAGAAGGGGACAGGGGAGACCTTGAGACTTGACTGTAACATTTAGTAACAGATTCCAACACACTGATCGGCTGCGGGGACTGAGGGATCACCCGGTCGGGTGCCACCTCCAGATAACCCTTCCAAAGCTAACCAGCCCAGTTCCCTCATCTCCCAGAAAGTTCCTGGTGTGAAATTTCCATTCCCATTGAAAGGCTCTGCTTCTGGAAAAGTTATCAGGCATTTTTCTCTTTTGTGCTTCACACTGCCAGATCAGGGGTGGGAAAGGGTTTATTTTTTTCTTCCCCTGCCCATAGTCATTTGGATATTTATATTATTGTTCACAGGCCATCCAAAATGATTAACTTAAAAATTAACCTGCTAAGGAGACATAGGATTTCAAATCCAGCCTGTGATTGCCTTGGCAGGGCCAGATCAAACAGTTTCATAGGTGTTTTACAACCTTCAGGCTGGACATTCCCCCTTCCTGCTCCAGAAGGAAGTTTCTAGATGGTTGGTGTGATGGTCATTGCTGAAACAGTAAGTAAATACTGGCCTTTCACTTTTAAGGACAAGTAATGCTGAGAAAGAGACAGAATGAGAAATGATCTCAGGTGGTCCCTTCTGGAGAGTCGGTCACTGGCTGACTTGAGAGCAAGTGTAGACAGCTCCACGCACACTTCTTCCAGGGCCTTTTCCTGTGTGGGGAAGAGTCTTCTGTGTTAGACTGGGTCAACCTCTGGGTGTTCCTACCTATTGACCTTTCCTGTGCAACATTTAGAATAAAGGACATTTTCAAGATGCCATTTTGGAAGGAAAATGTTTCAAACTGGTTCTTAGCCAGACTGCCATCGTGGGTTTCCTGGCTATGCCCTCCTCGGTGGGGAATAAATCTACCAGAGGAATTGTGCACGGCCTCTACGGAGAAAACTCCACTGGGCGCACCATGCAAATGAAGCCACTGCTCGCCAGTGGCTCTGTTGTTAATAAATTCCACTGCCCTCCCTGTGAAAGGGAGATCTTGTCTGCTCCACAGGGGAGACTGGAAAATGCACTGTGTGTTCCAGAGGGAAGACGGACGGTTTCTGCAAGCCCGGCCCCAGTCCCTGAATTATTTTAATTGCAGCCCAGAGATGCCAAGGTGCTGAAGCACCCCCTTAGGCTGAGTGCTTAGCTGGGAGGTACTGAATTAAACTGTCAGAACATGCAGAAAAATTGCAACGCCGCCTGTCAACAACATTTGTTAGGAGACACGGGTGAGGCTGGTGACTAGTGTAGAAAAAGAGCTGCTTGTGCAGAGCCATCAAAGCACAGCCTGGAACTAATGGGGTATTCAGAGGTCTTGTTCTACTTCATTGGTCAAAGCCAACACAAGCCTCTAAGATTTGGGCCTGTGTGCTGTTTATTACTATGGTAATAAAGGCCACTTAAAGACGCAAACCCATCTCGTAGGGGCTGAAATCCAGGGTTGCTTTTGAAAATCGGATCACTAATGTCTCATTTCTCAGGCTCTTGGAAACAATCTCCTACTTTTTAGGGTTAAAAAAAAACGAGAAAAATTAAGACTCCTCTCAAAGAATGGCTTAGTGGTCTTGATCTTATTGATCTTGAGCTGATTTCATGTGTTTTTAAAGCATCTACCTGTGGGTAGCCAGTTTTATCAGCCTCCTGGGCTAGGCTATGAGCCCCAGTTGCTCCATCAAACAAAAATTGAGGTATTGCTAGAAGAGTCTGTAGGTATGATGAAAGCTGAAGTCAGTTGATGTTCCAGGGAGGTGAGGGGGTATATACTCTGGATAAGTTTGTCATTCAAATGACAATATGGTGACACAGCACACAGCTGAGGGTTCCATGGATAAAAGGAGAAAGTGGCTTGTACACGTTGCTCGGTTCACATCTGGGAGTCGGGCTCTCCTGACATCAGCCACAGTGGCAGCACTTATCAGAGGCCCCTCTGTGGGTGCAGCTTTGGGTGCACTCAGCCTGGCACATAGGACAGTGGAACCGCAGCTCTTGGTGCAGGAGGTGCCCTAGTACCCTTTGTAAGCCCGTGGCCAGCACAGATGCAGGAGCCACCAGTGGCACTGAGAAAATGGGTCCCTTTGGTGCCCAGGTAAGGTCAGAGTCTGCAGGCCAAGAAGTGACTAAGAAGCCCGGGCAAGGGAATCTAAGTGAGAGATCTGTGCTAGACGACTTGTGTAGAAAGTTTGAAGAGGAGATACGAGTTCTTCCTGTGCACGGAGGTCCAGCTGTGGACGCAGCTTTAGTCCATGCTAAAAGACCCAGCCTGTGTTGGTAGACGGCCCATAGTACAGACTTAGGACTTGCCTAGACAACCCACAACATCACAGGAGCCAATTCTTTTCAGTAAGTCTCTTAACAAATGAATCCCACAGGCTGTGCTTCTGCGACTGAACCCTGACTGATCCACACCTCCATGGAGTCCCTTGTCTTTCCCACTTCAACCAAATAGCTTTTAAGCAGAGTTTCTCTTTCTCTCTCTCTCTCTCTCTCTCTCTCTCTCTCTCTCTCTCTCTCTCTCTCTCTCTCTCACACACACACACACACACACACACACACATCACCCTCTGCAATACTACTTTCTCTGAGGAAGGGACATTCAGGGCCAAACCCCTGGTTGGCCACAAGCAACTGGAACGGAATTGTTCTCCACTGAGGCTGTTCCCGCCAGTCTACCACAGTCTCCACCACTCGCTTTCATTCTACCAGCTAAGAGGTGAACTGCTTTTCCTTACTGCAAAGAGAAATGTGAAAGATGCATTGTCCTCCTTACCTTACTAAACTTACAAAATTGAGAAGATGAATGGAGACAGCCATGTGTTTCCAGAACCAAAGAGAAATCACATGTTTCTTTGCAGGACTGAAGACCATTTCCATGTCCTCCATTTTCTTACAGAGTCTATGTGACTTATTGGCCCCCTCAACTGACTCCTTCGTGTGGCCTTCCTAGAAGGCAGGTCATGTTTGCACGTTATTCTTAAACCTCACATTTCAGGAAAGATTCACTATGAGACTATCTGTTAGCAACACAACACCCGGAGGTAATAAGGTTTTCTCAGTGTGTGGGGACACCATGGTAACCAGAAACATGGCCAAGGAGAAAAAGCCATATGCTGAGAGTCTGGGTGTTTGTGTTCCATGCCAACTCCCCACGTGGGAGAGACCAAGGGCCAATCTCCCCCAACTGCCACTCTGCCCTTGTTGGGAGCTTCTGGGGACCCATTCCCCACAAAACTCAATTCTGGGTGAGTCCCTGGAATCTGTTTTTAATTTCCCAAGTGATTCTGATGAGCAGATGGGTTTGGAATTTGCTGGGTGAGAAAACATCTCCTATTTCATCCAGCTCAAAAACTTGATGCCCTCTTCACACTGGACAGAGTGCTCCAAACACGCCCATGGCGTGTGGCCCCTGGGATGCAGTTCTGAGGATCTGTTGTGTTGCCAGCAGAACCTGGCTTATCATTTGCCTGTAACAAGCCTGATGTTGCCTGGTGGTTCAGAAATTCACTCAGAGTCCAGATCTGAGGCAACACTCAAACATCAAAAATCAACAAATCTGAACTGTGATTACTGGACAAAAGGCTGGAAGTCCCTTAATTCCCATTCTGAGCCAATCCCCAGCCCCACCTTATCCTTGGTGCCAGCAGCTTATGCTAGGTCACTTGACAAGAACAAGATGGTTGCCTCTCCTAAGTGGAGGGTAGCAACTACCCTTTGTCTCCAAAGACCACTAGGAAACAGAATCGGACTGAGCAGCGCTCACCTCTGGCTTGTGAACCTAACCCCCTGCAGAGCGAGGTTTGGAATACCATCATTTTCAGAAACTGAGGGGCTCTTTCTGGCTCTCAGTGGGAGAGGGTTATGTTTTTTCCTAATGTAAACAAAAGACATTAGGCAGTGTGTGGAGCATATGACAGCACTGCAGTGCCACAGCAAAAAAATAATATATATATATATATATATATATATATATATATATATATATATACATGGATTTTGCTTTTCTAATGTGTGACTATTAGATCACAGTGTTGGTTGCAATAAATTATCACTTTCGGTTCCTGCTAATTGCTAGAATCTTCTGCCATGGGCTGCAGTGATGTGGGCCAAAAAAAAAAAAAAAAAAAACTTTTGGAGCCAGAGACAAGCACACATCCTGCTGGATTGCGAATAGCGTCTCAGGGCTGGCATAAATACCGAAGGAAACAGCTGGGGATGAGGGCCTGGGAATCAAAGACGTCAGTCACTGCAATTACGGATAAAAGCAGGCTCTTTATAAAAGAGCGTTCTGACTGCTCTGAATCCACTGTGCTAGCAGGCTCCGCCCTCCGTCCACCTGTCTAGAATGAGCCCCTCCAGGGTACAGCAGATGCAGGTAGCTCAACTTCTGCTGAAGTTAAAAGATACAGTCCCTCCCTCCCTCCCTCCCACCTTCTCGCCCTCCCTACCTTCTCCCTGTTCCTTTCCTGCCTTTTCCTATCTTAGATGAAGGGGACAGTATGACCCACCTAGAGCTCAGGCTGTTCCTACCTCCCAGTCATCTGCAGCCTGGCTGTCTGATGCTCTATCTGGAGTTGATTTTTGCTGGTGCCTCAATTTCTTTATCCCCCCAATAAGGTAAGACTGCAGGGGGTCACTGTAAGGATTCACGAGATAAGGACCTGCCTGGCAGCAGCTAGAACTCCTGGCAGAGATCCTGTGACACAGGGCTGCTCCACCTGCCTGACTCCTCTGTCCTAACCACTGAACAAAACCACGAGAGAGAGCACACAAGGGGCAAGCAAGGAGACAAAGCAAGGGCCTTTCACAGGGGTGGGGGGCCTACCTTAAGTAGCCTAGTGGGAGAAGCTTCTGCAGTATGAGGGGGCGGGGTGTAGGGGGCACATAATGTCCAAGCAATCCTGAGGATTATTTTGCCTCAATTTGGAGACCAGAAATCGTCTCAAATGGGCTTAGGAATAAGCCACAACCATGTGGCCAAAGAATTCAAAAGCTGACAAGGCAATATGGCAAATCCCCTTGGCAGTAATATGGGGAAAAAATTGCCCAAGATGCCGATCTGGTCTGGGTTGATGGCACTCTTGGGTAGACACAGTGTAAACCTGTTGGATCAATAAATATTGGGTTCCTTTTAATGAAAGAAACACTATCGTCTTCCTCTTACTGCCTCCTTTATTGTCTCTTTAAAGTTTCTTTACACGAGAAAGATTTTTGTTTCTACTGGAGGCATGTCATCTTTCGGAGCTCAGAGTCTATACTTTTACCTTTGTACATATTTTAGACAAAAAAAACTCAGAAAATGATAAATTTAACACAAAATTTCAGACTTCTAAAAGGGATATTCAAATACTCTGTGTTTTTGCTTGTTTGGTTTTATTGTTTACGCTTCAGAATTCAGGAAGTGCAGATCAGAAGTGAGCAAAGATGATAATGAAACAGCGGCACATAGCTAACTTTTGGAAGGCGATTCTACTGCATGCTGGTGTGTACATGGAAGGTGCATTTCTGCATGTACAGTATTGGGGAGACCTAAACCTGGGAGGAATACATGTAGATACCTTAGCTGTCTAAATTGCATCACTATGAAGGAACCTCAACAAATCAAGGGAAGAGGGTAGGTGCTTGGCACAGCTGTTAAAAATGCTGCTTGGGATGCCTGCCTCACATGTCTGGGTGCTCCCTTTGAGTCTAACTCCTCTGGTTTAGATCAGCTTGCCACTATGACATACCCTGAGCGGCAGCAGGTAACGGATAAGTACTTGGGTTCCTGTTATTTTTGTAGCAGATAGGAACTGAGTTCCAGGTTCCTGGCTTCAGTCTGGGCCAGCCCTAGCTATCATGACCATTTAGGAAGGGAACCAGTGGATTAAAGATGCTTCCTGAGCCAATGCAGTAGCCTAGTGGTGAAACTGTCACCTTGCAACAACTGGGATCCCATATGGGCGCTGGTTCATATCCTGGCTGTTCCACTTCCCACCCAGGAATGTGCTTGTGGCCTGTGAAAGCAGAAGATGGCCCAAAGCCTTGGGACTCTGCATCCGCGTGGGAGAAACAGAAGAGGCTCCTGACTTCGGATCAGCTCAGCTCCGGCTTGTTGTGGCCACTTGGGGAGTGAGCCAGTGGACAGAAGATCATCCTGTCTCTTCTAACCAGCCGATGGAAGATCTTTCTGTCTTTTTCTGTATAAATCTGACTTTCCAATAAAAAATAGATATTAAAAAAAGATTATTCTCTTTCCTCTCTCTGCCCTTAAGTGAAATAGAAAAATATTTTTTCAAGTTTATGGAATTACCAGTTTATTATTTATTTTACCAGTTTCTTTTGGTACAAAAACTTTTGCAACACATGCGCAGGAGGGGTCTTCAGAAAGTTTTGAAAAAGTGTATGATGAAAAACGACATGGATTTCCATTGCTTTTTGCAGCAAGCTGCATGTACCCTTGAACTCCACCTCTTCCTGTAGGGTAGCCTGGCCCCTCTGCTGGCCCCTCTGCTGGCCTCTCGGGACCCTGGACCCGCTGAGCATTCACACACCTGTTCAATAGCTCGGATGAAGCTGCCGCCTCCACAGCCTGACTGCCTGCTCCGGGAAGGAGAGAACACTGAGGGTGGCCAGGAAGCGTGGCGAGGACTTCTCCGAGTGGAGTCACTTGTTCTCTGTTCAAGCTTGTGGCTCTGCCACAGGGTATGGGGCTATCACTGGTGTAAGAAAGAGGAGTGGAAATCTCTAATAGCTGATGGCCCTTCTGCTGTTCATTTCAGTTACCAGATGGGTGAAGCCCTTCCCTGGCCTCTGACAGGAAGTCAGGGGTGAAATCAATGTGGGGACGTTCGTGGTATGGGCTGGTCGCTGGGCCACCAAGGGGCACGTATGCAGGGCCTGCCCAGTGAGTCTAGCTGCTGCGCTAGGCTGTGCTACCTATGCGGCTGTAATTGTAAAATGACTCTGCACATTAATAAATAGAATATATATATATAATAAATAAATATACATTCTGTAAAACTTTGAGTTTTGATGGAAATAAAACTTCCATGTAAATTATACAGGAAAATATTGGGTCAGAATAAGACACTGAACACTCTTTCTGATCTCATCATTGAAAGTACTTGTTTTAGATGAGAAAGTGCAAAGAACAGAAAACCAGACTCACGTCCTTCAAACGCAGCTACGATACATGCATCAGTATTTAGTGTTTGGGTATTTTTATCCACACTCTGCCATTCGCCTCTCTCCCCAGTCCCTCACAACCATATCAAGGCATTTCTTTTGTTTTTAGTGATCAAATCAAACACAGCACTTCTCTGTCCTTTAGAAGTGTCACTGTGGTCAGGGATGTACAACAGGCCACTGAATGGCGGCCACAGCACCAGGGAGTTAACCCAGGCGCCATCGAGCGTCCACTCCGAGGTGGTGCAGGTTACACGTACTGTGTCCATCAAGGAGAACGGGACCTGAGTGTTCCTTCAGGGTCGGGAGCCAGAGGGACCGAGGGACCTGAGCAAGTCACCTCTGCGGCTGCGCTAGGCTCCACAGCAAGCCTTTGAAGAAGCATGTTTTAACTATCATTTTCCATCAACTCTAGAGAGATGTCCAAAACCTCTTGGCATGCTGGCCCGTGTGGTGGAATCATGCCTCCGGAAGGTGTACAAGTCTCTCTGTTTCCATCACGAGTCATTCCCTGACAGCCATGTTGGACTGCAATCGAGACATCGCCGACTGAACCAATTCCACAGAGCAGTCACGGGCCACGGCCTCTTCCCTGAGCTGCAACTCAAACTCCTAGACCAGGTTCTAGGGCGCAGAGAGCGGGGGTATCCGTGTGGTGCTAAGACTTCACAAACAGGGAGTCACACGGCCATCACCACGAACCAGTAAATTCAGGACAACAAAGCGACATTACCTCTGACTTCCTTAGTGTGAAATGAGGACAATAGGTGAGCTGGCTGCTGTTCTCAAATAAGCGAGCACAGTGAGTTCCTGGTCCCCAAAGGCTTCCCTGTCGATTCTCACACCAGATTTTCTAACAACAGGTGGGTTAAACCCACATGTAATAAGTCCTGTTAGTCATAAAAACGAAGAGGGGAAACCCTCTCTTCCAAGCAGGCCAACCTTTGCGATTTGGACTATCTGAAAGCAAAGCCAGTTTGAGTTATGATGATTTTTAAAAGTAATGCAGTCAAGCATATGTAAAACAGTCTTCAGAAGAACAAACTTTTTACCCCAATAAGTCCTTAGGTGAGCTTCTCAAACAAACAGACAAGGAAATCCTAAGGTGTTCAGACACGTCTACCGTGTTCACAGGAGCAATACAACTTTTCTCTTTCAAAGGGCACAGTTCTCTAGATTGTTCCAGACCACTCATTCCACAGCCAAATGGTCATACTGTCCCAACTCGCCACATGCCCAAGAATGAAGATGGAGTCCAATGGGCATATGCTGTGGAAGCAGGTACCTGGTGCCACTGCCTGCTGGTCTTTGAAGGCTGTCATTTTTTATCACAAAGGCAGCAGGAAGGTTTCAAAACAGGAATGCAATTTCAAAGGGTGTCTAATGCCGGGGTCAACAGATAGCAACAGCGAGCAAAAACAAACCAACAAAAAAGCATTTTTAAAACAAAGTGAATCCTGTCTTTGACTTACTGGGGAGCTTTTTGCTTTTCCTTTATTATTTTCCTTTATTTTCTTTATTTATTTTTAAATTTTTATTTAGTCTTCTGGGAGGAAAACCTGGGGGAAGCCTGTTGTTATGGAATGGCAGACTCTCAGGGTGGCAGAACCTGTGCAACTCTCCAGTACCGCCTGCTTCCATCACGGCAAAATTCACGGAACTTTGACAGATGGGCAGGCTAGGGCAAGGTCCTTTTGGATTCCCCAGGCACATGGCTGCCTTAGGATCTCTGCATTCGCTGTCCCTCTTCCTCCATGAGCCACCGCTTCTCACAGGGTTCTGTTCAGTCACACAGTGTGTTTTGCTGCTGCTCTCTCTGTCCTTAACAGCTATGGGCGGCCTCCCAGCACTTCTCCCTTAGCAAGTCTTGATTCACTTCATACACGATTCCCCAGGTTCCACTCACTGTTCACTGTGTGTCACCAGGGACTGCGCACAGCCAGCCTCAGTAAACCTTACTCAACTGAATGAATGGGCCCACGAGCGGACCGTGTGACACCACTATACACTAAAGATGCCTTCAGACACCTCTGTGACTCTTAGATCTCACACACACATGCACACACACGCAGGCACACGTGCAGAATAGAATTCGTAAGGACGCCATCCAACAAAGCCTGAACCCAGTCCTCTCAGACCCACCAAGTCCAGAAACAGCTCTTTATGTGCCTTCCAGTAACATTAATTGTTGGTCATAAAACTTCAAAGAAACAGATATTTATAGCTTGATTAAAGCCCTTTTTCCACACACACACTCACCACAGCACTTTCCAGCTCGGTTCCCATGAGCATACTGAAAACAGCCTTCTGCCCACTTCCTGTCGAAGCCAGTTCCTTAACCACGTAGGTCCTGAAGCTCGCCGCCGCCCCTCCCCCCTTTTTCCAGTGTTTGGTCTTTCGGTTTCTCTTGGGTTTTCTCAGTTGGGTTTTTCACTCCTTTTCTCAGGCACCCAAGCCCCCTTTGAGCCGCCCCCATAGCCAGCACAACAAGGGATCCAACAGCATGGATCGTTCTTTCTCAGACACCCCTCAGAGGGAGAGGAAGGCAGTGCAGGGAAAGCTCCCAAATTCTGGCCACTAAATCGGAATCTGTTTACCATACTTGAAAGCTGGCAAAGGTTTACACTCAGTTACCTAATTGAAGGAGGCGCTCCCACTGTTACTGATGAAGATTAAGACCTGAACATTAGCAATGATGCTTTACTGTGGCTCATGAGCCAAGAGCTTTACAGATATTATTTTCAACTGTTGGAAAAACATTGTAAGATGAACAGCTAATACTTCTGTATAAAACAGCAATAAAAAGACTCAAAAAAAGGTTAAGAAGTCTGTTACCCAGCTAGAGAAAAGTAACGCTAACCCCAATGCCCAATCCATGCTGCCCTCTTAATGAAAAACTGAATTCACAGTTTTGGGAGAACAGGAGTTAATAAATGACATAAGGAAAATTCACCCAAGTGCCCTAATTTGGCAAAATGCAATCAGTTTTATTCCTAACGATGGCTATATTCAAGGGACACTGAGTTTATCGCCTACTGTCTCACTACATTCAACATTAGGATCCCAAAGCAATAAACTTAAGTACACTCCAACAGGAAGTATCCACTGGGGAGAAAGAGAGGCTGAGGATCACATTGCATGCTGGACTTCTGTTGCTATTGCCATTGGGTGGGTGATGAACTGTCTTTGAAATCTGGAGGTTGCCTCAAGTGGTCTTAGCAGCCCACAAGTTATACTACTTGTGGTTCTGAACATGGACCACATATTTAAGAAATGATGCGCTACAGCAGAAGAAGCCCCTCTCTTGATGTTATCAGCTGAGAAAAATGGAAAGTAAAGTGGTCTCCACATGGTTTGGTTAGAAAACCCCTTTAGTTTCAAAAAGAAACCCCCTGAAGAGAAAACTCTGCATTTCCTTTAGTTTGTCATTTTTCTGACTCTGCTACACCTGTGGTAGCCCAGCTACTGCACGCTCATGACTGCGAGGTCTGCATTGCAGCACCCGCCGCAGGGAGGCGAGGCAACACATCAGTGCGCCCCACTGCCTGGACACAACCTTTTATGTTTTATCTGTGTCTGAAACTCTGAGCTTCAGGCTAGAGAAAGCAGTCAACGGACCACAGTGTCCTCCCTCTTCACCTGAGAAAGATCTCATTCACAGGCTTAGGGGGTGCAAGGGGGGCTGAGGACCAGGGACATGCTCTGCGAAGATGGGCTACTTCCTTGGGATTTTTCTCTTTCAGAATGCCGAGGGACTCGCTAGGATCGGAGGAGGTCACACTATAGAGAAGGGTGGAAGAGGCCAAGTTCAAAGTGCTCAAATCAACCCTAAGAGGAAACAGAAGTAATGAGCATACAGAAGCAGGTAGAGTGGGAGAGAGAAGCTGTACAGAGCTGGGCCACATTGTGGTGGAGCCTTGCACTAAAGATCCATGTTCTCCTTCTGCTAAGGGTCACCACTCCTTCCTGAGCCCAGAACATTCCTCCACTTCTTATCCTTGTCCCCTTGCACAAGCACGTTCACAGCATGTGATGTAACTTGAGTGACTTCCTTGCAACCAAGACAGCCTACTCAAGGGAGAGAGATTACCAAATTCGGGAGAAGCTGCCAAGACAAGTAACTTCAGTCTCTTCTTTCAACGAAACCACAAGCTCAAGAAGCTGCCAGCCTTGCCTTGGTCAACAGTCATCTGCAGGTAATCCTACAGGTAATCCTCCTCTCTACCCAATATGAAATCAATCTCCACTCATTGGGACTTCTTGTCAAGCCAGAGAATCATACTTTGCATCCGACTTCTTGGTCAACGTCTACCAAGCATGTTCTCGCAGCATATGGGTAGCAATTATTCCAGGCCCGGTCTAACATTGAACATGAAGGACTCCTGCACACCATTCAGTATGACTGTTGAAAACAGGGATATTTGCTGAGATAAGCTTCTTTTTTGGTGTGTAATAGTTTTTCTTCTCTCCTGTGGATTCTGGCTTCTTCTCAGCCTACTTCCTCTGAACATAAGAAGAACCAAGCTTTTCCAGGGAACATTCGAGATGTCTACCTGCTTGCTGGGGATGGGGGAAGGGAGGTATATTGACCCATGTCACTCTTGAAGATTCCATTGCAGGGCTTGGAATCATGGGGTTTCCCCTATACTTTTCTCTAAAAAAAAAAAAAGAAGAAGAAAAGAAAAACCTCGAAAAATCCTCACCATGTAATCTGCCTTCTCATCTCCAAAACGCTACCATTCCTTCCTCACCAACCCCATGAAGTACCCAGAAAAGGGTCTTAGGGGTTTGTGAGATGTTATCGGGATACCAAGTGGGCCATCCAAGTTTCTTTTCCTCTGTTACCACATTCCTTTCAGACATGGAGCCTCCCAGGACTTTGCTCCAATGGGCACAAAACTCCTTCCCCATTTCCTAGAGTCAGGTTCCTCTTCTCGTAAGACAGGTGCCTTCATTAGTGTAGGTCCTACTGACAACACATCCTGCCTCTGCCAGAAGATTTGATGAGTTCGGTTTTTTCAAAAGGTAAACTTAGGTTAAGTTTGTGCTGTATACCATCAGAACACGTCAGGACACGCAGTGGCTGAGGACTGCGTTTCCTGTCTCTAAGCTTGCATTTCTGTGCACAAATCTGACCTCTGCATACCAATCAATTAAAAAATAATAACATGAAAGATTCTGTAATAAGAAACTGAAACTGAGTTTTCCTATCTACCTTTGAAGTTTTAACTTTTCTACAAGGAAGTTAACATGTATTGAACAACCGCTACATGCTGAGAATTTTCCCATTCACAAAGAAAAATAAAGTGGCAATGTGATCATTTTAAAGAATGTTGAAGACAGTCACAGTATAGAATGCTAGTTTATTGTCTTTCTTATTGCTGATATTTTTGCTGATACTTCTCAATTCCTTTTGACTGCTGGGGAAATGCTATTAATAAGTCATAAATGTCAGGCATCATACATTTTTCTAAGTATAAAGAGTTATTGTAGAGATCTTATAATTCCAAAATCAAAATAGAGAACTAAATTTTTAAAATTTGGATCACTTTTACCTACTAGTAAAAGTAGACTCTATTTATTGAAAAAGTGGTCTTTTCTGTGGAATTTTCTAATAAGTCAGTTTTCTGTGGGGGATTAAATAACCCCTGAGGCTGTGCCCACATCTGCCCAGTGAACTGGGAAGCAGAGAGGTTCCTTCTCCAAGCTCAGCAGGGAAGACCACCCAATAGGAACCTCCCAGACCAAGGCAAAACACCAACTGCCCAACAGATGCTGGGGCTGTGCTGGGCCTCACATTCTTCTGTTGGCAACTGCTACTTCCACAGTGGCCCTGAGAGCAGCTCTTCGGTGTAGGTCAGCTGAGAAGAACTGAGCAACCTGTAGAATGTGGTTATGAAAGACAGAACAATCCACAGCTAAGAGGAGGGGTGGGAGAGAGAGAGAGAGAGAGAGAGAGAACTGGCACTTGAGAGTTCCCATTCTTAATATGCATGTCCAGAAAGATTGACATATCAGTGTGTGAACACAAGTTTGACTTTATGTTATGTACAGCATGCTTCTTTCTTTGTAAAAAAATGCAGCAAACCCTAACTCATGGAGTTTTTGTGAGAACTTGAAGAGATAATATGAGGGTATTTCAAACAGGCCCTGGAAAACAGATTGAAAAGATTGTTTTATCTTAGTGCAAAGCATTTTCAACTCTGTGGCTATTTTTCTTTGAAAATAATATGCATTTCCATTAAGTTTTTGAAGATTCCCCCTCAATATTTATCAATTACTTAATGGAATCTAGTATAATTATTTCTGTTAGGAATCATTCATCTTAATTTTTATCACTTGTTCTTGTTCTTATTATTTTTTATTACTTGTTTATAACTGACCTACATTACTTCGATGCCTCTATCTGCACAGTTCCTTAGTTCCTGGTCAGGCCCAACCCCTTCACGAGAAACAAGAAATCCACTTGCAAATGTGCAATTCTTCTTCCAGCTGGGCTTTGGAGTGCCAAGAGTAACCCAGCGCTGCGGCTGACTCTCCTTGGGCTCCCAAATCAGCAACTTCCTGTTTCTCTCTGGCTTCTCAGCCACCCTTCACCACAGTGTAAATCAAGAACTTCATGACGGTCTGGTCCTGCCTGTGGCTCCTTAAAACTGATGTGAGTGGTTAACCAAGGCAGCCCCCGCAGAAACTACAAGGGTGGGCTCCTGATAGTGAGCAGAAATCCTCTCTGTGAAAATGCAAAGCACAACCTCATCAAAGAAACCTAGGTCAGGAAGACCAAGAGGTGTCAGTTTGCATTAAAACAAAATTGGATGAGGAACATTTCAACCATCTGGCAAAAGACCCTCTCCTTCAAATGCATGAAAGTTTCCAAGGAGGTAGACAAGATCTCAGACAAGAACTACAAAGCTCCACACAGCTCCCTTGGAGCTTCCGTTAAAACTGAGCAAATTCAGCGCTGAGTGTTAGTGATGGCTTTCCTGCAGCAGTATATCCCTCTGTATCATGCCACTGTCTTTGTATGGCTTGAACTTCATGGTCTTATTGTACATTAGGGCAAGTTACACAAACAGAAACAAGCTGGAACCATAAGCATGCATGGCCTGGCGAATAAACCAACACAGGTGTGAAGATTTATGGAAAAGAAAAGGTTTATGTCACACAAAGTAGGTCAGGTCCTACTGCAATAACAAACACCTCTCAGATCTTGGTGATTTAACACAGCTTTGTCGTTGCATTTAATATAGGTCAGCAGGGAAGTTCTACCAATTGTGGTCATCCAGGAATGCAGGAAGGCAGGGGCCTCATCTGGACACTGCTTCCTTGATTGCCAGGGCATGGGAAGGGGTCAGGACAGACCACACACTAGGTCCTAAAATTTCTTCCTGGAAATGACACACATCACTATCAAGCACAATTCATTGGCCCAAGCAAATCCTATGGTGATGCCTACAAGGAAATGTCACAAAATCTGTTGGGGAGAAAATGAAATTAAGCACAAGTTAATTTGGGTACAAGGAAGTTTTGAAATCGTATATATATATGAGACATCTCCAAAAAGTTTATCAAAAAGGTGTATTACAAAAAGAAGACCCTTGTGTACCAGTTTAAAATAATTTTTTGCACCAAAACAGATTTGCCTTTCAATTCTATTTTCCACAAATTTTGCAAGTACCTTAGTATCATCAAAACAGGCCCATGCCTTGTGCCCACAAGTTGGGGAAGTCTAGAACTTAATGACTCAAACAGGAATCCCCATTATTTTAATATAGATTAGAGGCTTCATTCCCTATCCTGTTTAAATTCACAACCAAGATGAAAATCTCCAAAAGCGAAGGCTGTGACCTCCCAGTGTTCGGCCGTTAGCAGGATGGGCACAGAAGAGTTTCAGGAGCCACTCGTATCACTCTCTGATGTAGATTTCACAAACATATTGGTGTTTCCTGCTATCCCTGCTCCCCACACCTGAGCCCTGCCTGAACCTTTCAGGCCTGCCTGCCACCTGTCACATTTGCAACAGCAGAAAATTCAAGATCTCTGTGAGTGTCACTCTTCCCGATCCCCATTCTCCCCATACCTCCCTTCTCCAAAGTTAACATCACATCAACAACTGTGTGTTTGTCCCACTGACAAACTACCATCAAAGCAGTCATATCTGCACGCTCTGGCAACACTCTCAAGGACAAACTGTGCATCTGGATTAGTCTGGGCTGGTAGCTATGTAGCAAAATCAAGACCAGGGCCATTGCAATTGGCTGTGGCTCTTGCAAAAAGAAACAAATTAAACAAACAAAAAATTTTTTTTGCACCAGAGTGATGCAAACTATGAAAACAGATTAGTCCATCAAGCTCACATTTCCGTTAGATAGCTTCCAATATTACCATTGCTCTACAGAATGGCCGGGGAGGCAGCCATTACTGAACACCTGCTTCTCTCAATTCTGCGGGGGAACCTCATGACACTTGCCCTGGTTTGATTCTCGGTCCAGCTAGTTGATATTAAGTGCACTTTATATAATTATAAGGAGATGACGGCTCTGGGGGCACTTCTGAGGCATCCTCTCACAAGAGGCAGAAATGAGAGTGGTACAAGGGTTGGCCTGCCTCCTCCTCTCCACTCTCTCCTTCCTCTTGAGGCGACACGGTTTAACATACTGCTTGTGATGGTGCTGAATGTTTTAGAGGAATGTCAGGGAGCTAGATGTGCCACAACCTCCCCAGTGCTCAACTCTCTGGCTGCTTCTGAGTGAAGACACGTTTGCGGCCCAGGAGTATAGTTGACAATGCTACATTTCCAGCTGGCATGGGATGGCTTCGATCTAACAGACAGATTTCACCCTAAACCATGCCTCTGCACTTAGAGAATTTCCCATGAGTGGTCTAACTCTGGGGTATGCATCTGATCTCAACCATCCCTTTGTAGTTAAGCCAAACTTTGAGGTTTTGCTAAAGTTTCACTCTGAGTGAACTTGCCAATCAGAGTGAAACTAGGATAGAGAAAGGGGTCCTAACCCACAGAAGTGGGAGGAAGCAATCTGCTTTGTCACTCAAGAGAAGCAAGGCAAGGTGTCTGCCATAGCCCAGAGGTGGCCAGACCTAGCGTGACAGCAGGAACATCGCAGCTCAAGAGTGCCCTTGGCCTGGTCTAAATTCCTATAGCTTGGTCTGCTGGCTCTCCCTGCCCTTGGGTCTCCGAGAATCTTGATCTGTTTATACAGACCCATTCCAATGAAACGTAGCTGGAAAAAACTAAAGCTCATAGAGATGACGCTATTTGTCCAGAGCCTCATGGATGGCAAACAGCAGAGCTGACAATGTCTGGTTCCAAATCCAAAGAACCACTGCACTATACCATGTCATTGTGGAAAGGACTGTCAGCAGCAAGTGCCCCAAGGACGACCATGTCACCTAGAAGAACTAGGCGAGTTCCACTCCACACCACTCTGGGTCTTCATTTTCTTACTCCCACACAGGGGAGAGGGACAATGACTCCTGGGAGCTGAGCTGCTGGACTTCACTGATACAGTAATTGTTTTCAAGTCTATGAGTGAGAAATCAAGAAAAGTGTGTGTGTGTGGGGGGGTGGGTAAATGCATGCATTTAGACAAGTCAACATCCTTTTGTCACTATATAACCATGCCAGAAGGATTCAGTTGAGAAATTAATTATCTAAATTAAAGGGAGTAGATGATACCATCTTTTAAAATACCTGCCCAATTCACAAAGCACTCTCTTCCTTTATGAAATATTTATTTTTAACTGATTTATTAGAAAGGCAAAGAGAGAGAGTGAATCGAGATCTTCCACTCAGTGACTCTTTCTTCCAAGCAGCTGCAATAGCTGGAGCTGGGCCAAGTTCAAGGCAAGAGGCAGGAGCTTCAGTTGGGTCTCCCACACAATTGGTAGGAAATCAAGTACCTGGGCATCACCTGCTGATATCCAGGCACACCGGCAGGGGAGCTGGACTGAAAACGGAGTAGCCAATCAGCACTCTCAGATGGGATGGAGCATCTCCAACGGTGGCTCAAGCCAAAGGCACCCCAATGCCCATCCCCGAGTCTCCCATTTTTAAGAGGAAATGTATTATTCTACAGGATACTACACATGGACACGCATGACTGGACTTTTGCTCCGGATTGAGCCTGCCAGAATTGGGATTCAGTGTTGGGCATTTTGATTCCAGGTACACAATGACAAGAATGTGCAAAGTCTTGACCTTCTGCTATGTGCACAGAGGAGTGGAAGAAAGCTGCTGGATGCAGGAGAATCAGTAGGTCAGCTGTGCAGAGAAAAGCTGGGATGAAAGGCAGTCCAAGGTCCTGCGTGGGCTTCTTAACACCGTTGCCACTGCTGTCGCCATTCCTTCCAGAGCCTGTGTACCGCCGTGGGATTCCAAGCAAGGGACCCGCCTGTACCCTGCTGTTGCATCCACAACTGCCATTTTTCCCTTAAGTGAGTCTGAAATGTTTCTATTTGAGCAACCAACAGAATCCATGAGGGGATTTTTTTTTTCTGATTTTTGCCCTCTATATCCCCAGGGCCTAGAACTGTGTGTGATACAGGAAGGCACTGACACCCAGCAGACACCTGTAATAAGCAAACTCGGGACTCCGAGTCAGCATCCCTGGGAGGTGGGAATGACAGCTTGAGGATCTCTCTCTGCTTGTTCTCAGCCTGCCAAAAATTCTGTTTTTGTGCAATGAGCAGAGCTATGCCCAAGAAGGCGTATGTTGTAATCACATTTGTGTTCAACCCCCACGCCTCATTCCAGAGACACATGCCTGAAGAATATGTTGTGTCTGCAAAATAATGATATAGTTCCCTGTTGCGAAGGCTGTGTTAGACATAAAGAAATGTGTTATAATTACAATCATTAAATTTAGGAAATGCCACAATATAGGGAAGTGAGATGAGTGAAGGGTGGTGAATGAGAGGTCATGACCAGCCATGTAAGGAAAATTTTAGAAGGCTACAGGCACAAATGGAAGCACCACGTGGCAGGAGGATGAAGAACAATGGGGTCCATGTGGTTCAAGCACGCAACAAAGGAAGGGACAAATGACCCAGTGGGACAAAGACTGTCTGCCAGGGTCACAGGGACTGGTCACCTGGGACAGCTGGGGGGATGGTGATTCCTATGTCATGTTTTCATTGACAACCCAAGAAGAAAAAGAGGCAACCATTGGACTGGCACAAAGTGATGCCCTAGACCAACAGGGTAGGGTATGCTGCTGTAAGGAGGGGCTCATGTCTAGTGATGTGTGCTAGAAAACAATGACTCCTCAGTCAGGCTCACGGACAGCACTTGCCTTCGCTGCTGGGCTCACACCTGTAAAATGCTTGGCATGATCAAAGCGTACTTCATGGAAAAACATGTAATAGATCTGCAAGCTTGGTGGCATTGTGACCACCAATACTCCTGGCAAGAATGAAAGGAACAGCTTGTGATAGGCTAGGCAGCTAACTCAGGGGCAGAAGCTTGGAAACCACGCCCCCACCATCACCCAGGTGTTCCCTTCTGCCCACTTGAGATGCTGTCATCACCTGGAACTCGAGAGGGGGTGGTATTGCAATGTTGTGTTGCCACTCCGCTCACAAGCCCCTATAAAAGCCCATGCTAGGGAGGGGCGCGCTCGCTCTCTCTCTCTCTCTCTCTCTCTCTCTCTCTCTCTCTCTCTCTCTCTCTCGTGCTTCCATTGTTCTGGCACTCTGACTTTCAGCAGGAACAGACTCCGAGGACAGGCATCCCCTGAGCACGGCCCCTGTGTGTCGCTATCCCTCACCCTCTGCTCCCTGCTTGGGCGGGACAGTAAAGATAGCAATGCTAAGACGCTTTGTACTTCTATTCTAATGTGTGTACTATCAGGAGCTCCAGGAGGGGTGAGGCCTAGCAGTAAAGGAATGTGGGCAGAGGAGCCAGGGGAAGGTGAATGTCTGCAGCTTTGTAAGTGTGTCCAGGTTATTCGCTGCATGTCTCTTAGCATAACTTATATTGTTGGGGAAGCTGGGACATAGGCTTTCAGCTTAACAGATGCACTTCAGGGTAATGACCATTTGTTCCTCTTGGAATTTTGATTGACTGGATTGCCATATGGACTTGTGATTTGCTATTTCTAGTGGGCCCTGTTATCACCAAGCTTGCTTAATAAAGACTCTTTAATAAACCTTAGACTTGCCTGACGTGATCTTGCTCGCAACCCACAACAAGATACATTATAAAATGAAAATTTTAAAAAATGACTGTTGCTTCTTTATCAGAGATTCCTAGCAGACCACTAAGAATTCAGGCGCCTATTCTATATCCTGCAAGTATTGCTGGGATTTCACTCTTCTGTTAGTGCACACATGTCTTGGTGCTCTGTATCTATGTTGGGCACATAATTAGTTCTGCTCACTGTGGTAATGTGAGTCACTTCACATGGGATGTGATTAAATACCCACCACCATGTCCTCACTATCTCATTTGACTATTGCTAAGACTTTATTTATTTATTTACTTTTATTGGAAAGTCAGATTTACAGAGAGACGGAGAGAAGGATCTTCCATCCGCTGGTTCACTCCCCAAGTACCTACACTGGCCAGAGCTGAGCCGATCCAAAACCAGGGTCTCCCACATGGGGGCAGGGTCCCAAGGCATTGAGCCGTCCTCAACTGCTTTCCCAGGCCACAAACAGGGAGCTGGAAGGGAAGTGGAGCCACCGGGATATGAACTGGTGCCCATAAGGAATCCCAGTGCATGCAAGGTGAGGACTTTAGCCACTAGGCTACTGTGCCAGGCCTAGAAAAAGAGCTTCTTACCTGGCAATATCTCCACCACATACTGTAGGAGCCAGAAACAATCTTGTACTATTTTAAGGTGAGACATTTGTTACAGCACTTTGTCTACATTATTTTTTTCAAAAAGATTTATTATTTGTTTTACTTGAAATCCAGAATTAGAGAGACACAGAGAGAGACAGCTCCTCAATCCACAGGTTCACTCCCCAAACAACTCCTATGACCAGAGCTGGGCTGGTTCAAAGCTGGAAATCAGTGGACACAGACCAAAATGTCCTAGATGCAAAAGTTGTGGAAGGGGGTTTGTCTTGGTTGAGGAGGTGGGCAAGTGTTTCAGCCTTGGAGTAAGCAGAAAAACAGAGCATGTCCCAAGAGAGCCAGGGGACAGCAGGTGGCTAGAGCTTCCAAGGGAAGACTAGAGGGTGGGAGAGAGGGTGTGGATGCCGGAAGACAGCCTTCCAGATGTCCACACCAGCTCCTGAGAGAGCACTGTATAGAGAGAAATCCAGAACACTAGTGAACAATCTTTGGCCATATTTGTGGGGTTGGGTTTTTTTTTTTTTTTTTTTTTTTGGCCAGAATATAGAATAGTACATACTTGAATCTTGGCACATTTTATAAGAACATATTTTGCAAATGATAATAAAACCAAAGAACTGAGGGGGGTATCATTATTCATTAATCCTGACATGCAATTGTTACTGGTATTTCATGATAGACTATGACAGATATAAATCCTGTGGTTAAAAGACAAAGATTGGGACCATCTAAGGACACTGGGTGAGGCCCTTTCGGCAACAATGGAAGTTGAAGCACTTGACAATTTGTATGCTGTCGGTATGTCAGCGTTGAGCCTCACAGACCCCACAGCTGCGTGTTTACAGTTTAGACCATCTCTGTGAATTGCATCCTTATGTTCTGTATTTTAAAAGGCCATTTTCAGCTCCTACTTAGCTTCCACTCAGAAATACCATTCAGATCAGGTCTCGGTGCGTGTGTGTGTGTTTTTTTCAATCTGCACATTGTCAGAAAAGGCCGTGGCAATTTATCCCATTGTGTCTGCTCTGGGGACCCTGTTCCACGCTGATGTTCGGGATTTTGATGTTGGCCCAAAACGCAGGGCCCTTGTTTGGAATTATGACTTTGGTATAGTTTAATACTGAGTAAAAATAAAACAAAAGAAACGAATAGGTTTTAAGTTCCTGATTTGTGCCAAGAATAGTGTCACGGTATTTCAAAAGCCAATCACTTACTTGAAAGTATGGATTTATGCGTTGGGTAGCAGTGAGTTAAACTACTGGTTTGCCACACTTTTTTGCTATAAACTCTGGCAAATTCTTAGGCTGAGCCTTATAAAACTAGTAATAATCTATCTTTTTGTCTATAAAAATGGCAGTTTCATAGAATTCGACCTACTGGTTCACTTCTTCAAATCTCTCTTAGGGCAGTGAGGATGACAGGGGGCAGTGTCCATAAGATGGCCAACACTGAGGTGCATGTATTATTCTTTCCGTATATGATGGTTTCACCTTTAGGAGCAGCCTGGGTGCTCGATTTTGTTATGCTCATCGCGCAGGTGAGGAAATTGGAGCAAGCAGAGGTTACCCATAACCAAAGTCACGTAACACCTATGTGGGTGAAGCTGAGAAACCAGTCTGATCTGTCTGACTGAAATTTGTGCTCATTCCTGCCTCCCACCTTATTACGGCTGCACACAGAATCACTACGACCTAGAGCGCAGCAGAAAGCTAGCTTAGACTTTGGAAACTGAGCTTAGGAGAGCCCAGGACAAATGGCTAGCCTGCAGGCTTGACTGAGCAGCCAATAAGCCACTGGCATTATTTTGAATTCTCTGAAAAAGACAACCTTGAGTCTTCTATATTCGCAACAGCATCATGGAATTCCAATGTAGGAAAAGGGTGAGAAAGAACACTCTGAGTTAAGAGGAAAAAAGGCTAATTTTGGGCTTTCCAAGAAGGCCCAGTAGATGGTGAGAAATCCAGTCATTCAGTTACTAGGAAAAAGCGATTCTTTCACTTAAATTTCTGTAAATGTAGTAAACATGATACTCCCTGTGGTCATATGTAACCCACGAATTTCACTAAAACGTGGCAGTTAATGTTCCCTAACATGAAGTTGGGATGTGTTCATAATATTCCTTTAAAAAGTACACCTTATATAGTTTGGTGATATTCTTAAAAATCTTAGCACTGCATCCTCGCCTCAATCTTGTGTCTGACAACTCAGTTTAAGATACATTTGCAAAGAAATGTGAACTTTATACATTAAGAGAAGAAAACTACAGCAACAAATATTTTATTAATAATGTCAGAAGTTGGAAATACTACACATATTTCAACATTAGAGCTGAAGTTAACTAAAGTCTGCCACAAATCCAAAGCAACAAGAAAAACAGAAGGTTATGAAAAATAACTTCTTGTAGCTGCTACATTTGCACGTGAGGAGAGCAGGATGCCAAGAAAAAGGTCAACTGTGGGCCCGGCAACGTGGCCTAGCGGCTTAAGTCCTCGCATTGAAAGCCCCGGGATCCCATATGGGCGGCGGTTCTAATCCCGGCAGCTCCACTTCCCATCCAGCTCCCTGCTTGTGGCCTGGGAAAGCAGTTGAGGACGGCCCAATGCATTGGGACCCTGCACCCGTGTGGGAGACCTGGAAGAGGTTCCAGGTTCCCAGCTTCGGATCGGCACGCACCGGCCTGTTGCGGCTCACTTGGGGAGTGAATCATCGGACGGAAGATCTTCCTCTCTGTCTCTCCTCCTCTCTGTATATCTGACTGTAATAAAATGAATAAATCTTTAAAAAAAAAAAAAAAGAAAGAAAAAGGTCAACTGTATGTGGAAACATCTTTTTGCTTCAAAGGCCTCACTGACACAATGGGCAAGACAATCTGTCATTGGAGTCTAAGTAACTATTTAATACATATAAACAACAGTAAAAACAATGACGGCCAATCCTGTATCATAAGTAAAAAGCACATATGAGAAAAAGACAAGACTGAAATGAAACACAGCAAAACCCTAGAAGTTTTGTAGGTCACACTGCTTGAAATCTAAAAGAATGTTTACTCTTCCTGATTTGCTGATGTTTTGAACATCTATTATTGAGCTAATACGCAATAAATAGATCAACTTTGAATAAATAACTCTGCTCTCCTCAAATTTCAGGGTTCCTTCAGCAGAAACACCTGGGGTGATTCTCATTAATGCAGATTCCTAGGGTGTACCTCCAGCAGTTCTAACACAGTTGGCTGTAATGACCCATAGTATTCAACTTTAGCAAATTATTCTAGTTGGAGCTTCTGCATCTAAAAATCCAAATCAGGAAGTCTTAGCAGGGACTTAGCCAGATTCTCTGAGTTCTGTCAGTATTTGATATCGCCTATGAGTTGCTGCTTTCCGAAGTGGGGGAGAAGGACTGTCTCACTGGGTGACCTCTGATAAGGATCAATGATACCTGCTCACCTCATCTAATCCTCCCGGAGAGATCACACCTCAATTTCTTGTTATAAAATAAGAATCATCAGAATTTACAGCATCTCCTTGAGAGCTGGACACATTGATTAACTACTCTAATGTCAAGAAGCAATGCAAAGTTCTACATGCCATAACAAAGACTCTAGAAAGAGGAAATAGATTCTGAATCCTTGTTGAAAGGAGCACACACCTGGATACCAGTGTCTACGTGAAAACTTATACAGGTGCAAATTTCAATTAAGAATACTGAGGCTGTTTGTTAATTCTCAAAGTACAAAAGGGAAAAACATACTTCTGAAACAACTCCTGACTTCTGTTGGAAAATAAATTAAGTTGCCTAGTTTTCCTTTTTTTTTTTAATTAGGAAGTTTAAGGTGGATGGACTGTCAAGACAGTGATAGTTAAGACCGTTGCTTTTTTTTTTTTATCATGTTGGTTAGAGCCTACGTGTGTTCTAGCATCATCTTAGCTATCAGAAGCATGTAAGCTACTCATCATCTCAGCCAAAATCCATGCCAGGAGATATATTTTGATTCTAAAGATGTGCATTTGAAAAGAAAAGATTCCAAGTCTCAATACATGTAGTAAATATTAGGATTCTGCTGCATGGTAAATATATAGACAAAACCCAAAGATTGACTACAAGCCTTCAGAGAGATGGGGCCATTATTGCTCCTCTGATAGTGACAATGATGACCAGAAATATTGTTTATTTTTACCACTAATAATTACAGTTTCTGTGATAATTTCTCATATAGAAACTTAGACAATCAAGAGAAGAGGTCAACTACAGAAGAAAGAGTATGTTAGAGTGTAGTATTGAGATCTAGAAGCATGGTGTACAATGGAGTCTTCCGTATTCCCCACATCACAATGGAAGCTTCTATTATCGTATCACCTAATGAGGTGGTGAGATTTGGTTGTGAAACTACTGACTTTCATTTCCAGGACACAGACCTCCCACCCACACACACGTGCCTGGGAAGAATCTGCTTCAATCCTACCTCTGAATTTGAGCCACTAGTGTAGAGGCCAAGAGAATTACTTGAATCAATCAAATGCTCAACCTGAAAAGTTATATTTATAACATGAAGGGAATGCAGGTTTGGAGACCAAGAACCACGAATGGCTTAGAAAAGTCAGCAGATAGCTATGACCACAATTCAGGGCCCACATGGGACAGGAGGCTGGTAAAGAGCCAGCACAACATTTTGTTTTGCTGTTTTTTAGACTTTGGGGACCTGAAACAACTTGCTTAGAATAGACATGCAGAACTGAAACAAGAAAAATGCCAGTTCTCCAACTGCAAAGAAAACAGTGCAACTTGGTTTGGCTAATGGGCCAACCCTCTTGGATATCACAACTGTAAGGGGTGAGATGGAAAAAAATGCATACTATCTCCTGTATTTAAACCCTTTTAAATGGCTACAATGATTTTCTGGTAACCTTTAACAAACACATCAGCTTCAAAGCCCAAAACTATATTTTCTCCAAATTAAGAAGAGTCATCGGCAGGCTGTCAAAAATGTACGCAGCAAGTGATGGATGAACACAAGTTAAATCTGATCATGAAGAGAAAGTCCCTTAACTGTGTGCATCAGAACGGAGCACTCATACGTTAGACTAAAAGCTACTAATTTAAATGCATATGCAAATTCGATCATCTATGAAATACACAGAATTCATAAAGTGACAAGACGAGTGGTTCTCAACATTCTGTGTGCCTCCACATACCCTCATGTGCTACCTGGCTCTCACTGCCACACTCTCTACACTCGGAGGCCCAAAGTGGCCGGGAAGGTGCAGGTGCATGGCTAACTTTTTGTGCTGAGCAAGTGCACTCTTTGAGAAAATCCCCATGGGGATTATGGTTACCACATCATCACCCCTCTCCCAGTCCTTGGTCAACACTGCATCACAGATTTAGCAAGATGAGAAACATTTAATATGTGCTGCTTTAAAGGAGCCAATCAGATTTTAAAAGAGGTCTGTGAAATGACGTGCCAGAATTCTCGGTTTGAACGCTGAAAAAGCAGTAAGTCAGCCCCTTCTATTATTGAGATTTTTGGCTTTATCTATTATGGTTTCTTTCTTCCATAGCAGCAGCCACAGGCTGCACCTCATTCATGTGCCAAGGAGCATGCTCTCTGGTATCTACCATGACAGAGGCCAGAAGCTCCATCCTTCCAGACTTTGGGACCTTTCCAAAAGTAGTAGCTAAAAATCCTAGCAATCTACAGAGACATCAGTCATTAGACCATCTGGACTGATTTGTCATTTCCATAGAAAGCCAAGACACTCTTTTTTTTGGGGGGGGGGGAGGATTAGTTTGCCTCTCAGAAGTTATCCTAACTTGGGTCCCTTCCCAATTGGTTTTTGAGAATCTAAAAAAAAAAAGAAAGAAAGAAAGAAAAGAAAATCCAGGAATGCATTAATAAATGAGATGATAATGTAACGTTCCCATGGAGGAAGTGTGGATTTCATTGCTCACGATTTTTGTGCACACAGGTACTGCAGCTGCACGCATCACCTTGGTGCTAAGGAAACCGAGTAACTTTTCTCTTTGCAGTTAACTTGCTCAAACCTGGAAAACATAATTCTTTAGGAAGAATAATCAAAATATGTAAAGGGTGAGATGACTTTGTTTTGGGTTAGAAACCAGATTTTTTTCATAGAAGTATCTAGGTAATTCTAGGTGCTTGAAAATCAGCTGACCGTCTTGAATATGTGACACAAAGGTGTGGACAGCTTTGGGGCTAACGGCCGGAACGTGAGTGGGAAGCCTTGAAAACAATGAACCAGCCTGGCGTTTGAGGCCAATGCTGGCTCACAGGCAGTGCTTACCCAAAACTAACCAGTGCAACTTATCAAACTCAAAACCTCAGACACTTCCTCCTGCGTCTATTCTTTCCCTAATAACACAGACATTGACCATCCTTGCTGACCACACATTGTCTTGTTTAATTAACTGTTGTTTTCTATTTGTACATTGACATTTAGAAGTTTTCCCTATTTTTTTTTTTAGTTTAGAGGCCCGATAATGGTTTATATGGTGTTAATTCCCATTAGTACTGTTTAATAGATTTAAAAAAAACTCAAATAAAGGTTCTTTTTTATGCAACCCTTTCCCTGCCAATAGGTTGTGATAAATACGCCGGCTCCAGGTTCCCCGGTTTACATAAATATGAATGACCACTGTAATGTGTGAAGGAGACAGAGATGTAAAAGGTTTTTAAAGCAGAGTCTAACAAACAGGTCCTGTCTGTCAATGAAATAAAGCTGTTTTGAATTTGTTCCCAATCATTTGGCTCTTCTGCTGGGAGCCTGAACTGGCTTGGTAGTGATTAATGCGTGGCGCACGCGGCCTTCTCTGAGTGGGTAAGAGAACTGGCAACTCCAGCCGGCATCCATCATGCTCACCAACAGGCAGGTGCGATGCGCCTCAAGTCTGTTTCACTCTCTCCACCAAAGGTTATGGAGAGATCCAGATGCTGTCGCCTTTTGTCCAGGGCAGGGCAGACAGCCTCATTTCCCCTGAAGTGGTGTGTCACAGGAGGCAGAGTGGAGTGGGGGTGGAGGGTCAGGCCCCTTCATTTCCAGGGAGCATATATGGTCTGCATGCCATGGATCAAATGACTCTGAAATCCACCCAGGGGAGTTCTGAGCTTTAAAAACAGCTGCCTGGCAGGCACACAGACTCGACTCCGGTGAGTTAAACAACTGTGGGGAACCTCTCAGGAACATGGGACTTGCAGAATTCCAGCAGTCACATGACACATGCCTCAGTTTCCCCTGTGCACCAGGAGGGGACATCATCGCCCCTCACTCCCAGCATGGTTACAGATTTCACGTGGAGCCAAGCCAGGGGGAAGTGTTTGGCACAGACCTAGCATTCCAACCAGGTTCATAAATGTCAATGCTTACTGTTGCTGCTATTTTTATAAGGATCACAGGGTCATTTGTCTACTAGTCCTGCTGCAGCCAGCCTTATCAGATTCTGCTCACATTCATGGAATGTCTGTGCAGAGACAGGAATCTTCTGCAACCACCTTCCACATCCCAGGGACACTTGGACATTCCTAGCGCAGCCCTACAGACCAAGCACGGCCAATGGCAGGGCCAGAAGTCCAGTTGGAAAATCTGAGAATTCTGAAGTCTTCTGACCCCAGTCTAATTAGCTATTGGTTTACTTAAGGTCACAGGTCCTCCCAGGGGAGATCATGTGGTCAGGCTGGTTTCCTTGGAAAATACTGGAAGGAAGGAGAAGGATCTTGCCATTGACTGGCTGCAGTAGGTCAGCCGCACATCCTTTCCCTTCAGGCCCCAGAGCATACCAAATCCTGATGGTGCCTGGGTCCCTTGTATAGAATGGCATGGGGACTGAACTTTCCGTATACTGCAAATCATCTTTGGATTATATATAATATCTATTATGACATAAATGCTATGTCAATAGTTATTGGTTATACTGTTTAGGGAGTGATGACAAGACAAAATAAGTGTACACATAGTAAATACTTTAAAAAAAAAAACACTGCCAGTTTGTGGTTTGCTGAGTTTGTGACACGCGCTCACACTGTACTATCAAATTGCTGGTTAGAGGAGAAGACATTGGAGCAGAAACTGAAGGGCCTGGAAGTGGCAGCTCTCATAGGGGTGCAGAGACGGGGGGCACCAAAGTGGAAACTCTGCAAAGCACTCCAGAAAGACCAAGTAGGTGAGAATGCTGGAGCCGGGGAGAGGACAGACAGCCGATGAGGTGAAGGGGGCAGCAGGGAGTCATGCCACGCAGGTCCTTGCTGGGAATTTTAGCTTCTATTCTAGTTTCCCAGGATCCTCGTCTGAGTTCTATTGTAAAACAATAGTTAGCGGCAGTGCTTATCAGAGAACCACCTGACGCAAAGAGAGAGAGGCCCACACTTCTTCCCATCAGATTGGGCCTGTCTCTGCATTTTTATCAAGTTCCTCAAATGATTCTAATTCCCATCCCAGGCTAGGCGGTCACCATTGTAGAAGATTCACTCTGGTTGGTGGGGACAGTGTCAGAGGCACGATGCCCAGATGGCAGCCACTCTGAAAAGCCATCGCTCATAGTCTGGACCTGGACTGTGGCAACGAGAGTGGTGACAATGACAGACGGCTGGCTATGCTTGGAAAGTAGAGTCCACAGCAGTTGTAGATACACTGGATGTGGGATGGAGAAAAATGAAAACAGCCGGGGAACCCCAAAGTTGTTGGCCTGAACAACGGGGAGGGTTGAGTCGCTATTTGGAGAAGATGGAGAGGGAACAGAGAGGGTAGGGGCAACAGCTGGTTCTCAAGAGATTGGCTTGGGACTTACTGGGTTTGGGAAACATATTCAGACAGACAAACCTCAGAGTACAGGAGAGCTGTAGAATGGAGAAGTCCTTTGTTAGCATCTTGAGGATGTTGAAAACCACCAGTGCAGACGGGATCCTTCAGGAAAAGGTACAACAGAGAAGGAGAGCAGGCACAGGTTTAGGAACGGGAACCCTGGTAGAGTCACCTGACCAAGCTGACTCAGCAAAGTGACCAAGCAAAGTGATGTCCAAAACGACAAACTGAGACATTGGTTTTATTTGGAGAAGGGGGTATGTGTGTGTGAGTGTGTGTGTGTGTGTGAGTGACACGGGGTGGGGGAAGGTGTTACGGTGACATCAAATGCTGCCAATATAGTGAGTTAGACAAGCATGTTGGATTGATCATAGAACGGGAACCATGTAGGAGTGGGTGAGCGTGTTAGAGTGAGGGACAGAGGCAAAAGCCAGCTGGGGAGAGCTCAAGAGAGGAGGTGGAGAAAAAATGGAGATAGAAATATTCATTCATTTACAGATTTTGCCTTGGATTGCCTGGGGGAGAGGGAGGGTACTGGGGAATGAGCTGGAAGAGTGCTTCAGCGAGGAGTACAACAAATGACTGCTGGCTGTCTCTATAATGTCTTTGGAAAGGACTCAGAATCCCCAAGTCTAAGATCTCCCCACTGCCTGAGGGCAGAGAAGGCAGGGCATGAAGGAGAGGCCAAGAAGGAAGGCAAGATGCTATTGGCAGTGGTACCTATGGGCTTGATTTGCCTCGAGACGATTATCCAAAAGTCAGAAGACGTAGAACTTGGAGTGCATACGTTTTCTGTTTCTGTTCATATGCTTGTTTCTTGGCATTACACACACTCCAATCTTCCATTTTTAATTCCATCATGCTGACATGCTCTCCTGGGTAGATTGCTTGCCTGATAGCAACCACTATTTAGGACAGTAAGAACTTCTTAGGACAGAAGGAAGGCCACAGGCAGGGAAAGGAAAAAGGCCACTTTGTAACACACACCAAGCTTTGTGTGCACAAAGCAGCGGTGTAATCACAGAGATGGAGAACACAGGTCCTGAAGCTGGCATTGGGATTCTAGCATTTACTGTCGGACATGTTTCTTCCATTCACGGAGTCTCTTAGCTGAATCTGCCCTGTGCCCAAGTTCCTCTGTCCCTGTCTTCGTCGATTCCCCCGGATGAAGAGGTAGCACTTACAGTTCTTTTGAAGTGCTTTGGATTTTACGCCTCCATTCATTTTAACATCGGTCTGTTGGGATTCCTACCAATTTACCCTAAATCAATAGCCTAGATGAAGATACAGAGAGGTTAAGTGGCTTTTCCAAGGACACACAGCTACTAAATCACAGACAACTGGAAGGTGTGTGTTTCTGCTCTTGGTGGTTATTTCCCTGCCAGGAGGTAAGCCACGCCCATAGAGGGCAGGAAACTCACTCACTCACCACAGACCCTTGACTATTCCCAGAGGGAAAGTTTCCAAGGAGAAAGTGTGTTTAGTAGAGGAGTCAGTGGTCCCTGGAGGTGGCAGGCACCTGTGGGACAGTCCATGGAGTATGAAATCTCCTACTGAAATGAGTAGGCACCTGAATGGTTACAGGTTCAGGGCTAGTGTTCTACCACACAGGCCTGGGAAAATGCAAGGAAGGGAGCCTTCAGAAATAACAAAGAAATCCAATAAGGCTTCCTGGAAATCATTCAGTCGTTCAACAAATCCTATATGAAACGCAGCTGTGTACCTGGTTGCATGCTTGATGATGATACTAAAATACTGACCAAGGCAGATTCCTTCCTGGCCCGGTGAGGCATCATAAGATCTACTGCACGGTGTGGCCAAGAAATAAGCCAAGTTTTAAAACAGTTTCCAAGTGTGATGAAGGTGTCAGAAGGAGTAGGGCCTGGTGACAGAGAATAACCAGGAGGAACCAGCTTGTGGAGCAGTGTAGCTGAGAGGGCCGGCGTTGTAGGCAGGGCAGCAGCAAGTTCAAGGGTGACTAGATGTAAGGGATCATGGTCAGTTCTTGGAAGTGAAAAGCAGGAGGCAGGAGACAGGCCTGAACGGGAAGACGCTCCCCTGACTGTGGATTCTGGTGGCCAGTGCACAGAGGAGATGTTGGAAGGTGGTACCCAGCGGAGAGACCGGAGTAAGGAAAGCTTCCAAAGGCTTTAAGAGCAGCATCCAGGAAAAATGGTTGTGAGAACTCATGAACCTTCTAGAGTCTTTGTACCTGCATCTAGCTGACATGGTTCTGTATTTCCCCATACTGACAAGAAGCAAAAACACTAACAAATAGTAAAGTAGCAACTAGAAGGAGATACGGAGGCAAACACGTGCGAACTTCTAAGTGCTTGCCTGGACTCCTGAACAACTCCTGACAACCCACTCATTCTCTGCTTTTTTTTTTTTTTAAAGATTTATTTATTTTATTACAGTCAGATATACAGAGAGGAGGAGAGACAGAGAGGAAGATCTTCCGTCCGATGATTCACTCCCCAAGTGAGCCACAACGGCCGGTGCGCGCCGATCCGATGCTGGGAACCTGGAACCTCTTCCAGGTCTCCCACGCGGGTGCAGTGTCCCAATGCATTGGGCCGTCCTCAACTGCTTTCCCAGGCCACAAGCAGGGAGCTGGATGGGAAGTGGAGCTGCCGGGATTAGAACCGGCACCCATATGGGATCCCGGGGCTTTCAAGGCGAGGACTTCAGCCACTAGGCCACACCACCGGGCCCCATTCTCTGCTTTTTAAGATTTATAAATTTATTATTGGCAGGACAGATCTACAGCGAGGAGAAGAGACGGAAAAATCTGCTGCCTGCTGGTTCCCTCCCCAAGTGGTCACAATGGCAAGAGCTGAGCTGATCTGAAACCAGGAGCCAGAAACCTCTTTCAGGTCTCCCACGTGAGCACAGGGTCCCAAGGCTTTGGGCCATCCTCAACTGCCTTCCCAGGCCGTAAGCAGGGTGCTGGATGAGAAGTGAGGTAGCTGGGACACAAACTGGCATCCATATGGGATCCCGGTGCATGCAAGGCAAGGATTTAGCCACTATGCTATTGCGCCAGACCCGCTATTCACCCTTTGCAAGCACTCATGCACACACATGCACACACGTGCCTGCTAAACCTCATCTACTGCTGAAAACAGTCTCGCTGTGCCACTTGCATGCATTGGAATCTCAACTAAATATCCTCTCAGCAAATTCTCTGTCCTCTACCACACAACACTGAAATACCACTCCAGGGTAGGCAATTCCTTAAAAACAGTTAACATTATTTGTTTGGCACATGCCTGCGTACACGATACACGCACACAGCTTCCAGTCATTGGCTCACTGCCTGAATGCCTGCAGTGGCTGTAGGCTGGGCCAGGGCTAGCACCAGGAGCCAGGAACTGAATCCAGGCCTCCTGCTCGGTGGCAGCAACTCAACTGCTTCAGCGCTCACCCGTGGCCTTCCAGGTCCGTTCTGGCATAAAGCTGGAATTAGGAACAGGCTGTGGGAATCAAACCCAGGGACTCCAAATGTCTTGTCCACTAACCCAAATATCTGCCCCCAATTCATTTTCAAATCCTTGCTCACTCCCTGTGCTGGGAATACCTACAGCATTTCCTGACCACTTACATGAAATAATATGTAAGAATCTGAGAATTCAGCTCTTTTCACTCAGGGCTAAATTTCAGCAGTCACCTTCTCTCCTTTAATCCTCACCACAACTCAAAGAGGCAGGCAGTGACAAACAAGCGGCCACATACCTTCTTTGCTCTGTCTTTAAAGTCATGTTTGTGCATCCAGGATAAGCCACAGGAGAATTAGTAGCACCAGTTCCTGAGGCTGGCCCAGGCGTCACTGCTCCTAAGTCCCTGGGTACACCTCAAAACCATCAGCAGGAAGGATGGTGGTATCAGTCCCAAGGCGCTGTGTCAGGTGCACACAGCATCTCACTGAACCTTCAGAAAACCTTCAGCACTTCATGTGCTGTGACGCCCACTCCAGCCTCTGGAGAACACAGACACTGGGAGGCAGCGATGCTGGCTGAGCCCACTGTTTTCTTGCCCCCCACATGGGGAGACCTGGATGGAGCCCCCAGCTCTCCAGCCTGGGGCCCTAGCAGGCATTTGGAAAAACGCAAAGCCAGCGATGGGAGCTCTCTTGATCTCTTATTCTATCTCACCATGCTTCTCAAATAAGAACCTCCTTTAAGACGAAGCAGTGTTCCTGCTTTTACAGATGATACAACTGAGAGTCCGAGTGGAACCTCCTGACCCCTGCCAAGCCACGCTCTGCCCATCACCATGCCTAGTTCCTGAGGCCGGCACTCTCCAAGTGACTGAGGGGGTAGCTATGCTTTTGCCTGGTGGCAGCATTGCTGGTTTAGGTCAGCCTACCAGAGTCTGCTCTAGCACAACAATCTTCGACAAATTGCATCTTCATCTGCACTTTTGCCTCTGGTGAATGAAACGTCTTGTCACCTAGAAGATGTGCTGACATCACTGACATGCCCACTGGCCGTGCCTTCGTTGTACCATGCTAGGAACTAGAAAATGCTGCCCACTTGGGGGATCCCTAAGAAGTACAAATATTTGGCCATTCATCCTCCAACAGCAGGGTGATACTGTTCTCCAGGAGAGTACAGCATCCTGAAACATTCTAGTTACCCAAAAACTGTCCATTTCTTTGCTTCCATACTAGTCTCCTTGTCTTTGACAAACCCTGCTTACCAACTGACTTGTGCATGCAGAGTAACCAGTCTCATCATCTATTTCCTCAGGTTTTCCAACGCCTTAGATCCCATGGAAGTGGAACTGCTCTGTGGGAGAACCGTTCCTGTTCTGTGTGCTGCTGGCTCGCGGAGACGCGTGGGTTTTCCACAGAGGTGCTTCTGAGCGCTGGCGTGGTGCTCAGGGGGCAAGGAAAAGCAGCAGCCTAGTGATCACGATCCAGTTTCTCGCACAGAGGCGGAAACAGCCAAAGCAGACCCAAGCTGGTTTCTAAATTAACCCTTGGAATTCTCCATTTGCTTTTCCAGACATTTCTGAAAAGGGCCCCAACCCTTTAGGCTTTTGTTTGTTGTTGTTGTTGTTGTTTTCAGATGCCTTGCTTTGGTTTAGTAAGTTATTCTTCCTCCTGCAGTGGACCGAGTGAATTTGCGTAACTCAACAAACATGCCAGGTCTGGATTGGCAGCCTGTGGACAGAATCCAGCCTGATGAGATATGCAGGGGGGCCAAGATGTCCATCCTGGGAAATTTCCAGATTCCAGAAGAGAAAACAGCAAACACTTCCGGAGACACTGCTCCGAAGAGCAGGAGCTGCGCAGCTCAAACAGAACACCTCGAGATCTGCTCCACATGATGCCAGTAATGGGAACAACATTTCCTACCCTGTTCCCCTTGCCAGAATGAACCTTTCTTCCTCGGGAGTATGGCCATAGCCCATAAGCACTACACAGATTTGATAGGGGCGTTGGCGTTGGCCCTGCATTAAAACAGCCTAATGGTTTATCAGGCAACACCCCCGCCCACCGCTCCCCTGGCTTTGCTGCTATTCAACAAGCAGGGTACCTGCCAACACCCAGATAAAAATAACCCAGCATCTGTAGCCCGTCAGCCGTCCCGGGCTCATCTGGGTGGGCAACTGACCTCTGGAGCAGGTACAGAGCTAGACATTTTTTTTTCCTGGAATGAGTCTAAGTTGACTTGAAACAGATGTTCCCCCAATGCCAATTCAACAATTACAACAGAAATGATCTGCAGCACAGTTCAGGGTGCTGCTAGAACGCAGGCTGAACCCAGGAGAGGCTGCGGCACGCTGGCACTGAAGGAGTTAAGTTGTGCCACCTTGTTTTCCGCTCCAGCAGGAAACCTGGAGGTGCCTCTTGCAGGGGGAATGGGAAAGGAAGCTGTCACTTCGTATTTTCAGGTTTGCAGAAAAGGCTTTTTTTAAAATGTAAACATTCATTAAACTAATTTGAAGTTGTCATTACTCTCCACCCCTGCTGTTTTATATCAGATTATTCCTAAGTGCTTGGTGAAGAATCCCATAAAGCCACACTCGATTCCTCTGCAGGGGATAATCGCATAGTTTGCACTGTGATTTACACCGTGTGCCACCGCCAAGCCACCGCCAAGTGTCCTCAACTTTGAAAGGCCTTGCTTCCCTGGCACACAGTCCCTGCCTTCCCCACGGAAATAAAATTCCAATAGTCCCTCCATGACTATTATGAGGCCCCCATTACCTTGTCTCCATCCAGCTGGAGATAATTAAAAGCAGTTCAGAGCACACACCAGAAGGTATTGGGCATTGTATTAATAAATGGCGAACCAAGAAAACGATGCGTACCGGACTGGTTTTGAGCATATGACACGCCTGTGCCTCCTCTCGCTTCTCTTTCCCACCCTCCCCTACCTCCAGCCCGGGGCAGCAGCTGGCGTTCGGCACAACTGCGCTGGGATATCACCCAGGCACGAGGCTTGTTTCACCTTTGCACTGTCTAGCTTCATGAAGCTGCGGTTGTGGGGGGCATCCCACATCGCACTGCCCTGCCCCTTGGAGGCAAGGATTCAAAGCAGCAGGGGCTGAGGGAGGGTTGAGAAGAACACAGGCCTGGTGGCTGCGGCCTGTATCTGCTCCTGGCTTTGCCAATGCCCATGAACCCTTGGGCACTGCTGTTTATTGCCTAGTTGACCTCCAGCACATTTCTTTACCCTTCCTATGCTTGTTTTCACCTCAAAGAAATGGTGACATCTGAGAGATGATAACATCTATTGTACAGTGTTTTCATGTCAATGGGATCTAGATTGAGCCTTAATACTCTGTTAGCTTTGATCACCTCATATTGGGATAATCATGATCAGATACGGTCCTTCAAATCACCAGGCTCTGTGAGGGAGGGATCCTCTAAGAGGAAAAGGATGTGTCTCAACAGGACAAGCACAGACCACCATCCACTGCCTCTCTAGTGCTGGTGGCCACACGAGTTACATTAAATGAAGATGACAGTATAGTTTAGTTTATGATTTAGCTCACACAATGGAACTACCAGCAACCATTCCTTAGGTGCCTGGCTACTTTGAAGGAGGTGAGCTGTATTTTATTGCATTCCTCCAGGTTTGCCAAGCCCCGAGGTGAAAGTGAACAGTGTCCCTATTTATGACCTGTCAGTACCAGTCAGATATAACGTCTGATTATGAAGCGCAAGTTGAAAAGATCCAGGCTGTGTCACTCCAGCTCGCGCCTCCCAACCATTTGCAGTGATGTCAGAAGGCAAGGGCTTAGGCCAGCATGCTACTTTCCAAGAGTGTCATCAACTGACACCCTGAGCAAAGCCTAGTGGCTAAGAACCCTTGTCCCACATTTGGGGGACGGGGTTCTTTTCCTATTGCTAGCTCTTGATGCCAGCTTCCTGCCAGTGTAGACCTTGGGAAACAGTGCTAAGGGTGTAAATAATTGGGTTCCTAATAGCCATGCAGCAACCCTGGGTTGCCATCCAGATTCTGGCTTCTGTTCCTGCAAAGCCTTAACTGTTGTAGGCACTTGGAGAGTGAACCAGCAGACAAGAGCGCTCTTTCATTCTCCCTCTCTCTCCTCCTGACCCCCAACCTTGGCTCTTTAAAAAAAAATCACGAGGAAAAGCTTCATTTGAGAGTGGTATGTGCATTAAAACTCAGGTTCGCCTGTCCTCATGATGTAGCTTACAGAGTTCACACTCAAGTCTTCTGCATTTTCCAAAATGATTGCTGGAAATGGCTGCAGATGAACTCTGATCAAGTTCAAAGAAATGAACTAGCAGAGCAGTCAGGCTCAGTGGGCTTCTGTTTTTCCAAGTATAGGTGAGGACCAGGACAGTTGATGCAGGAACAATGATGGATTAACTCACATCTGGTTTGCATCCAGAAATATAATCAGTTTGAGCCTGTCTGCTCTCAAGTATTTATCAGCTTTGTATAAAAAGTACAATAAAATGGAATCGGTTCAATAAAAACTCGCCAAGGACAAACTCAAATGAATGAACTCTCAGTGTATGAAAAGCAACATTTCTGGGGGAAAAAAGAAAAGAAACAGAATATGATAAATTACTGAAGCTGTTAATAAAGCTGTTTTTGTGTTTGAACCAGTTTAGGGTATTTTTAAGTAGCAAAACCATAAGGCTGTCTTTGACACACAGGATAGCATTATTAAGAGAACAAATTTTTTAAATGTTTTGAGCTGGCTCATTTTTCAAGGTCTCTAACTTGACTTGATACGAAAGCGACTTCTGAGACACCACCAACTTTCCTCTTTGTGCAACGCAGACACCAAGCTAAAAGCCCTAATGGGGAGCTTGCAGCTAAGGTATTTGGAAACAGGTAGTTGACAACATAGTTAATGTGCTTACTTAAGCAATTACACACTAAATTAAGGACTTCAACATGAGGGTGCCTTTTACGCTGTATTTTATGGTTAAACAGTGCATTTCACGATGACAACAAACTGTAATAGCATATTCATGTAATTTTAGGATGAAATCAATTTCTTGCAAACACATTATTGTTACATAATTCTCCCACCTGTTTATGACTCCCTGTGAATTAAATTAAGACATAATTTTGCATTAATTTAAAATGTCATTTTCTAAAGGAGACATTTCCCACAAAGCTTGACACTGAGAGCAATCTCCAGAAATCAGAGTGTTATTGACAAGAAATTGCAGATCTGTTCAACAGTTCATGTTTTACTTTTAAGTCAGATGTATGGTGTCATGCGCAATCGCCATTTCTTCATGTCTCTAGATTTCGGCACATTTTTCTCTTGTGGAGAAAAGTAAGCCCTTCTCTGATTGTTCTGTAAATAGGATTTCCAGAGATAGCAAATAAAGACACAGGCTCACCAGTGGAATTTCAATTTCAGATATGCACTAAGTATCTTTTTAGTATACAGTAAAATGGTATTTTTGTGTAAGTATATCCCAAACACGCCAGCTCCTAGCACGTAGGCCTTGAGATGGGAGGTTCGCTCAGGCACAATTAGAACCCAGTTGATTGATTATGCCAAAAAGGAAAGTGTTTTTCCTCGGGGTCTGAGCAGTGATCTGACCATGTGAGGATGACAATGACAGTGTATCTGCATTTTTAATACCATGTGTGTAAAAGGGAGTCCATGCCCCATGGAGAGAACTCAGAGGACATCAAGTCTGGGACACAAGGCTCGGCAGAAGTTAGCAAGATGGCAGAGAGCTCGGGTCAAGCTCAGACCTTTCAAATTCTTGGTTCTTCTTGATCCTCCATATCTCCTATAACCCTTTTCTGAGCCTCCTGAAGTGCAGATCACAGATTAGGCCACTTGGGCCCAGCACTATAGCCTAGCTACTAAAGTCTTTGCCTTGCATGTACCAGGATCCCATATGGGTGCCGGTTCTAATCCCAGCGACCCTGCTTCCCATCCAGCTCCCTGCCTGTGGTCTGAGAAAGCATTCGAGCACAGCCCAAAGCTTGGGACCCTGCACCCATGTGGGAGGCCTGGAAGAAGCTCCTGGCTTCGGATCAGCTCAGCTCTGGCCGTTGCGGCCACTTGGGGAGGGAATCCGCAGAGTGAAGATCTTTCTCTCTGTCTCTCCTCCTCTCTGTGGATCTTTACAACAAAAACTAAATACGTCTTTTAAAAAAAATAGATTAGGCTGCAGTACCTCAGGAGCGTGCTTCCTCTGGTTCCCACTTACCAAAACTTCGGGGAAAATGCACAGCATGTTTCAGAGCTCAAAGGCCTTTCACTGAAGCCCCTGAAGAGTCAGCAGGCACATGAAGGCACCCAGGAAGTCAAAACGGATCAGGTCTCCAGACCCAGGGCACCCCAGTCACAGGAAACACAGCCACGGTAATAATGGTGATTACAGAAAAAATTCACACAAAGGGGCTGGAAAAGTGAACCCATCACACGAAACCAATGCTTAGCAGAAACAGTTGGTTAAAAATGCTACAGCATGGTGAATTACAGTGGTATTCTTTTCTGTTTGATAATCTGGGGCAATTGCATCCAAATTCTAGTCCATTGATTTCCACTCCCATTCATGCCCCCATGCTGAGGCGAGCTGGCGGGTGTAAACACCAGCTTGCCACGGAAAGGCTGCTGATGCACTCTGAAGGAGGTTGGGGCACTTCTTACCTCAACTGTTCAAAAACAGAATTACCCAACACCCCCTCAAGTACTTTCTCCGTGTCAAAGAAACAATGCAAGCACTCCCCCAGCAGCCAGAACAGATTAGTGGGTTAAGTTCTTCAGTTCAGTACCACGGCTGCAAACTCACTTCCAGCACTTTCTAGGTCTCCTCTGTATTTGTAATGGTGAATGATGACATTGGCAGTGACATTAACATCTGCTCCCTAGAAATACACTACTACACTCATCTGAAGTTTAGCATCAAGTTTTATGGGTCTGGAGTGCTCCGTGGGTGAAAGGCTGCTTCTAGTTTTCAACTATTTGCATGGCAAAACTTGGAAGAAGGAGATATTTTTTTCGTTTAAATAAAATCACATATGCTATCTCATTTTCAAGAGCATATAAACTCGGCAAGAAAGATTTCTTGAGTCAAAGACTTTGGGTAGAGGCTGCTTAGCACAGTCTAGAGGCAGGGACAGAGGGGGTCAGAGTGTGGCAACGCTTAGAGATATTTTTGGTGGTCACAGAGTTGAGACGGAGAGCTCTGGCACCCAGGGGCTAGAGGCCAAGGACGCGGCCCCACATCCTGTAGTGGGCAGACGGGCTCTCACCCCAAATCTCTGCAGTGCTAAGGCGGGGGAGCTGTGAAGTAAAGTTGTCAGAATAAGCTTACAGTATCTTCCTCCTGTGTAATCCTCTTCCCCAAACAAAACTCACCTGCTCTAAATCCACGGGACTGTGCACAGACCTTACGCATGACAGCTCTGTGCCTGGGTCCAAGGTGGCTCTAGCCTGCGTTACAGACATTCCTCAGTCAACCTTCCAACTTTTAGGAGAAATCCCTCGTCTTGGGAATTCTAACCCTCCATCCCCAAGTTTGAGAATTTCCATGTAATGCCCAGTGAGAATAAGTGCTGAGCCTTGTGATCTCATGAGAGACCTAGCAATTAACAGGAGAACCCTAAACAAAGGGAAACTTTAGCAAAAACACGGGTAGGTGTTTATGGGTAGTTATACAGAATGAGGGGGTTGGCTTTTTTAATATTCAAAATTTTCAAATGGCAAATAGTGATTTTTACTTATTTTAAGAGCCAGTGTGTGTGTGTGTGTGTGTGTGTACATACATAAATACATATATGTAGTGTGAAAAGCTCAAGTGAGGGCAACTGGCATATCCGTCACCTCAGATGCTGAACAACATCCTCTCTTTTGAGCTGCTCTGTCATTGGTGCTCTGCCATGGTTAGTCCACCGTGCCGTGGCGCGCTGGGAGTGGTCCTGCCCCACTGCACGCTTGTGCCTGGTGACCTTCCCCCTCTGGTATACCCTGGTATCGTACACACTGAATTGTGGTAACTCTGTTAAAACTGATAATTCTACCAGGTAAAGCCTTGTAATTCATGGAACATGTCTGCTAAACAGGAGATTAGGCAAATATTAGACAATTGAAAAATTAGAGAAATGGAGTTCAAATATTTATGAGAAATTGACAGCAGGGAGATGGTTTCCCTCCTCTTATCACTACTTCCCAAGCAAGATCTGTAAAGAGGAAATAAAGAGCAAAACAGCGAGGTTAGGGAATTGGACTTACTTCTGGGTTTCAGGAAAGGAGAAATCTTTGGGCTCCTACATACACTTGGTATTATCATAAAATGAAGAGGCTCATTCTATAGACCACATTAAAAATGCAATTCATTATTCATAATGACTCTGGGGAGTGTTTGCTCTGGTTATTTATTCTTCTATGAGATGCATAGTCTTTAAGCAGTAGTATTTGTTTCTTTTGCTCAGGAGTATGCAAATAGACGGGACTTTGGGACGGGGATGAAGAGTGACATGTCTGTTCCCAACACAGCTGAACGCATACGTTTGATCTGTATTCATCTGGGGCCTCTACGGCAAGACGCGGAACTGGGCAGAGATGGGTGGGCACCTCCTTCTCCGCAGCACCAGTTAGGTTTCCTTCAACATGGCAGCCCTAGGGGGGCTCAGGAGTCTCTCCTGGTAGCTTAGAGTCCCAAGAGTAAGGACGCCAAGAAGGGGCGGGCAGAAGTTCTGAGGCCTCTTTGTGTGCACTGTGGAGCCTGCAGCCTTCCGTCACTGCTGCGTTCGTTCTATCGGTTGAGCCAGCAGAGCCCAGACAAGCAAGTGCAGCCCGGATCCAAGGGCACATGCAGTAGCTCTGGCCCTCAGTGGGAAAAGCAGCCAAGATCCACTGCAGTGTGAACTCAGCTACGGTGTAATGTGAACCAAAAAATCTGGCTCAACAAACAGTATAAACTAGAATAACAGAAAACAGTGTCCTGGTAATCTTTGTTATTGGTCTATCACATGGTGCACATCTGAGGTTCCCTGACCGCTTGCCTGAGACAACCTTCTGAGAAAGTTTTGCAAGCCTGACAGTAAGTAAAAATGTCAAATACACCATGCACACACACTCAAAATACACAAAAATCTCACTTGATATTAGGTTTTCAACGCACTAAAAGTTCCTAAAGTTCTTACATTGTTACACTCAACTAATTTCTGCAGCCAAGTCGGCTTTTCATGGTTGAGATATTAGGAGGTCCTTTTATTCCACTGGGGTGGGAACAGGAGCAGGGCAGGGGGGTGGCGGGGACAGGAAGGGACTCATCTCTTGCCATGGTGGCAGGAAGGGGGCTGCTGGGGCAAGGGAAAGGGGTAGGATGGAGGGGATGGACAGCCAGGTAAGAAGGGAACTGGAGAGGGGGAAGGAGAAGGGAGGGGCTGTGTGTGCTGGCCCGAGGGGCTGTTGACTAGATTACCAGAGCCACGGGAACGCAGGTGGAGCCTAGGGGAGGGGCTGGAGAATTGGGGAGTGGGATTCTCAGGTGAGGCGTCAGGTTACATCTGACTGGAGGATAAAGAGCTGTGGGGAAGGGGAAGCAGAAAGTGGCGACAGGTCCAAGATGGGATGTTCGAGTCACTCCTCACAATATTCATTAGGATTGTTACTAATTCTAGAACTTACTACTGCTTTTTATAACATAATCTTGGTTCATTTTCCATCACCTTTTAAGAATCTGAAATTAGTTCCAGAAAACAATGAACTCTGCTTTAATCAAGTCTGAAAGTCCAAGACCCACCGTCTGGAAATGCGGCCCCACATTGTCATATTAAAAAAAAAAAGATTTTTTTATCTATTTCAAAGTCAGAGTAAGAGATTGTCCATCCACTGGTCCACTCTCCAGATGGCCAACAATGGCTAGGGCTACGGCAAGAACGTGACACTCCATTCTGATCCAAGTACCTAAGCCATTTTCCACTGCTTTCCCAGGTGTATTACCAGGGAACCGGATTCCAAGGAGAATGGCTGGGACTCCCAAGGTGGCCATACGGGATGCTCAAGACAGGAGACAGCATAACCCCATGAGGCACATCTCCGGTTCTCACATTGTCATCTGGAAAGAGTTCCCAAAGAGATTCTCTGCTCCTCTAGAAAGCAACTGAACAATCAGAACAAAAGTCTGAATTCTAGAAGTGCCAAGTGAGAGAGATAAGGAACTGGGATAGCCAGGGGATATGTTTTGCAGGCCTAACTTAAACAATAGCGATTTAAGTAGCTATCATATAGACACTTGATGAGTCCTTTTATCTTTGAAAGACTCCCCTTTGCAGCCTGCTTCTCGTCATGGAGAGCTATATCTCCGTGCATGCAGCTCATAATTATGCCAGCCTAACCACAGCCAACATTGACAGCCTGAAACATTAAAGATTTTATACAGCTAGTGCCAAATACAGCTTCTTTTATTGGCACAGAGAGCAGGTATCAATTATAATGAGGTAATAAAATTTGCAAGTGCTGTTCCTGTTCTGCTCTGATTTTTTTGTCCCTCTCCTCGAAATAATAACAGTAGAAAAAGGAGGGGGTAAACTCTCTCCCTTCTAGCCTATCCTTGATTCTTTGAAAGCTCTCATTTTGGATGTCTGGGGTGCCACTAAGCTGAGTGCTCGCTTGAGTTTTCCTGCTGGCAAACTCTGTCTACCTAAATAGGAGTTGCAAATTCCTGATGCGCACCTAGCAAGTCAGACTGCTGGGGCCCAAGGATTAATGGCTTCCATTTGCATAACTATAAACTTAGGCAGGGCCCCTCAAGCTGGCAGCCTCCAAATTGCACTTACTGATGAGATGCAAAATCCTCTAAAAGGGTTCCTCCACCTAAACCAATTTGTAAAGTTGTTTTGTTATTTAAAACATTAAAGAAATTAAAGTGATCGGGATATAATTAGATTAATATTCATATCTTCTGAGTTGCTTTAATTCTAATATTAAAAAGATTAAATATCCACTCAGAGGATTAGGCAAAAAGTCAAGCAGTAGCAACACATTTACATTACCTTACTGTGCAAATTATAAACCTAATTAATCTAAAGTTTCCTACAAATTGAATTGGATATTCATTCACAGTCTAACACAACTTTAGGTACTTAAAATTCACTCCGATATTGTTTCCTTACGTGCGCCTTGAGAAGCAGGACCACGTAGCTGTGATGTACGAATCACATTAGAATGGCTTCATTTGGGTCCTAATTGGTGGAAATTAAATCTCAACATAAATTTATGTAGAGAAAAAGTAAAAAGACTTTGTAATTATGTATGTGTGCAATAATAAAACACAGCCAGGACTCCCCCTCCATTGCTGCAGATAAAACAGCAACTCGGTTCCTTCTTCAGGGCTGGGAGTTCCTGCTTTGCCCTGGGCTTGCAGAGGACATGACCACACACACACACACACACACACACACACCCTCCCAACATCTCTAAATCAGTTGGGTCAACTCTGTAGATTTCAGATCGATTCCAGATATCTTAGTGATTTTTCTCTTACCACGCAGTTCCTTCGTCAGCTAGGGCAGGCTGTGGCCCCGGCACTACGCTGTCGTCCTTGGATAGCTGGCGGTGGAATATGTTCCTTTCTTACAGCCCTCTCTTTCTACGCATGTTTCGTGTTCACTTCTTTTTTTTTTAAAGATTCATTTATTTTTATTGGAAAACCAGATTTACAGAGGGAAGGAGAGATAGACAGGAAGTTATTCCATCCACTGGTCATTCCCAAAGAGGCCTCAACAGCCAGAGTTGAACAATCTGAAGCCAGGAGCCAGGAGTTTCTTCCTGGTCCCATGTGGGCGCAGGTTCCCAAGTCTTTGGGCCGTCCTCGACTGCTTTCCCAGGCTCCAAGCAGGGAGCTGGAAGTGGAGCAGCTGGGACACGAACTGGCAACCATACGGGATCCCAGTTCATGCAAGGTGAGAACTTTAGCTGCTAGGCTACTGCACTAGGCCCCTTTCTCTCTTTCTCTCTCCACCCCACCCTTCCTCCCCTCTCTCTTTTTGGTAATTGAGAGGTACAATTTATTTATTTATTTATTTATTTATTTATTTATTTATTTATTTAGCTGATTTTTACTGGTAAGGCAGATTTACAGAGAAGGAGATACAGAGAGAAAGACTTCCATCCACTGGTTCACTCCTCAAGAGGCTGCAACAGCCAGAGCTGAGCTCATTTGACGCCAGCAGCCAGAAATTTCTTCTGGGTCTCCCATGTGGGAGCAGTAGCCCAAAGTGTGGGGCCATCCTCTACTGCCCTCCCAGGTCACAAGCAGGAAGTTGGGTGGGAAATGGAACAACCGGGACATGAACCTATGCCCATAATGAGATCCATGCAAGGTGAGAATTTAGTCAGTATACCATCATACCAGGCCCTCTTATTTTTTTAAGGTTTATTTTTGAAATTTTATTGGAAAGGAAGATCAGACTTGTGGAGAGAAGGAGAGACAGAGAAAAAGACCTTCCATCCTCTGACTCACTCCCCAAATGGTCACAACAACCGGAGCCAAACCAAGCCAAAGCTTGGGGCCAGGAGCTTCTTGTGGCTAAGCCACACAGGTACAGGGTCCTAAGGCACTGTGCCATCCTCACTGCTTCCTCAGGCCATAAGCAAGGAGCCAGATGAGAAGTGGAGCAACCAGGACACAAATGGGCATCCGATGGGATCCCAGTGCCTGCAAGGTGAGGATTTCGCCATTGAGCTCGCACTGGGTCCCAGGGTTCACTTCTTGCCGGCTTGCAGAGAGGTATGGCCATCTAACGTTCTCTGGCTGATAAAGTGAGAATGCAGAGTGAAGGTCTGCATCCTCTGCCATGGACAGCAACTGCTTCCTGAGAGTGACTTTTCCACTTACCCAAGCCCTAGTGATAAAATGACCCAAAACGTAGAGCATGAGTAACAAAGAAAATGTAATAACTATATGGTCCCTGAGGTTTGGAATGTTGTTACCCTAGAAATGTAGTCTACCCAGACAGACACAGCTTCCTAAGACTAAACTGTGAGACAGTTTTACAGAAGATGTAAGAAAACCAAACTCTCCAAGCCTCTGTTCTCTCGTCTGTAGAAGGAGAATAATACATCTTGATGGCTGCTTGGATGTAACTGAGATACACTCAGTTAAATAGTAACGTTACTGATGATTACCCCACACAGAGAACCTAAACTCAGCGCTGCCGTTCTGCAGGACGAGAGGCCGGCACTAAAGGAAGGAGTGGCAGTCACCGACGGGGGCACGGAGGTGTCAGGGCTAAGATGCAGCTGGTGACATGCAAGTCGAGGCTATGTCAAGGCTGGGGCCAATTTGGATCACAAGCTTTACTGAAGACTGTGGTGGCTGACCCTAGGGAGGTCTTGGTTGATCGTGGTAAAACCACTGAACGGGAACAGCCTCGGGTCCCAAGTCAGCACTAGGGTCAAAGCGTGCTGCTGACTGGAGGGTCTGCTGTGGACTTTCTGTCAATGGAAAGAAAATGTGAAACACTGCAAGTGCTTAAAGGCACTTAGAGTTTCCCATGCATGATTCAGAAAAGAGTTGGTGAATCCACTTCCTAATGAAAATCTTCCTCTCCAACAGTAAGCCAATATTTATTCTTAATAAAGGTAAGGGTTCCTCCTAACAGGATCAAAGCCACACATACAGTAACTGATCAGCGTGGATTTTTGCCCTATGTACTTGACCGTGGTGATACTTGCAATGACAAGCGCATCAATGGTCACAGGAATGATCTTTCTGTTACTGTGATTGGCTGAAGGACTGTGATATGTGATGTGGGTGAGCACTCAGGGTTATTAATCTGGGCTGTGGTTTCTCATTTGTCCTCAATTACTTCACTGTTTGGGGGACTTATATTGACCTAAGCAGATGACAGCTTTCGGCCTGCCTGGCCCACCCAGCAGGAGAAGTTGAATACCTTCCATTACATTTTTCATTTTTTTTTAAGGCAGATCAACAGAAGAAGAGTCTGGGTTTTTAACAGATTCAGCTGTCCCTGTCCTCCCCACAACCTGTCCATCTCCTCTATGTCTTTGACCAGATTCATATTTTCATTGTAATACAAATCACATGAACTCAAGTATAAGCAAAAGTCTTGCTGGAGAGCCTCACCCTTCACCTGTTCTGCATCACGCCCTTTGTGCTAGGGTCCTTTCTTCTGAGCTCAGCACCTTGGGCCCTATTTGGATAACAGAATGTGATCGAAGAAAGGACATTTACAGTGCTGGGTCTAGACCTTAAGAAGATGTAGGAGTCTTGACATGCTGTCTTGCATTTCTGAGCTGTCCTGAGAAACCCAGGCCTAGTCTAACTCTGCTGCTCCCAGGAGGATGAGAAAGCCTTGAGAGAGAACTGTTATTAGCTGAAGCGCCCGCCCATATCCAGCTTAAAACAAAGCTTTGGTTGACGCAAGGATGCATGAACAAAACTGTTGACCCACAGACACAGAAGAAAGCCCCGGCAGGACCAGTTGAGGTCAGCAGGCCAGTGTAGACCATCTCAGCTTGGTGTTGCTAAGCTCCACACAGGTGAGAAGTGAACATTGACTGCTCTAAGCCACCTCTGGGTGCAGGGCTGCTCCAGTGGAGTAACCAGGCACTGGCCAGTGACTTGTCTTCTGATCTCTGACAATCTGTTCAAGCTTGTCTTGTTCCAGAGCTCAAATGTACTCTCCATTCTTTCCAGTCAGACTGGCCTCCCTTCAGTCCCTGCCACTGCATGGCTTTTTCTTGCTCTAGATTCTCTGCATGCACGTTCTCACCTAAGCGTGCACTGTTCCCACCTGGTGCTTATTTCCATAGCTCACTCCTCCCATCGAATGTAGATATAATTCAGGGAAACCTCCACCAGGATGCCATCTGAACTGGAGCCCTCTGCTCATTTTCCATGGAACGTCCTAGGCAAGCTGCAAACTGGTTACACCTGAGACACACAGGACACTCACACACACACACACACACACACACACACACACACACACACACACACACACACACACCCTCCTGCCATCCAGGGATTTGGATCATCCAGGTGCCAGCCTGGGGTTGCCACATTCATGTCACCTGCTGTGCTAAATTCACTTACTTGTTTGAGTGCCCTGGAGTGAAATAGTTGCCTTTTTCATTCAGGCCTTCCTTTATCCTTATCAGTTAGTTTCAAAAACTATGCTTTTGCTTTTTATCTTTTTTTTTTTTTCTTTTTTCTTGGTATGATCTCTGCCTCAACCCACTAGACTCTGAGTTGGAAAAATCCAGCCCACGTCTTGTTTTGGCATCCAGCCACACCTGTTCCTCTCTATAGAATAAGGTTACTTTTAAGTTACAATGGCAGAGCTGAGTAGTAGTGAGAGAGACTATACAGTCCACTAAGCCTTTAATGCTGATCCCTGCACTAGATGATAAACCGCTGGGTGACAGGAACCTTGTCCTGTTGAACACCCCTCTATTTCCTGTATGTGGCAGATGGCCTGCCACCCTAACAGGTGGATGAACCATGACTGTGTCTATCCCATCTCTGTGCCAAGGCCAGGGCTCCATCAGTTTGAAGGAATGACCCAGACGGGGCGACAAGCAGGTCTGCATGGCGCACCAGGGCCTCTCTGGCGCTGGTGACCACTACGTGGCACTTGGATTTCTCTGGAAGCAAGCAGCGAGGCCGGGCCCTCCAGCAGCAGGGGTACATCTGCTGCGGGCGAGATCATTGGAAAGTTTGAAGAAACGAGAAAAACGCAAAGTTTAATTTACTCGAATAAGCAATTGATGCTTTAGAGTATAATTATCAGAAAAAAAAGAAGAAACACAACACATTGTTTAGCATACGTTATGTTAATGGCAGGTTAGGATGGCCCACTGTGCATAATTTAGCCAAACAATTGATACCAAATTTTAATATATATATATGATTACTGCTACAGAAACGAAGCACCAAGACAAAACACAGGAGAGAGCATAATAGGCACACATGAACTCTGAAGCCCTAATTACATCACGGGGGAGGGTAAACAGTTGCTGCTGAACCAAGCAGAAAATGGGGGTAATTTGTAAACAGGTAGAGTGCGGCCCAGGTGCACGGCATGTGTGTGGGGCTGCCGGGGCTGGGGGCCGGGCCTTCCATCTGGGGTTTCTAAGGATGGCACCATGCAGGAGCCCTTCCCCCAGCTAAAAACACCACCTCTGAGCTCTGTGCAGCTCAGCTGCCTTCTGGCCTGCCCTGTGGTGTAAAAATAGAAAGTTGAAGACAAGCCTCTCCAGGAAGCTGCTTCTTCATGCTGCGTGGAATCAGCACTGATTCTCCGGGTCTGCCATCGGAGCCCTACTTGCCCAATTGTTCACTCATAAACCCTGGATGATGTGTGTTCCTGGCACTGCAGGGAGCAGGAGGTGACCCAGGTCGCAGGATGGATGTGTTCTAGGAGCACTTCAGAGATCAGATCGCAGCAGAGTATGAGTTCTGCCTGCAGCTCCTCGGCAGGTGAGAGGTAGGCAGTGCAGGTGTACCCTGGGCGCATGTGGGGCATATGACTCCAGATCAGTGACCTTCCAGTTGTCTTGCCCTGCTCTATGCAGACTTGCACGCCTTGTTACTCTATGAGTGTAACCATGAGCCATAGTCAGTTGTAACTGAACAGCCTCAATACCAGGGCAGAGCTGCCAAGTCATGCTAGTTTTCACTGTGTCCACAGAAACAAATTGACAAAGAAGGCACTGGGACAGGCTTAGGGAGAAAGTCACCAAGTTCCTTTTTCCTTCTAATCATTTTCTTCCTCTTCACTGTAGACACAATCCATGTCTGTGCGAGTTTGGGGCTCTGCTGGCTTCAGCAGAGTTTCCCATGTCCACGTCCTCCCTAGAACCTCAGACTGTGACCTTGTTTGGCAACAGAGTCTTTCTAGGTATACCATAAGTAAAGAAGAGTTCACATTGGAATAGAGTGGGTTCCAAATCCAACTGACCATGTCCTTTTGAAAACAGAGACAGAGAGGGCCCAGCACTGCAGCCTAGTGGCTAAAGCCCTCATCTTGCACGCACCGGGATACTATATGGGCATTGGTTCTAATCCTGGTGGCTCTGTTTTCCATCTAGCTCTTCGCTTGTGGCCTGGGAAGGCAGTCAAGGATGTCCCAAAGCCTTGGGATCCTGCACCCATGTGGGAGACCCAGCAGAAGCTCCTGCCTCCTGGCTTCAGATCAGCTCAGCTTCAGCTGTTCTGGCCACTTGGGGAATGCATTAGCAGATGGAAGATCTTTCTCTCTGTCTCTCCTCCTCTGTATATCTGACTTTGCAATAAAAACAACTAAATCTTAAGAAGGAATGGAGGGCCTGGTGGCGTGGCCTAGCGGCTAAAGTCCTCGCCTTGAAAGCCCCGGGATCCCATATGGGCGCCGGTTCTAATCCCGGCAGCTCCACTTCCCATCCAGCTCCCTGCTTGTGGCCTGGGAAAGCAGTTGATGACAGCCCAATGCATTGGGACACTGCACCCGCGTGGGAGACCTGGAAGAGGTTCCAGGTTCCTGGCTTCGGATCGGTGCGCACCGGCCCGTTGCGGCTCACTTGGGGAGTGAATCATCGGACGGAAGATCTTCCTCTCTGTCTCTCCTCCTCTCTGTATATCTGACTTTGTAATAAAAATAAATCTTTAAAAAAAAAAAGAATGGAAGGGCAGGGCAGGGCAGGGAAAGAAAATAGACACACAGCCAGAGACAGACAGGGACAGAGAAGGTTCTTTGACGGCGGAGGCAAAGATGGAACGGGTGTGTCCCTAAGGCAAAGAGCGCAAGTCACCACCAACTAGAAGAACTGTAGGACGCTCTCCCCAGATGTTTAACGAGGTAACAGCCCTGCGAGCACCTGCATTTCTGCCTTTTAGCCTCCTGGCCCAGGACAAATGCACAAAGCCACCAGCTTTGGGCCGGTATTGTGATACTGTTGTAAGAAAAGCCACTGAGTGGGAAGGCAGCACTCCGTGGTGGGGCCAGTTTGTGCTCATGCTGCTCTGCTTCCGATCCGGCTCCCTGCTGGTGGTCTGGGAAAGGCAGCAGCCGGCAGCCCAGGGACTTGGGCCCCTCTTGTCCATGTGCCTGACTCAGCCCTGGCTGTTGCAGGCCTCTGCGGAGTAAACCAGGAGGCAGACGATGGCTGCTCTCTCTTTCTCTCCCCCTGCATAACTCTTTCAAACAAATCTTCAAAAACCAAAACAATCAAGCAAGCAAACAAAAAAACAAACAAAAAAAGGTAGCAGTGTGTGTAACTTGTAGGGTTATCTCCTATAATCTCCAGAAGGTCATTGGGATGATAAATTGGTAGAATCTCAGGCTATAAAACACTGTCATCTTCCGGTGGCAGAAGCTGCGGTATCAAGGTTAAGCGGTTTGGGGTGACAAAGTCAGAGGGTGACACCTCACATTTCCACTGACAGGTGCACAACACCATCAGGCGTTCTTTCCAGGGAAGACTCGCCCCTATGAGCATGTATTCCACAGGATGTAAACAGGATGATGCTTCCCACCCTTACCCGGCACCAAAGACATCCACACCTTAATCCCAGGAACCTGGGAATTTAGGACACGACATGATAAGAGGGGATTTGCAGTCCAAGGCAAAGTTTGCGAGATAGGGTGATGATTCTGGGCTGCCTGGGTGCATTCAATGTGTGAGACTTTGTAAGACTCACAGGCGAGCACAGAAGGTGTGTAACCACAGAAGCAGAGGCAACCCAGGAAGGACACCCTTGAAAGCAGAGACTGGAGAGTGGGATCACACGCCCAGGAATGCTGGCGCCCTCCAGAAACCGTGAACGGCAGAGTCCATTTTTCCCTGGAATCTCTACACCTGACCCTGATCTTACAGCAGTCTGATCTCCAGCACTGTGAGGGAATAAATGTTATTTTATGCCATCAAATTTGTAGTCGTGTATTACAGCAGTTTGTGGGAAAATGTGGGTTGTGAAAAAAATAGTATGGATTTCAGCTTTGCTTTTTGACAGAAAATGAACATCTTTGAGTTCAGCATGTTTACGGATGTGCCCACCAATGGCTCCATCTTCAGCTGCTCTGTTCCTGGCCTTGTTGAATTTATTATCAGAACCACCACAAGCTTTCCAGCAATGTGTGTATGGCCGTCTAAGAAGATAATTCAGACAACCGTGTCTGGCTTTAATCTAGTAAGGTGAAGTGCATGGGGCGTAGACACCCACCTGCCTCATCCCCCTCTAAGTTCTCGGTGCCTAGCACAGGTTTACTGCCCAATAAACACGCACTGACTGAATGCATGCATAGACAAATGGTTGGAAGGCAAGCCTGCTGGGTGACACACGAAGCAGTGTGTGTAGGTACCAGAGGTATGGGAGACTGACAGTCTGCATGCTTCCGGTGGAAAGCCAGCTGCTGAGTTATTTAAAGTGGGAAGTCGGGCAACTCACATTGGGGAGGAAGTTTCAGCTTGGGGAAGGCAACTGGTGGGCTGTCAGCTGCTTAAGAACTTGAGTGACACATGATATTGGGAAACTGGCAAGTGCTAGAGAGAGGGGGGGAAGAAAGGACTAGAAAAACACAAGAGGAGAGCAGGAGGAGTCATTTGTTGGGCTGTAGTCCTGAGATGAACAGAGGAGGCTGAAGTTCACACACACACACACACCCACACACACACACACCACTTCCGGGGTCACGTTAGAGACTCCATAGAATGAATGCACTTAAACAGCAAGATGTTAAACTTGTAACTGTTACTAAAGGACTACACTACTGTATAATATGGGGGACATGGGAAAATGGAGAGGGAGAAAAGGAGGGGAACTCTATCTACAAAATCGCATCATGGAAAAAATAAGAATAAAAATCTTTAAAAAAGGAAATGAAACTGTAGATTTATTTCAGCATGAGAAAATTATCAAATCTATTCAAAATCACTCTTAACATACTTATCCGCGAATGTTTTGGAAATCTTTTGACTGCAGAGATTTCAAACATCTGCCATATCGGTCAGATGCCATTTCAGATGCCTACATCCTTCAACGAAAGCCTGGGCTGCAGTCCCAGCACCGCTCTGGGTTGCAGTTTTCCTGTGCACATGCCGGGCGGCAGCAGGTGCTGGCTCAGTGCCTGAATCCCTGACACCCATGCAGGGAGCTCAGACTTAGTTGACTTTTCCTTCTCCCCGCTAAGTAAATATAGCCACATTAAAAAAATACATTTCTTGCACCAAAATAAAATTATGTTTTGATTCCTTTCTCCATACGTTTTTGGAGGCATCTCCCTATTTCAGTGTGGGAGTCAAACAACTGTGTGCATGGGTTGGTACTACCAGTTCAAAAATCTGCTGGTTAGGTCTGGCGTGACAGCCTAGTGGCTAAACCATAATCTTGCAAGTGCTGTGATCCCATATGGGTACAGATTCAAGTTCTGGCTGCTCCCCTTCCCACCCAGCTCCTTGCCTGTGGCCTGGGAAAGCAGACAAGGAAGGCCCAAAGCCTTGGGACCCTGCACCCGTATGAGAGATGTGGAAGAAGCTCCTGGCTCCTAGCTTTGGATCAGCTCAGATCTGGTCATTGTGGCCACTTGGGGAGTGAACAGAGGAAGGAAGATTTCAGTTTCTCCTTCTCTCTGTGTATCTTCCTTTCCCATAAAAATAAACAAATCTCTTTAAAAATTGTTTTTAATCTGCTGGGCTGAGCTAAGCTGTGCTGGCCCTGGGACTCTTGTGGGTGGCACACATTTTAATGATTCTCTGTACTGAGAGGGGACCAGGATAATGCTCCTCTTACCTAAGTCATACACGTGTTTTCAGCTTGGGTCATTATTAGGCTTTTCTTTTATACTCAAGTTGCTATTGCTCATGACCACACAGGGCAGTCCGAGTCACAGATGTCTTGAAGACATCTCCAAGACAAAGTTTTTTTTTTCTTCTAGGTGAAATTGCAAGCATGTGTGGGTAGAAACAGGTGCCCAGAGTGGTCCTTTCGCATACAATATTGCTCAAGTATGGAGTAAAGGCAGATCCCAACAATGCAGCTGGTTCTTTGAGTACTGTTTCTGAGAAAGGAAAAACAATGTGGCAAAGGAAACAAAAATCAATGCAAAATAGGAGTCCTTTATCTCATTGTCTTGAATTCGCTGAACTGTTTTGGAGTGAAAAATTAACCATCACGACAAAACATGGGTTTAGAAAAGATGCAGAATGGCCTGTCCATTTGTATTATACCAGCTTCTGATTTCTTGTGTTATCTAACACAGCATGTCAAAGCCAAGCTCACGGAAGAGGTGAGATCTCCTACACGAGACTTTTTGGTGATGTAGATATTTTATATCTCAGAAAGCAACTCCTCTAAAACACACACACACACACAGAGTAGGATGCTGCTGATTCATAACGTATGTCTGTTCCATGTGCAGAAATTTTGTAAACCAGCTCATGTTACTTTGATGGCTTGAAATCAGCCACAGTGGGAATATTTACAACACAGAAATTGGCGAGTGATACAAATCAGAGATTTGTTTTCCCCTGAGATATCTGCTTTTTAAAATGATTTTAAAATGCACATACTACTTACAAAAGCTGTGGCAGTACCCCACAGAACGGGGTCACCAGAGGAGTTTGTTTCCATTTTTTTTTAAACAGGAAAGGGCAAACAAAATCCAAGCAAGAGATAACCTGCAGGTTGCACCTCGTAGATTCTCAGAATCTTCGAGAAAGATCTAACACAGACACCAATGAACTTGGGGTACATGCTTTGCTGGAGCAGGGATTTCTAAGTGTTCCTGCCTATTGGTCTGGGTATGGAGCAGTTAGGCAGGAGAACAGAGCCAAGCGGCACTGAGAAGAATCTGCTACAATCTGTAATCATCCTGGATAGTGTAACTGATTGGATATTTTGTCACCAGCCTCTAAGAACACCCATCTGGCCCTGGGACTTTGGATGTGCTTGGCTCTAAGTGGTTTCATAGGTGGATCACCTGGCAAGAAGGGATGGAGCCCAAGAATGTCAAGGTCAGAGGCAGCTTGCTGGGAGAACTTACAACCAGCCCCAGCTCCTGAGAGAACTTACAACCAGCCCCAGCTCCTCCTGACAGGAATGAGCAGGATAGGCAGTTTTCTGATGTGATCCCTCTGATGTGTCTCGGACCCTTCATCCTTCTCAGGATACTACCCACTACCTTGCACGTCCAATAGATGCATGATTTCCTTATTGGTCAATAGTTTCCTTCTGTAACCATCAAGGATGCTATCCAAGAGCTTTGGTCAATGTCAAGACTTCATCTGGGCCGCAGAGAGCTGAGTGCACCAAGGATCAAATGACTCTGAAGGAGCTCTGAACCAATGGCACATGAACATCAGTGGAGAAGACCCTGGAGCCCTCGCCACTTGGGTGGAGACCTGCTTAGCACTATCTTGCACCATTTCTTGTCTCTCCTACCTACCTCACTCCTCCTCTGTGGGTGCTTTGTGGGATCATGTTTATCAGTCAACCCTTTTTATTATTATTTAGAGTTACTTATTCTAAACAGACATATAGCAATAGTCTCTATGTGCTTTTTCATTCTTCAACTACTTACAAAACTAGGGTTGGGCCGGACTGAAGCCATGAGCCGGAAATTTCATTCTAATCTCCCACTTGGGTAGCAGGGACCCAAACACTTGGGACATCTTCTGCTCCCCAACACATGAGTACGATGTGGACTGGGAGTAGAACAGTAAGCACTCAGACTCATTATCTGATATGGGATCCTGGCATTGCAAGCCTCGAATTAATGTACTCCACTGCCGTGCTCCCTGATCGGCCAGTTCTATTGCTTCAAATCCTCTCTTTGGGGCTCATTTTCTTCCCCTAGCATGGAGTCAGGAGAAAATGGATTCAAAGTGTCCCTGCTGGTCCTCCCAGATCTTGGCTTAGGAGCTTCACATTTCAAGATAGTAAGAAACAAGGAGGTGGAAAGTAGCCCAGATGATGCCCTAAACACAAGGGTAAGAATGGGCATAGCACGTAATCATGACAATAATAATGGCTATCTTCTACCCACCAAGTAACCTGTGCCACACACAGTTCTATAAGATAAATTATTATTCCTATCATTGAGGACACAGAGATTTAAGGTCCACAGGACCACAACGAGGAAGTGACCAGATTAGATTATGGAACTCAGCTGCTTTTGCCTCCACCAGTCCTTTTCACTGATGGTTTTTAATGTGGAATAACTTATTTTGTGACTTGAAACTTTACCTCCATGTCCTGTTGGGGAATTAAGATTTAGGGACTGGGAACATTTCCCCATCTGAGAGAGGGAAGTTAGCACTGTGGTCTCTGTTTTTGGAGAGGTCAGCTGGCATCTGTGCCTACTTGCCGGGAGAAGCCTCTCTCCCACGCACATCATAAGGCATCTCTCTTCAGGGCTTTAGCCAGGCCACAAGCTGAGCTGCAAGCTGGACTACTGGGCTGGTCCCTGCCAAATACAATGGGACTCCACAGCCTGCTCTCCATTTGGGTCAAATGTCCAATGAGCTTTCAGTGAATCTCAGAGGCTGTGGTCTAATTCTGTTCCTAGGGGAAGTATTTTCTAAAATGAGGCCCACTTATCAACGATGAGGACTAGATCCTCATGCATTTAGGGTAAACATATTGATCACCCCAAACACTATAAGATGAGGCAAAAGCACAGGGACAAGAGAGGTGATGGTGGTTTGGAGTGTTCACTGTGCTGGTGCTGACACTTAGCTTATAGCAGGAGTTGCTGCATGTGTAAGTCTTGCACAAATCTTCTCACTGATTCTCACCCCAGCTCTGTGAAATGTGCAGTCTTACTGGCCTCACTTTTCCCTTGGGAAGACTGCAGACTTCAGGAGGCTAAGTAAATGTGCCATGGTCACAGAATTGAAAGAGACAGTGCTACATCACCAGGCCAAGTCCCCTGGACTCCACAACTCCTGTTCTTCAACACTGTTGTACTCTTTTTCCCCCTTTCCTGTCCTCTCCATGGTGCTACTCACGAGAGACTGCCAGCTGGAACTTCAGCACTGGTAACTATAGGCCTCAATGATCTTTTCTTCTCCCTTAAGAATTATCTGTTGAATACCTGAACCGTGGGCCTCAATATACCTCCTTGAGTCAGTAGACATCTACTGCCTGGGCTTAGGATATTCCGACCTCGCCTCTGGAGCTCTCTGTTCCCTCTCGGGCCAGGCACCTGCGTGGGGATGATACTTTCTGGCTCTGGGAGAGAATACCTAGCACATGCCTAGTCCTGAGTGTCATGGTCTCCAGCCGTAACTAGAACAATAGGGAGCGAGGGATTGGAGGTGGTGAACAGCAGCACTGACTGTCAACTCAAATCGCTGCCAGTGACAGTCAGGGGTACCTGGCATCCTGACTTGCTTCTGACAAACCAGCGCACAAGAAATTACAACTGAGAAATGGAGATAAAAAGTTTTCTGATGATACAATTTATGCACCCGAGTCCAGCTATGCCTAAGTCAGATCTGCTCCAAAAACCACCAGTTATTAAGCCAACACATTCCCTTTTTTTCTCTAAATCTATTTTGAGTTGGATACAGTCATAGCTCAAAAGACCCTCATCCATGGTCTCACTTTCGCCCTCAAAAATCCACAAAGAATAAGTCAAACTATCTAGAGGAAGGTTTTGCGTAACACAAAAACCATTAAAAACTCTAATTTCTGCTACCACAACACCACCTCTCTATGTCTGGCAGACATTCGTCAAGTTCATTCTAAAGTTCATCAAAGTTTTTTAATTCACAAAATTCTTTGTAAAGTTTCCTGGCACCCTCACAGGAAAGAAGTTATACACTGATCTTTTATCTTTGTGTTCTAACCTGCACGGTATTCAAAACTATGTGGCTTTCATATTCATTTGTAAGCAGACAAAATCAGCACCTCTCACCTGCCCACACATCCAGGAAGTACCTGCCAGAGAGGAAATAGCAGTGCCCAGATGTGATGGGAAATCTATCTCCACCACAGTGTCAATCGCCCTTTGATCTCACGGAGCAGAAAGGCTCAATCTTGGCAGGCAGGCAAGGTGGATGGGAACAGGGTTTGCTCATCATAAATTCTAATGCATCATGCAACAACTTAGACACCCATGGATGGAAGCATTAAAAAAGCTATTTTAATTTGAGCTGTAATTCTGTTTTTGTTTCTCAGTGCTTGCATAATTAATTGGTATGTTAAGAAAATGTACTTTGGAGAAATCCTTTTAGGAGGAAAAGGAAAGAAAGAACACAAAAATCTAGTGTTCAGCTCCTCCTGACCAAGTCTTGCTGAAATGGTTCTTGCAAAACCTCCTGCCCACTGGAACTGTGTGCATATGATTAACTGCACATGAGCCCAACAGCTTGCATGTGTAGTTAATTTGCTCCAAATTTCCATGCTGCATTATAACCCTAATGATTACTAATAATAGACAAACCCACATTTTATTGAGTAAGTAATTTGAGACATTATGATTTTTATCATGCGAATAGGATCAGGCTGACCAATTTACACTGGGCAAAGGAAGATAAATAACCAGGGAATCAATCCCTCTAGCAGCAGACTCCATCTCTTGGCAAAATGATACGCATTGATTGGGAAGGAGAGCTGGGTTCCTGGCCCTGCTCTGCATTGAAGTTCAAGAGCTCCCAGCTCCAAGACAAAAGGTCAGGCAGGAAATGCGTGTCTACCCGTGACTGAATGCAAAAGACGGAGGTGGAGTCTAAACCTTCGCAAGAGTGTAGGAGCGTGGTGTGCAGGGACGGCCTTCATCTCCAACCTTGGGTCGGCCAGTCACCAGATGCCTCTGGACCTCACTGATGAATATATCTGGGGACAGGTGGAAGAACTGAGGGTATAGGTTAATCAGGAGAACACAGAGGAAGATGCTTGGTAGGCGGCAGGTAGAGAGTAAAATCACTTTTTTCGTGAATGTTCTAGAATATACCTGGGTTAGAAGTTCATGCGCTATGCAGGGGTGCAACCTGTGACCAAAGCAAAGATGCCGGGCAGATGCTGTTTAACCTGTTTTCTGTGATCAAAAATAGGCTCCCAGTACAACCCTGTCCCTAGACAAGCTCTCTGGGCTGAATCCAAATAGCCAGCAGAAGGTCTAAGGGTCTCAATTCCCTCCCTAACTTGTCTGGGGTGGCTACTGCAGTGAGCGTACACCAAGGATTCCAAACTGGTTTGTGTGAGGTTGGTCAGGGTGGTGGTCAGGTAGCTTTTTTCCCAAGAGAAAAGCCAGAGAATAATAATCCAAAATAGAAACTAGGAAAGTATGAAGGGAAACATAACTGAGATATGGGGCTTTGGCCTGAAGTTTAGTGAACATAAAAGCGCCCTCTTTTCATGCCTATGCTGGGTACCACTACAAGGACATTACTGCTATGCCCCATTTCATCTTCCCAACGACCTTTGCCTAGTTCATTAAGCCTGTCTTACCGACGAGGATACCAAGGCACAGAAAGATGCTGATTCTCATTCAAGGTCACACAACGAGTTATGGCACCCCTCTTTGATGGGCTATGAAGCATGGAGAAGCATGGTCACCAAGCAACTACAACACACTGAGCGTTTCATACGTGCTTTGGTAGAGACTACCCGGGATGGCGCAGAGCCCCATCTGTTGCCCCACCAGATGTGAATTCCTAGAAGAAATGGTTCCTGACTGGCACAGAGACATGATGAATGAAGGACAGTGTATTTCAGGCAAAAAGACAAAGATGAATGAGGCCCAGGGAAGGCCGAGAGGGAGGAAGCAGACAACTGGGATCAGAGTCACGGCTCTCCAGACTCAAAGTGGCTTTTCTCCATTCTCACTTGGTCTTTGAAGCAAGGTGGCACCTGTCAGACGTGGCAATGGTTGGGTCAAGGAGCCTATTCCAGGATGGCAAAAACCAGCACAGGTCACATTGAAGGTGTGCCCCTGAACACAACTGTGGGCATGGGGTGGTGCCTGAGGCCCTTCCACTTCTCATCTGTGTCACCAAGCGCAAACGTATTGTCTCCAGTTGTGCAGAGGCACACCCAAGACTGAGTGGTGGCCTCATAGCTTCCTATGGGGTCCTCAGTGAAGTGCCCTTTCCAGTGAGGTGCCCTTCTGATGAGAGAAGGCAGGGATGGGCAAAGCTCCTGAGAGGCAAACTGCTTTTCCACCAAGACATACCATCCCCACTCTCTGCAACCCCTGAAGAAAAGTGCAGCAGAACGCTATGGGTTCCAAACAGAAACACCAGTGCCACCTGTAAAACAAACCCCTGGCTGCACCAAAGCAGCTGGAATTTCTGTATTTCTTGAACTATTTTCACACAGCAGATGGAGTTCAGTTTGTCTATGTGAAATCCAAGAAAGTCAATATAGAGACTAAGTACCAAGTCAAACTAATTACAAGACATTACAAATTCCCTTTGTAACACGCATTAGCTTCGGCAAAGAATCTGACTTGAAGTAACATAACAGGAATGCACATTTCTGAATTTTGCTGTCCATGTATTTTGCTTATCTTTCTGATTGAGGCGTCATCTATGTCAGACAACTCTGATAACGTAAAAGAGGTTTAAACTCATAAGTGAGACCACCCGGAAGCTAACACCAGCTCGGTAAATTTCCGTCCAGTCTTTATTCCCTTTGCATGTCTAGTGTGTATTAATGCACTACTGACATTTTCCCATAATAGGAATCATAAGATTTTACCTTCTTTCTTCGCCACCTGATGTTATTCTCCCAGCATTTTCTGTCATTGCTCATTATCATGACTATCCACACTTGGAAATGCCCTTTTACTGTATTTTATCTTCAGGGGACAATCCACTGGCTGTTTCTGAGAACAGCCACATGCACGAGGAAGCACAAATATTGACAACAAGTT